>NC_089587.1:25518707-25829043 GCF_019320115.1 Miscanthus floridulus | reverse complement strand
GAAGCACCAAGCCTTTCTACTCAAACTAGACCTAGCTAAGGCTTTCGACAGGCTCCAATGGAACTTCGTTGCAGCAGCCCTTCGTCGACTCGGCCTTCAAAGTCAGTTCATGTCTTATACATGCCTGCATCTCGACTCCTACCTTCTCCATTCTTATCAATGGTGAGCCCACTGAAGCTTTCCCCTCGCAGCGTGGAATTCATCAAGGCTGCCCCCTTTCGCCTTATCTCTTTGTGATTACTATAAATGAGCTATCCATTCGTTTACAACACGAATTGGGCAATTCTAACCTAACGGGTATCACTCTTGGTCCTGGATGCCCTCCTATCCATTCTCTACTTTTTGTAGATGACCTCATTCTATGTGGGCAAGCAACGGAGCAGGAAGCCACTCACATCCGGACGATACTTGACCAATTCTGCAGGCGGTCAGAGCAGGTACCCAATCTACAGAAGTCTTCCATTATGTTTAGTAGAAATGTTAATAGCACTATTATAGCCACTATCAAGAATATTTTTCCCGTTCCTGACCTTCTACCAAATACTATGCACCTAGGTCATCCCATCATTTTCAACCACAATGATAGAAACAAAGCTTATGAATTTATCATTAACAAATTCAAAGCCAAACTTACAACTGTTAAGGCCAACAAACTCAATCACGCAGGTATACTAACCTACATACAGTCTGTTCTTTCCACCATTCCTGTGTATTACATGTCAACTGTGCTTTTCTCCAAGACTTTTATTCACAGAATCACCTCTATCATCAGAAGATTTTGGTGGACCGGCGTCCAGGAAGACAACCCCACAACTCCTATTGCCTACCGTTCTTGGGATGACATCTGTCAATCCAAGGAAAATAGCAGCCTTGGGATCAGGGATCTTCATACTGTCAGCAAAAGTCTTCTTACACAAGCTGCCTGGAACATTACAACTAAGGCCCCGTTTAGATGCGAAAATTTTTGGCTTTTGGCTACTGTAGCACTTTCGTTTGTATTTGGCAAAAATTGTCCAATTATGGACTATTTATGCTTAAAAGATTCGTCTCGCCAATTACGGGCAAACTGTGCAATTAATTATTCTTTTTACCTACATTTAATGCTCTATGCATGCGCCGTAAGATTTGATGTGACGGAAAATCTTGAAAAATTTTGGATTTTGGGTGGGATCTAAACAGGGCCTAACAAGAATCCTTTCTTCTCTTCGGTCATTAAAGCCAAATACTACCACGGCGCTTCTTTTTGGACAGCCAAAACAAATGGCCCTCAATCGGTTTTCTGGTCTTCTGTTTTGCAGGTCAAAAAGAAACTCAGCGCCAACTCTACTTACCAACTTCATGCAGGTAATACTTCCATATGGTCAGCCCCTTGGTGCCCACTTTGGGAATCTATACATGACCACATCAAACTTCCGGTTGCTATTTTACCTCTGCCTGCTACTGTATCCCAACTTTGGAATCCTCACTCTAGATCCTGGAATACTGATCTAATCACTAATATCTTTGATGACCAGGCTTCTCAAGCCATCACTCACATTAACCTTGTTGATAGTGACCAACAGGACATTCTGAGGTGGACTCCATCAAAAGATGGAAAATGTTCCTCAAAAAATATTTATAGGCACCTCACCCCCTAGTCGGTCATCCACCTCCCCCAGCAGGGATCTAGAAGCATTCAGCCACAGGAAAATCAGATATTGCAGAGGGCTTGGAAGAGCAAAGAACTACCATCGATCATCAAAACTTTCACTTGGCGGCTAATTCGTAGAGCACTTGCAACCGCAGAGAGAGCAACAAGGTACTCCCCTAACATAGATAACCATTGTGTAGAATGTGGAGCTATGGAAAATGATGCCCACCTCTTTTCCATTGCAATCTCCCACGTGCGGTATGGTTTTCCTCAGACCCTCCCCTTCGAACTGATCATATGCCCCACGAAGACGATGGGTCCAACTCATCTTGCAAAATATCATTTCCAACTCTACCCCGAACCCTATTTTCAACAAAATCCTCATCACTCTATGGTATCTGTGGAAGGCAAGAAATGATAAATGCTTCCAAAGGCGAAATTGGAATCCTTGGCAGGTCCACCACGCGGTCGCGGCGCATATTGCAACCTATTCTCAAGGGACTCCTTCATCAGGCGAACAACAGACCAACCAACATCGCCACAGTCACAGCCAAATATGCCACCTCAAGATGAAGAAACTACACAGCCTGTACACACAACACCAACAGCACCGCCACTGTCTAGTTCGTCAGGTGCCTATGACGAACAGGTACGAGACCACAGCACCGACTCTTCTCCAGGGCCCCCGTTGCTATGTGGATGCTTCCACTGAACCTGGCTGCCCAAATGGGCACCCAAGGCTGGCTGGACTTGGGATTTTCATCCTTAGTTTACTACGTGAAAAATAGTTTGTAGCAACGGGTTTTTTTAGGGACGGCTGGCATTAGAGCAGCCCCTACAGTGACGTGCTCGGACTCCAGCACAGCAGTCGTCCCTACAAATGGCACAGTAGGGGCGGCTGGTAATACGAGCCGCCCCTACAAATGCGTCGATTTGTAGGGGCGGCTGTTATGTAGAGGCGACTATTACCAGCTGCCCCTACAAATGCCCACTGTATATATAGCAGTCACCTTCTTCCACGTTGGGACACTCTCTCCAATCCGAGCAAAAAAGGTTGAGAGGACTTGGGCTCCTCCCAAAAATTGCTCTACTAACGGGGGAGGTTTTGATCTCAAATACTTTGGTGGAGAGGTTGTACAAGGTAAGAAAATGCTATTCCAAGCCTTTATTTAAAGTTTAAATGGTTGGTTAGTGATCGTAATTAGAGTTTTGCTTTTCTCTCTCTTCTATGGTGCTTGAGCTTTGTATGAAGCAAATTGGACTATAGTTTTGAAGCTATTAGTGTAAATTAGTTAGATAAATGAGATTACACCATTTATTAGTCGATCTTGCTTGATTTTAGTTGAGTTTACACCCTAGTTTCATGTACATGTAGATTTAGATCTAGATCTAGGTTTTTTTAATTTTAATTTTATAAATTTATGTTTCATGAAATTGGAATAGTGACGTTGATAGAGAATAAGGATACAATTATTTGTTCCTGCAAAGATTGCAAGAACCTTATGGCATGGACAGATGTGAGTATCATCATAGAACATTTAAATATGCGAGGATTTGTTGAGGACTACACAGTGTGGATTCATCATGGTAAAACAACGGTTGTTGATAATGACGACGATGATGAAGAAGACGATGCTGAAACCCTAGAATACCTGTCACAACACTCAGAAGAGCTTTATGTACAAATGGATCCTGAGTTTGGCAATGAACAAGGTGGTGATGCTGGTGGTTGGGATGGTAACGACGAAGGTGATGCCGATAATGATGGGGGAGCACGTGTTGGTGATGAAGATGATTTGGAGGAAATGATTCGGGTCCTTGGACCAGAGATTTTACTAAAGGGCCCGAAACATCTAGAAAATTTAGAAAGGGTGACAAAAGCATCGAAGGAGACTGTGTATGGTGTTGAAAAGGGATGTCCGACACATTGGACATTGCTACGTTTTGTGCTTGAGCTACTCATCCTGAAGGCTAAGTACGGCTGGTCAAACTGTAGTTTCAATGATCTATTACGTCTCCTATCATGGGTGCTGCCATAACCAAACTCAGTTCCCACCAACACATACCAAGCGAAGAAGGTCATAAGTCCATTGATAATGGGGGTTGAAAAAATCCATACATGCCCCAACCACTGCATCCTTTTTTGTGGCAAAACATTCAAGTCACTGGATAAATGTCCCCGGTGTGGGGCCAGCCGATACAAGAACAATGACCTTTACGGTGGGGACGAAGCTTCCATGGGGAAAAGAGGAATAAGAAGGGTACGAAAAAGGTGGTACAAGAATCTCAGCCCCCAGAGGACACTCCATTAGGCAACGATGCAAAGCAGAGAAGAATTCCTGCCTTGGTAATGTGGTACCTGCCGTGACTGACCGCTTGAGACGTATCTTTCTAAACCCTAAAGAAGCCGCACTCATAACATGGTGGGATGATGAGCGCAAGGTGGATGATGATAAGATTGCACACCCGGCTGATTGTAGTCAGTGGCAAAGGATCAATGAGACGCACAAAGAATTCAGCGATGACCCAAGGAATGCACGGTTTGGCTTGAGCACCGATGGAATAAATCCCTTCAATGAGAGGATGAGCGACCACAACACTTGGCCAGTGATCTTGACCATGTATAATATCCCAACGTGGTTGTGTTAGAAGAGAAAGCACCTTCTCCTCACTATTCTTATTTCTAGCCCTAAACAACCAGGCATTGATATAGACATGTTCCTCGAGCCTTTGATACAAGAAATGGAGAGGCTATGGAGGCTTGGGGAGCCAATGTACGATGCGTTCCGAAAAGAGGACTTCATATGTAGAGCAATAATATTTATTACTACCAATGATTACCCCACGCTGTTTGCTTTGTCTTGACAGATAAAAGGAAAGACGGGATGCTTAGTTTGTTTGGATGGTACTACATGGATGTTCCTAGATGTATCCAAGAAGATAGTTTACCTAAGGAACTAGCATTTCTTAAAGACAAGTCACAAGTACCGCAGTAAATTGTTCTTTAGATTTTATGACAACACCCCGGAGCTTGAACCGCCTCCGGAGAGACGTCATAACGGAGAACACATGTACAGAATGGTGAAAAACATACGCGTCGTCTATGGAAAGAAGAATCCGGATAGAATGAACAGATATAGAAGCACACCTCCTGTCGAAGGTGTACTTTTCAAGAAATAATCGATCTTCTTTCAGTATCTGTCTTATTGGCCAGACTTGGAGGTCCCCCATACCATTGATGCTATGCACGTGCAGAAGAATATCTTTGAGAGTCTCACTGCTACCTTGATGGACATAGGCAAGTCAAAAGATGGTCTGAAATTACGAAAAGACATGGTGCAGCTAAATGTGATGCCACAGCTTCACCCGGTACCTGAGGCTAATGGAAAATACACTCTGCCCACGGCGTGCTTCAACCTAACACCAGAAAAGAAGAGAGCTATATGCACTTTCCTGAGGGGGGTCAAAGTTCCGACTGGGTTTTCAGCGAACGTGAAGAAGTTAGTGTCGATGAAGGACTCGTCAATAACACACTACAACGCTCATGATTGTCATGTGATGCTGACAGTGTTTCTACCTATTGCAATCAGGGCTATAAAGCCAGAGTTCTTGAAAATGTCCATCACCCGCATGTGCTACTTCTTTTCGAAGATCTCACAGAAGACGATTGGCAAAAAAGAGCTAAGTGACCTACATGAATTTGTGGTGGAGACACAAAACCAACTAGAGATGTGTTTACCTCCTCCTTTTTTTTGATATAATGCCATATCTCATGATTCACATAGTTCATCAGATACAGGCCCTGGGCCCTTGCTACTTGCATAAAATGTGGTCCTACGAGCGGTTCATGTCGGTTCTAAGCCGATATGTGCAAAATCGAGCATACCCAGAGGGCTCCATGGTAGAGGGTTACAGTACTAAAGAAGTCGTCGAGTGCTGTCAAGAGTACCTAAAAGTACAGAAAGGGATTGGTAAACCCGATTCTCATCACAAGGGTAGGCTGGCTGGGAAGGGAGCCAGTGGTAGAAAAGTGTTCATCGACCATGATTACAAAGAAGTGAGTCAGGCGCATTACAGTGTCTTGTAGAGTACATAACTGATGCAACAGTATATTGATGAACACTTGGCTATCATTATGACGGAGAGAAATGGTCGTTCAGATGATTGGGTCATGAAACAGCACAAGCAACGACTAACTACATGGTTGAAGGACCAAAACATACCACCTGGAGAAACCATAGACTCTTACCATCAGTAGGTTGATGGAGAGGCCATCGAGACAAGTGACATCTTGGCAAGATTATGACATCAATGGGTACACGTACTATACCCACGCAAAGGATAGTAAATATGTGAACCAAAATAGCGGCGTTCGAATAGAAGCTCTCGATGGAGTGGGACAAAAGATCTAATACTTTGGCATCATTGAAGAGATATGGGAACTTGACTATGGAAGAGATATAACGGTGGCCCTATTTCGATGCCACTGGATCAAACAACACCAACTGAACGAGATCGGAATGAGAGTCCTAGACCTTGAGAATCTAGGCTACCAAGATGACCCTTGGGTGCTCACTTCACGTGTTGCACAAGTTTTCTATATGCCTGACCCACAAAGTAACCTCCCTCCGAAGAAGAAGACAAAGCACGTGGTTGTCTCCAGGAAACAGAACATTATCGGAGTTGATGGCGTGGACGATGTTGAAGCTTACAATAACTACGATGAGATGTCACTATTCATAGACTTTCCTAAGAAGATCAGTGTTGTAGAAAAGAACCTGCCTAAAGACATATTGTCATGGGAAGGAAAAGGTGTTAAGGGAAAAGTCGTTACAGCGGGCTAGCTAGTTGTTGAATGTGGAGTGTTTGTGTAAGTGTGTGTGTTTGTAAGACTTCATTTATGCATGTGTGAGACTATATATTTTTGTACGTGTGTGAGACTATAATTATGCATGTGTGTAAGACTACCTTTTGCAACATCCTGATGAACCTATTGCAACATCACTCTATTACTACTAAAATAACTATAACACACAGACACTTGAAACAGGCAATTATTACTACTGCAACATGTTCGGACTACTATTGAAACACTTAAAACAAGCACTTAACACTTTATTAAATGAAGAAAAGACCAAAATAAAAGTTCGACATCTTGATGACTTATACAACTTTTATATTCATCACCTTTACAGCTGAAATCATTTGGTGGTTGAAAATCAGGTTTGAAGTTGTTATTTTCTGAAATTCAAAATTTGAATTGTTCAAAATTAGTAACAAAGATAGATGACCAGACTAAAATGATAGAGCATGATTTTAGAAAATTTTAGGAAAAAAACCATCACTTTTGGAGTTAGTATGAGGGAGAAAAACTAGTTATAAGTTTCAACCACAAATTAAAAAGAGAAATCACACTTGTTCATCATTGATCATCATGAATAGTTGTGATTTTTCTTTTTAATCTCTGGGTAAAATTTGTAACTAGTCTTTCTCCCTCATACTAACTCCAAATGTGATAATTTTTTCCTAAAATTTTATAAAATCATGCTCTATCAAATTACTATATTGATTTGGTCATTCTTTTCGTTTGACAAAGTTTGAGCAATTCAAATTTTTAAATTTAAAAAAATAATAAGTTCTAATAAGATTTTGAAACACCAAATGACTTTAGCTGAAAAAGCGATGAATACCAAAGATGTATAACTCATCAAGATCTATAACTTTTATTTTGGTTATTTCTTCATCTGATAAAGTAATAGTAAACATTGTTCACAAACCAACATGTCTCTCATATAGTTCATGAAACTATGAGTGATATGTGAATTTATGAATAATATTTACTAATACTTTGTCAAATAAATAAGTGACCAAAATAAAAGTTGTAGGTACTGATGGGTTCAACAACTTTTATGTTCACGACTTTTGTAGTTGAAATCATTTAAGGTTTCAAAATCTTGTTTGAAGTTGTCATTTATTGAAATTCAAAATTCAAACTATTCAAATTTTATCAAATTAAAAGATGACCAAAACAAAAGTTGTAGATAGTGATGTGTTCAACAACTTTTATGTTCATGACTTTCTTATTTGAAATCATTTAAGGTTTCAAAATCTTATTTGAAGTTGACATTTATTGAAATTCAAAATTTAAACTGTTCAAATTTGGTCAAATGAAAAGATGACCAAAATATAAGTTGTACATCTTGATGAGTTCTAAAACTTTGATGTTTACAAAATTTTCATTTAAGGTCATTTAATGGAGATGGAATCATTTTAGTTGTTTTAAATTTCAAATTTTCAATTTTTAAAATATTCTTTTTGTAAAGAACAAAATATAGAATTATATATTTTCTATATAAAAATGTATATATAGATACATTTATATATATAGAATAATCAAAAAACAAATATATACAGTTATATATAAAGAAAAATGAATATGTAGAACAAGTAATAAAAATAAATTGAAAAATATTTGTAGGGGCGGCTGGTGAGTGAGCCGTCCCTAGAAATGCATTTGTAGGGACGGCTCACTCACCAGCCACCTTCTTCCTCTGCTGTATATAAATACACTTTTAAGAAACAAGTGTGATTTCTCTTTTTAATCTGTGGCTAAAACTTCTAAGAAACAAGTGTGGTTTTAAAATCTTGTTTGAAGTTGTTAGTTTTTGAAATTCACAATTTGAATCATTCAAACTTTGTCAAATGAAAAGTTGACCAAAATGAAACTTGTACATCTTGATGACTTGTACAACTTTTGTATTCATGACTTTTTCAGTTCAATTCATATACTGTTTCAAAATGTTGTTACAAGTTGATTTTTTTTTAAATTCAAATTTTGGGTCATTCAAACAAAGTCAAATGACAAGAAGACCAAAATAAAAGTTGTACATCTTGATGAGTTATACAACTTTAAAATTTAAAGAATTTTAATTTGAGGTCATTTAGTCTTCTAAAATTCTATTTGAAGTTTCAAAATTCAAAATTTCAATTTTTAAAATATGTTTTTTATTTATTTGTAAACAAGAAAGTATGGAATTATTTATATAAATATATCAGCAAATTTTTTGTATATATATGGAATAATTAAAAATTATTATATATCAGCAAACTATTTATTTGTAAACAAGAAAGTATGGATTTTGAATTTTGAAAAAATGAAAAATATTTGTAGAGGCAGCTTGTTCCGGAACCGCCTCTACAAATAGATTTGTAGGGGCGGCTTATAATATCAGCCACCTCTATAAATTGTTGCCCATATATATACTAGAGCGCGCGGGATGGCTAAGTCTTGGGCGCATTTCACTCTCTCATACGCCGGCAGGCTGCTAAAATCCACCGCCACCGTCGCCGCCTCCTCCCTGACCTCTCCGGTGCGGACGCAGTCCACTAAGCCGCTGCCCCGATGCTGCTAGGGTTTGAGCCACTAGGCCCCCCGCCCCATCTCCCCGGTGCTCCTCGTCGCCAGGCTCCCCGCCCCATTTCCCCGGTGCTACCCGACGTTCGCGCTCTCCGGCGAACGACCCTGGTGTTCTCCCTTCCCCGGCGAGCGCCCCGGTGCCCGAGATCTTCGGCGTCCGCGCTCCTCCCCTACCGTCCTCGCTTCCTCCCCCGGCTAGCGGCCCGGCCCGGTACGGTGCCCGTTACGGTTTGGCAAGAGCGCACCTCGATCGGGGGGCAGCAAGCTGCTCATGCAGCCCGACGTCCGCGGTCCTCCACCGGCATCGGCGCTCCTCCGTCTTTCCCGGCACAGCCATCTACCTCCGAGGTGCCTGTGATGCTCTATATGCTGATGATCTATATGCTGCTTGTGATGCTCTATATGATGCCTGTGATGCCCTATGCTGCCTGTGATGCTGTATGCTGCCTGTGATGCACTCTACCTTTGTGAGCATATGTCACTGCCTGTGATGC
The DNA here is from genome assembly GCF_019320115.1 of Miscanthus floridulus. Lineage (NCBI taxonomy): Eukaryota > Viridiplantae > Streptophyta > Magnoliopsida > Poales > Poaceae > Miscanthus > Miscanthus floridulus. Next base: position 25,819,502 of record NC_089587.1, on the reverse strand, counting down.
GATTTAGAAAACTAAGCATTTGCCATTTTTTTGTTATTTTTGTGAGAATTCAGTTTGATCCCTTAACTGAATTTGGCATTTGCATTCATGTTATCTCTTATGTCCTGGCCAGTTGGAATAATCTTATCATGTACTGGTTTTTAGTGTTGAAACTGGAAGGGTCAGGTGAAGCTATCCCTTGAAACTGGCTGAACTTATTTCATGGATCCTGTTTATTACTTACTCAGTTGCTCCAACTTGTTTGCTATTATGTTTTTGAGTGCTTTGTTGGTTTATTTGGGATCTGTGGTATTATGCCATGTATGGCTGGTGCATATGTTGGTGTCGCCACAAGTAATAGACATGATGTTTTTAGTTGATTCATGGTAGAAATCTTACTGTCATGATATTCACAGCGTGGTGGCATTTATGTAAACTATATATACCTTATTTATGACATATGGATTTAGTTTATAAGGTGTTTGAAATTCACTTCTAGTGTGGTTTATGGTTACCCATTTTGGTCTATTGACTTTTAGAGTCTATTTTGATCCAAATAGCCTTTTTCAGCTAGCCCTTACTACACTTGCAGATCTTATGTTATTGAGCTAATTGCATCTCTCATGATTTTATATTTGTTTCCAAATGTACTTAAGACCCATCAATTCACAAATTTAACATGACCCAAATTTAGAGTCTGGTGCTCTGATATCTGGATTTGGTGTCACCATAGGATATGTTGCCTTTTTTCTTCCCAAGAATGCATCTATTGTTTGATATGGGGTCCTCACAATATAATATTGGTGAGAAATGCGAGATACTACAGCTGACATGTCTAGACTATCTGTATTGAGATGATTTGTATTAGTTCTATTTTGATTTGTTGCATATTCCCACTTACTATGATGCACATGTTGGTTACTTGAATTCATGTACTGGTTACTCTCCTAAAACTGAACTACTCCTATACTACTACTACTCATGTACTGCTGCCATTTTTCCCCAAAAATCTGCTATGGTGCTGGCTGGCTATATGATGCATCTATACTACTACTACTACTACTACTACTACTACTACTACTACTACTACTACTACTACTACTTACTACTACTACTACTACTACTACTACTACTACTACTACTACTACTACTACTACTACTACTACTACTACTACTACTACTACTACTACTACTACTACTACTTACTACTACTACTACTACTACTACTACTACTACTACTACTACTACTACTACTACTACTACTACTACTACTACTACTACTACTACTACTACTACTACTACTACTACTACTACTACTACTACTACTACTACTACTACTACTACTACTACTACTACTACTACTACTACTACTACTACTACTACTACTACTACTACTACTACTACTACTACTACTACTACTACTACTACTACTACTACTACTACTACTACTACTACTACTACTACTACTACTACTACTACTACTACTACTACTACTACTACTACTACTAATTCTACTACTACTACTACTACCTTTCTATCTGTTGCTCTGTCACTGGATATTAGCTACTACTCTTAACTGAATTTTGCCTCATGCTGCTAGTGCTCTACTATCTACTCTCTTCTATCTTCTATGGCTCCTACCGGCTGCTATTGTGCACTTCTCTCTTACTGTGCACTTCTGCTCTTCTGTGGGCTTATGCAGCTTTTGAACTCGCTGTCACTCGTTGTATGGATTTGTGGTGCTCTACTATATACTCTCTTCTATGGTTCCTACTTTTCTATTTCACTAGATATGTGCCTACTGCCTACTGCTCCTATACACTACTCCTCTCTTTTGCTGGCTCTATACTAGTGGATCGATTTGAAATGACCGAATGACTTAGCCCTTCGACGACGAAGGCATTTACTTGGCTGCCTTCCTCTTCTCCTACTATCTCTACTCCTCTACTACTACTCTACTAATGGGGCTGTCTGCCTCGGTTAACCATTTTTTGCTCGCCTCCATTAAGTTTTCTGTACTATTGACTCGTTCTTTGTGGCATATGTAATGATGAATTTTTTAAACTTTTATAATATGCGCTGATGCAGTGGCATATGCAATGATGTGAACCCTTTTATGCTGAGGTAGCTCATATGATGATCGAATGGCCCCTACTTATAAGCAGTTGTTGCTTTTTTTGCCACACTTCCTATCCTCTATATTTGGGAAGCAGCAACTGCTTTTTTACACATTTTCCTCTCTATGTTTGTTAAGCAGCTGTTGCTTTATTTTGCCAAATCTCCCCTCTCCTCTTCTCTCCTCTCCTCTCCTTTGTTTTGCCGATGATGAAATTGTCTAAGTCCATACATTATATGGAATATGAGCTGATGATCAGGAACTTGTGAGGTACTTGGCATCATTACCAGCCGCCCCTACATTACCTTCTCCTCTATTATGTGTTATGATGCCCTGATGCTCCAAGTTCATGATCAAATGATGAGTGACATGTTTCTGAGGCCTCTACTACTGCTACTACTCGTTTTTTTATATATTATTATTTTATAGGACTAATTTGTTCTATAGACCTTTTTGATTTCTTATACCTTCTCGCGTACCTAAAGCACACTTTCTTGCATCTATTAGAACAAAGCATGAAATAATGTCACGGACAGCAGACAGTGCAGCCCGATGCCACGAGCATGATGAGCAGCCAACCTATGAAGAGCAAGCACTAGAGGACCAGCTTATTCAGGCGCAGTTCGATAACGAGTTAGAAAATGATCTAGAAGTGATGCTTACTCAGGAGTAGTATGATGAGGAGAAAGGGGGAGCAGAGGGAAGAGTAGGAGATGCTGCTGAAGGCGAACAAAAAGAGGAGGATGATGATGAAGACGACGACGATAAGGACTCAGAAGAGGGATATGTAAGTCCCAAGGATCTTTTTCCACGTGTATCCAGAAGGAGGACAACGGAGGAACATTTGGATAAGGATTTTGACCTGAACGAGGAGGTAAGGATACAGCCTTAGCTTTTAAATTTTGCTATAGCTTTGGCTGTGTTACCTCTGCTAACACTTTGACCTGTCGTATATACAGGTCCCTCCTGAAACTCGGAAAAGACGACGTCGACGTCCGCGACATCTCGCCGGACAAGATGGAGTAGAGGAAAGGAGAACAGAGGCAATAGCCACAGAGACGGAAATTGAGGCCTCTGCTCTACAACCTCAAGACACAACCACGAACACGACTACCAAGCCAAAGAGGAAACGAGGGGATAGAAAAGCAAACCAATATCTAGATAAGGCATGCTATGTGATAATGGAGGTCGGGTCAGCAGGGGAGATCCTTGAGCCAAAGGAATTCAAAGGACGATTCCGTAATGCGATCGAGGCCCTAGTAAGAGATAAATTGAACCCAGCAATCCCTAACTGGAAAGAGGTACCAGAGAAGAAAAAAGATGAACCATGGGAGAAGCAGTTGAAGCTCAATTTTAGATATTCGGAGGGTAAGCAAGAACTGGTAAAAAAATGCTTTCAAGATTATGGGAGAGTCATTCCGACGTTGGAGGTCGGAGCTCAACAAGAAGTATATCCAAAAGGGGTTAACTTCCTCTAACGAGTTCAGCAACATAACTCCTAGTCAATGGGAGGAGCTCATAGCTCAGAAGACTTCACTAGAGGCATTAGAGCTTAGTGCCCGTAACATTGAGCTGACGAAGAGGAACAAACACCACCATCATCTAGGCCCCGGTGGCTACTATGTCAAGGAAGAGCAGTTTAGGAAGATGGACGAAGAGGCCGCAGCTTCTAGGATTTTCGATGTGAAGAATTTGAAGGTACGCTCAAGGAATTGGATATATGTGAGGAGTACAGAATCATCCGGCGGTAATCTTAAGTTTGATAAGTCGGAGACTCAAGAGACAGTATCAAGAATACTGAAATATGCTGAAGACAAGGAGAAGAGCTCATTCAATCCTTCTAGAGAGAGGGACAAGCTTAGCCTTGGCTTAGGAAACAATGAGCACATAGGCCGCACTAGGGGGCTAGGGAAAAGGATGACGTGGAAGCACGGATTCAAAGAGAACAGGCGCATGTACAAGAAACATGGTAGAGACCGGGAGGCTAATCTTGAGCTCCAAGTGAAGGCTCTAGTTGCGAACATGCTGGAGGAGAAAGGACTGTCTACGGAGCCACGTACATTAATGGCGCCACAAGAAGAACTAGCTTTGGTTGGCAGCCCTTCGATAGTTCCTAGCAGCCAAGGTTCCACTGCAGCCCCAACCCCTGTCAATCGCATACGGGAACCAACTAGTTCCACCTTGGTGTTTCTCAGCGGCCGGTAGAACATTGTGATGGAGGTGGCAACGGGTGTGGCACATCCTCCCAGTGGCTTACACCACAATAATAAGATACCGCTGGACTACACTAGGGTCAAGGTGGATACCATGAAGCCTGAGTTCATGCAGTGGAGGATAGACTACGTAACTCCCGAGGGACTGGTGTTACTCGGAGACGTAATGGGACAGTTCATCCTCTGGCACAAATGGGACATTATATTGACTGCTTCTTCGCCGCCTCCCTCTCTCTCAAATTTGGAGCGAGTTGTTGAGGACGGGGAGATATTTTCACCATCTCATGACCACCACATTCCTAAGATGCCACATTCTTCCCCGCCTCCTAGCGAGCATGTGCCTGATAAGCCACAACCTTCTCTAGCTCATATCAAGCAAGTGCATGATGAGATGCCACAGTCTTCTCAACAAGGGCAGACGATACATGAACAACGAGTACCTCCTGAAGAAGGTGATGCACAAGAAGATGAGGACGTGCCTAAATGGGAACTTCAAAAAAAGCATCCAATCACCATAAGGGCAATTTATGTTCCGATGAAAGACATCTCATCGGTGCACAAGTGGTATGCCCATGACCAGTTCAAGCTTGAGAACCAAGTTAAAAAATCCCAACACGGGCTTCTGAGGAGGCCGTAGTAGCAAAGTCCACCAAACAGCAAAGAAGTATCCAAATGTTGATGCCATCAAATGGTCAAAGGATTACCCAAAAATATATGAAAGAGGCAAGCCCTTCCTACCAAACTGGGACATCCAACGCCTACCACTTGGAATGAGAAGGTTGCATGATTGGTACTTGCGTGTTCTCCTAACAAGCATAGACCTCGTATAAGCATGCTTCCCCACCGGCACATTTGGAAGCCCAGCCGAGAAAATTATCTTTAACTTCAATGACATGCAGACATGCTTTCACCTCGGAGCAATAGAAATAAATCTAATTCGCACGTAGTGCCTATAAGTCCTTGCCCTCCTGATATGATATGAATATAATCTTTGAATTTTGTTGTAACTAACCTACGTCGTGATTTGTAGAATGCAAGTGCACATTGTAAAACAAATGCCAAGTGTGAAAGCCAGATATATAGACCCTCAAGTTATAGCACAAACAAATTTTGATTACCCTAAACAGTAGAAACTGGATGCCAAAGAGCTAGCTGCTGGAAAGACCCTTCGAGAGAAAGAGGACATCCGTGCGAAGAAACTAAGGCAAGAGTCCCTTAAGGTTTCGGCATACATTGCCCTGGCTTTTAAAAATCTCCAACAACACTCTACTATATGGCTACCATATAACTTCGAGTAAGTTCAACTCTATACTTAAAGCTTTGTTCGATATATTTTATTCGATGCAAAAGAGCTTATCTAGTTCTATGATTAAATTCATGCAGCAACCACTAGATTTGTATAGGCGTCGATGTCGGGAGGAGCATACCATGGATCTTTGATTCAATAAATAGGGACCCAATGACATACAAAGACTTCATATCGATTCTCAAGACGTATACATATCGACAATCCACATTAGCTTATATGTTTGTATACATACTTATAACGTTTATTTTTAGATACTAACAAGTCGTATTTGCTAAAATAATTCAAACAGGGCATTCATGTTCTATGTCAATGAACATCACGAAAGGCATGATCCAGTAAGGAAGGAAAGGCTGGCTATAAAAACACTATGTACGGTAAGTGTAACTTACTTTAGTACTCCATTACATGGCTGTCAAAAGCATTACTTAATATTTTCATATGCAAAACACACAGTGCCCCAAGCAGAAGCCTGAGAGTGTACATTGTGGATACTATGTATGTTCTATGATGAGGAACACCGGTGCCTACAGGAGACACCCCTTAAGGGTAAGTTTGAACCTCTTCACCCGTAGTATAAAAACATCGCACATGATATGAAATACTAAACTGAAACTTGTTCTCTTGTAGTGGAAAGAAGAGAAAGAAATGAAAAGAGACCCATACAAGGATGACCAACTCTTAGGGCTTATCGGCGACCTTTGCAACTTTATATTGGACCAGATTGTACACGTCAAAGGCATCTACCATGACCGAGATTCTGACTTAGGTAAAAATCCTCAGTACCAACACCTTCGTGAGACTGAAAGGCTAGCTCTAGACCGTTGATAACAATGTGTATAGAATTTGACATTGGTCTTACCTTGTGGGACGGTTTGGACTTGTGGAACGAATTAAACTTGTGAATTATGTCTATTTAATGATGGATTGTATATATTCTTGTGAATTGGACTTGTAATGGTAGTTTATATAATGCTCTTGTGCTTGTGATCAGATTTGAATCATATATATATATATATATATATATATATATATATATATATATATATATATATATAGGGAGAGGCTATTCAGTAGCCGGCTACAAAATAAGTTATTCTGTAGCCACCTCAATTTACTATAATTTTATATACTAATTTACCATAATGTCAATACATATTTACGATAGTTGGGTTACTATAACACATGGGGATATTTACCATAACGTTATATTAAACCACTTAGTAAGGAGTTACTATAATCTCGTAAATTAACATAGTAATTATTATAACTCAAAGTGGTTACAGAATAAGTTATTCTGTAGCCAGCTACAGGATAGTATATATATATATATATATATATATATATATATATATATATATATATATATATATATGTGTGTGTGTGTGTGTGTGTTTTCTGGTTGAATTTCAATTGTAAATTTGAATTTTTTTTACGGAAAAATATACTGTAGGGGTGGTTCTAGACTAAACAGCCTCTACAAACAGGTATTATAGGGGCGGCTGGTACTACAACCGCCCCTACAAATCGAATTGTAAGGGCAGTCTGAGAATCGCCCCTACAAATACATGATTTATAGAGACGGTATAATAGGAGCGGCTGACCGAGCCGCCTCTACAAAGCCTCACTAGCCACCCTAGAAACCATTTCTGTAGTAGTGGTTTCCATGAGCAAACACCACAAGCAGTTTACATAAAGGCCAAACTTGAAGCATGCACTTCAGTGATCATGGCTGAGGCTGCTAGCCTCGCGCTTGCATCGGCCATCATCGACAAACTCAACCTCTCAGGCATCAACTACCTCTCCGACTGTGATCAACTTGTTCAATTCCTCGACGCTGATGACCTCTCCAATCCTCCTGATTGGAGAATAAAGCACTTCACCCAAGCCTTCTCCAACCATTCAAGAGGCAGATCGTCCAAGCTCTACAAGATCCAAAGGCGACTCAACACCACAGCGGACTCCCTTGCAAGACAAGCTGCAGTGCCTTCTCATGACCAGCAGCAGAACTTAGAATTCTCATGCACATTTGAGCATCATGTTTTACAGTGCAACTTGTTTTCAGACCTACAAGATGTAGGTTTCCAAGATGTAACTATCATTGCAGCGCGTTGCTGCTAATTATAAAGTTGTTTGTTGTCAAAAAAAAAAAAAAACCAGGGGCAGAACCAGAACCGCAGAAGCAATCCATGGCCGAAGCTCTGATCAAGCCGCTGAAGCTGGTCGGTTTGATGCTCCTCGCATTCAGCTCCGCCATCGCCGTGTCCTCGTGCCACCGGGGCTTTGGCGCCGTGTCCTTGCTGGCCTTCTCCTTCCTGCTAGACCTTGGCATGCTCTTCCACTGCCTGCGCCTGTACGCGAGGACGCCGCTGGCGTCTCCCGGCCGGCGGGAGATCCTCAAGATAGCGGCGTGGCTGCTCGTCACGATGCTCGTTGTTACCTTTTTCCAGTTCCTGGAGATTTGGTTCATGACCATGCATAGGGAAAACTGAGAATCCGATTACGGACATCTAGAACCACGCCGCGTCGCCTCAGAAAATCTGAATCCACCATCGGTTCCTGAAGATTTTTCTTTAACACACGGGAGAGTCTCTCGGATACTCTTCTTAAGAATAAAGGTGAGGCGCCGCGCGGGAGCCCGCGGTTGTTCCTGAAGATTCCGGTACGCCTGTGTGCCTTGTATCGCTTGTTCCGTTATGGCTCAGTAATCCCCGTACTATTTTATTTGATTTATTAAATGATTACGTTGAGATGACACACGCGATGGTCAAAGTATTGTCCATATGCATGTATGTATATCTTAGGGCCTGTTGGGTAGAGCTCCGGCTCTAGCTAAAACAGCTCCAGTTATGGCTTCACCTATGGAGCAGCTTTACTTGTGGAGCTGAATCTGTTTTTAGAGACCGTTTGGCAAAACAGCTCCTCTGAGTAGTTAGAAAGAGTAAAATCTCATTCTTGCCCTTATTTTTTTTCTTTTTCTCTTTTCCTTTATTTTATTTTCCTATCCCTCTTCTTCTTCTTTTTATTTTCTCCTTCCTTATCTCTTGTTTCTCTCTCCTCCCAACCACAGAAACGCATCGTTTCTTTCTTTATCCTCTGGTTTCCCATCGCCGCTAGCTCCGTCGGTGTGCACGCGCTCGAGCTCCTCGCCGACGCGCATGCATGCACTCTGCCTCGCCCGTTGCGCTCGTGCTCGCAGCTCCCGCGGTCCGCGCTCCTCGCCGGCGCCCACGCGCGTGGCCTCGCCAGAGCACAGGCACTCCGCCTCGCCTGTCGCGCTCGTGCTCGCGCTCCACTCCACCTCGCCGTCGCGTCCGCGCTTCGTCTCTCCCTCGCGTCCGCGCGGCCTCGACCACCCGCGCCGGGGCAAAAGAGTCTAGGCCCGTGCTTTGTCAGAGAGAGCCGGTGGGAGCTCGATTTTCTGGCTTCAACCGACGGCACTGGCGTGTGAGAGCGCAAAAACCAGGGATTCTTCGTCGGAGCCGTTCCCTTTCTATGCGTTTGGTTGCCAGAGCAGCAAAACAGCTCCAGGAGCTGCCCTGGGAGCCATACCAAACGGCCCCTTAGTATTATACGTTGAGGTTTGTCAATTTGCAAAGAGCTGGCATCTCCAATATCTCTCTCCTTATTTGGCTCTTTGATTTGATGGGCGGCAGATCAATTACTCCCTATCTCTTCTCTTATCTTACAGCTAAAAAATTCCTACGGTCAACATCTAGCCGGCAGACGATAGGTAGTGCGACATTCGCTTCACCCCGACGTATTAAAAATGAAGGAAAGTCAATCCCGCACCCCTCCCTCGCTCCTTCCCCCTTCCTTTGCGACAAAATTCAGCTGCGCGCGCCGCTGCCGCCCTCTGCGCCCGCGCCTGTCCACGGATCCTGTGATCCATCTCCCAATCACGCTCCATCCCCTCCCACGATCCCGCTTCAATCACGCTCCGTCACACGCATGCCCACGCCGCCGCCTCCTTTCCCACGCTGCCTTCCACTCGCTGACGCAGACGCAGACGCTCGCCCACGCCTCTCTCCCTGCGGCGAAGCCGCTCGTCGCACTCGCGCCATCGAGCTCGCCGTTCGCGCCAGCGCTGTCGTCCTCGCCCGCGCTCGTCAATCCCCGATTCGCGGCCGACGGATCGCCGAGAAGACCGTTCCGCCGTCTCGCCGAGAAGGAGAAGGACCCACGCCGTCGTTCTCGCTCTGCCCCAATCCGCGTCCGCACCCCGCCCCGATCTGCCGACGCCGACGACTCCTTTCCCTCCCCGCTGCGAAGCAGAACCTGCTGCCGGCAGACGCCTCGACGCCGCCGCGCCGCCGTCTCGACGCCACCGGACACGCCACCCCCTCCACGACGTCGGAAACACGGGTGGTCCTCGCCGTCGAGCGGCCCGCTGTCCTCGCCGTCGTGCGCCGTGGCCAACGTCGGACGTCTCTTGTGTCTGCCTTGACAAAAGGTGTGCGCATTACAGAAGGATGCAGCGTCATGGCGCCCTGCTGCCGCCAATGCCACAACGATGCCAAGGTGCGTAGTCTTTGTTCGGTTCATCTCCCCCTATCGTTCTCCATTTTACATCTAATTGAACAAGATCTGACTGCTGCATAATTGATGACCTGGACCTGGAATTGGATATGATTAGTGTCGTGTTTGCTATCTAGATCAAGTGATGTGCCCCAACAGGTGCACCTGGACATAGTTGCAGACTAGCAGTGAATTTGAGATGTCAATCGGCTAAAGCAATCACATTTTATTCTTTTCTTTTGAGAGTACAGTATATATGCCTGATTCTTCTTCGTATTGGCATATAATGGCTACCTAAATATTCCTACCTTTTCTAGATAACGAAGAATTCTCTAGAAAATATGGATGAGTTGCTATGTTGATATGTTAAAGAAATATTGGAGTATATATTTTTTTTGGGGGCAGTATGCGTGTATGCCTAATTTTAACAGGTAGTCTAACACTGTGATTCCTAATCTAACACTGTTCTGTTCGAGGTCTCAAATGACCAATACCATTGTGATGGATGTGCCATATGCAGGTAACTACCATACTGACAGGCTGTCTTCCACTTACCGCTCAAAAGTCTAACTTTTGCTAATTGTTCAGAACTGGTGGTGCAGATAACTTTTTTCACTGTGATAAACTTGTTTCACTGTGATAAATGTGGTAAGTTTCTGCATAAACTTCTTTCTGCTAATATTCCATTGCATGTTGTGCAACAAAGATTTTATTTGCACCCCTGGTGCCCTTGTTGCCATCCAACAGGGTGTTGCTACAACAATGTCATCCCAACTGCCCTGTCTGCTTCGAGGTGAGAAACCTTCATTTCAATGAAACATCACTCTGAACTTTCCAGTTTCTTGATTTTGAGAAGATTTTCCTCTCTTATTTTGCACTATATATACTACTGAGGATAAGGAGCATGAGAAGGCGGCCAAAGCTGAGACGAGGGGCAACGAGCAAGAGGTGCCCGTAAAAAGGAATGACGACGTGGGTAACTTAGCTTTTATTACATGAGCCCCAATACTAACACATAAAATTATTGTGCTTGAAGCAGGATATACAAGTGTAGTTTTAACTGTGATCAAGCCACTTTTCTGTTTTTATCATATGAGGTGAGAACTGTATGAGCATTTTACGTGCTCGAGAAAAAAAATTTGTATGGGCATTTTTAAACAAGAAACAGAGTAGCAGATTTGTTCTGTTCCTTAGGCTATGTACGGTGTGCATGTGTAGGAGGGAGCAAACAACAAAGTACATGAACTAAGGACTTGGCAATTTGACCTGCTATTTTCAGTCTTACTGAAGCTATAAGCTGTTGTTATATCTACAGCACTAATGGGATGGGAGACAGAAAGATGAATGATGTCTTTAACGATGAAGTAATGCATTTGATATAAAAAAATAGATAGAGAAAAGCAGCCTCTATATAGTAAGACCATCCCTTATTAACGATTCAGAGGATGATTGACAAATCTTCAATGAGAAACAGAGGTCAACCTCGCCACGAGCCTTCACGTGTTGTCACGGCTGCACTGCTAATGCATCTCCGGTATGAGTTGAGGGAGGGCGCTGCTGTCTTGGGAGGCTAGATGATCGGGAGCTAAGGAGCAGATGGCCAGGTGGGGTTTATTAGGTACAGAGCAGAAGCCATTGATCGTTGGAACATCATTGTGCTGTATTTTTTTTTTTTTGCAAATCAGCGGATGGTTCCTCTTGGCAAGTCATTGATGGCTTTGAATGGTGCTTTGATCAATATTGAGGATCTTGATCTTTGCCTGTATGTTCTACCTTACTTCCTGGATAGTGTTGTTTTTTTATTTTTACTCTTTGTTTTACCTTTCCTTGGCTAAGAGCACCTTAGCTATTTGCTTCTTGCCTTGGGCATACCAAATAAACTCAAGTTAGTGTACCCTTAGCTTGGTGGGTTGCCTTAATTTTCTCTTGGTGGCATGGTTGATCGATCTCTCTGTGCGTGTGTGCGAGCCGGGGCCTGCCTACGTGTGGTGTGCCCGGCTTTGCGCACCGTTTTCTGGGGCTTGTGGTGTTTGCAGAGTTTGGGTGGTGTCGGTGTGAAGCAAACTGGTGAGCTGGCGATGCCTTTGTTTTTTTTGTCAGTAATAATATCACAAAGATGTTAGATCGCGTTGCTGATCGCTCTTAGGTCCTCTTTTTGTTAGGTATTTACTACTAATAATCCTGCAGTGATGCTGGTTTTGGCGGTCTTTTGAAAGTAGTGTTCACCTCTGAAATTGACCTCCTCCCCCAAGATGTAGAGATTGTTTACTGAATTGATATCAGGCTGACCAAGTATATTCACATCTAAACTGGCTCACTGTTCACCTCTGAAATTGTTCAACTCTGAATTTTTTACTGTGGCTGTGTGCACGGGCGCAATGACTGTAGGCAGCAGCAACCACCTGCTTCACCCCTTTACCTGAGGTTGCAATCGACAGATTCAATTCTCCGGTAGTGTACTGACTGTGTGCGGCGATGGCTGCACTACTGCACGGAACCACCAGTGCAAAGTCACCAAGGGAAGATGTCATAACCTCCAACAGGCAGATGCAAATCAGCCACATCAGGCAAGGGCTACTCCTCTATTGTTGATGTCAAATTTGTTAACTAAGTGATATAAATACTACACTGACATATATAATCCTTGATTAACCAATTAATATATTTGTGGATGGCAAGAGTGATTCCATCTGCGATCTGCTAATTGGTGCACTGCTTTATTGTTTGAACTGACACTCAGAAATTTTTACTTCCATTTGAACTCAGTTGTGTCTGTGCTTATCTGCAGTATTATCTACCTGAGATGTTTGGCATGGTTGTTTATTTTGAGTGCCACTAACTGAAATGAAGCGGAAAGCAAGAAAGTATGCTCTCTATTTCTCACCACATTCTGAAAATTTAGAACCTTCTATAAACATTTTGCCCTATGCTAATTTCTTGGCTTTTTTGTCATGAAGGAATTTTGGCCTAAGTTATTGTGCACAAGATCAAACAGCGGCTGACAAAAATGATTCAGTATCGTATAAGAATGAGGGTAGGCACTTCTATTTTTAATACTATAGGATGTAGCGTAGTTTCTTTAAAAATATTCTTTTTAATGTTCAATGAGTGCCAGGGAGATAAATATTTTAAATGTTATAGCATATAGTTTAAATATAATATAATAATTAATTCATGTCTGATTCTGTTCAGTAGGTATCACCGTGTCCTTTATATTGATTTACTAAAAAATGACAAACAAGAAGGTATATTGATCCTGATCCATTTGTACATTCTGAACCAATTCCTTTTTATTACTTTAGGAGAGCCTCTGAATTTCAGGCTGAAAACAATATTCATTTTGGCATAGCAAGGAAAAATATTCCAATGTGGAAGTAGTTATGTGTAGTTCACGAATTTACATTGCAGATCATGAAGGAGAGGACTATTGCATGAGAAATGCCTTGTGCGTAGTTTGTACAATCATGTTGAAACAATAGCAAAAAGGTGATACTTTAGGTCGCCAGGATTATGAGAAGTTGGAGGTATTTATGGCAATAAAGCGGGGGAGCCTTTTATCTAAAAAAAAATTGCACCCAGTCATGTCTATTTTGAAAAAGCAGTTATCTTATCTTTAGTTTCTTATGCTTGTCCCTTCTACTGTATCATCCCCACCGCGTTAGCACAACTGTAAAGTCACCGTAGCGTTAGCACGAGTATACTACAATAAAAATAAATGTTGAAATACATTACGTATACGTTTCCTGTATAAAAATAAATGGTGAAATACAAAACATATATGAGGGCGCACGATAGCGCTTTGTTTTAAAAAAACATGTGTTCACAAATCATAATCTTAATTAAGAGATACATAGATAGAAATCAAAACCAATCGTGCTCAATTATATGCTAACGTTTCCATTTTTTATCAGATTATAATTGCACCATCGCTCGCCCGAGACTCACGTCTTCGCCCGCCCGCGCCAAGACCACCCCCACCCGTGATCACACGCGACCCCTACCCCGCGGCCTTGCCCAGCTACAAAGGGCTCCTCGACTACATATAATGGTGCCACCTACGAAATCCATTGGATTCTTCGCTACATAATAAACCTTCGTCCTCCCTCGCCACCAGTATCAACACGTGCATCGACTCCCCTCCATCAGCAAGTGTACTGTTGCTCGCAACGTCTGCTGCTTGGTTTTGTGAGATTTTTCAAGACACGCAGTATTAGCCATGTGACATACACTAATATTTACATGTATACTCGAACATGTGTACAGGATGGTATGGAGATGTGGCGGAACTTATTTGTGAATTTATTGGCGTATGAAAGAAATGGATATCGAAGATTTCTTCCTGCCGATATAAAACATTTGGGCTGTTCGGCTGATGGTTTCTGCGGCTGATAAGCCGGGCTGATGTTGTTTTATTGTGAGAGAAAAACACAGTGCCATGGCTGATAAGCCGCATCACAGAAAGGTCTATACAGTTGAGTTTCTGAGCATGCGACGTCACGTTCTCCGTAACTGTGTTAATTTCATGAACTTAATTTGCTTTTTGGATTAAATGTCACTTTAACATCTGTATTTAATTTCACCGTATTGTTATCTTATCGTGCGATCCGTGTGTTTTTAGTATAAAAGTTTAGTTGTCCCGTAGCAACGCACGGATACGAACCTAGTGTCTTAAAATGATATAAGTGTATTTTGACCAGAAAAAAAGAAGTTAAAGTAGGTTTTGACCATGAATTTCTTTCATTTGCTTAAAAAAATAAATACCATGTCTCAAAGGTACAAATCTACTGAGGCAAGTTTTATGTCATAAATCTATATATAGTTTGACTAATTGTTGATCAAAGTTTGTAAATTTTAACTTTTTCATATACTGTACAAAATAATCTGTCATGGACGGCAAGCGAGCGGTCTCATTTGGAAACACGCGCAAACGGAGAATTTCGTAGTAGTAGTAGTACATGCTACTCACTACTAAGAGTACTGTTTCATTTGGAAACACGCGCAAATGGAGTACTACGTATATCGGACGACATACTCGACTAGTACTTCCAGGAACTTTCCTCATTTCGTGTGCCAGTGGGGAAATCCTGAAGATACGTTGCGGCGGCTGTAACTTCATGGCGACTTTCTTTGCCGCCAGAGGTATATAGCCTGGCCTATAAAATAAAACGGGGGGACTACTGGAACTTCAAAAACGCGCGCGAGGCAGGCACGTTAATATTTATAGAAAAAGAACATAAATATTCATGACACCGAATAAATAACGATCTAATAATACTTACTCTGTATTTGGTATCATATAAATATTGTAGTTTTTTTTATAAATTTGCTCAAACTTGAAATGGTTTGACTTAGGACAAATATAAAACACCACTGATTTTGGGGTGGAGGGAGTAGTATCTGCTCCTTGCCTGAAATATAATGGGTCCGAGTTTATTCTAGGTTAAACTATAGTCTTATTTTAACTAAGTTTAAAGAAAAAAATATTTACACATCAAAGTTTATAATTCATATCTTTAATGAGGTATTTGTTAATGCTTTTCTAATGGAGTAGAAAAAGCATTAATCGTTTTGCTATTACATGTACTGTTGGCTCCTCCAACCTATAAGCTGCGACATGCCTCTGTGCCTTGTTTACTTGTTATAAGTTCCATGGTTTAGTAATTCCCATACTATTTAATGCTCACAATGGTTGGGATCAGGATTCAGTGACTTTGCTTCGTAAAGTCACGGTGTAACTTTCCTTCAATCTCCCACCTCCATTAAGATCCAACGTCTTCCAAGCTGGCAGCTAATCAGTTCAGACGACTCAGCTGGTTTCAGTCCACTGAAATATGATCCTGCCGAGCCAACAATACATGAAAAAATGCAGATTTTTTATAAAGTAATTGATGTCTTCACATAGTCAACAAATATAAAAAATATTCAATAATAAAAGAAAATGTTCTATCTTTATGAAATATAAATGTTCGTTAATGAAGCTTTATCTAAATATATTCATGTGGGGTCTTGTTTTGAAGCATTTATTATAAGAATCATAATGGTGCAATCAGAATTTAATTTGGATTCTCGGTTTAACGGTTACAACTTTTCTTTAGTTTGCAGAAAACTTCCGGCACGTAAATCAATAGGATGAAAATAAATAATCTACACTTAACTCAGTCTAATCGGCCCACTTCCCGAGCGCGAAATCGAAAAAATATAGAAGCAAAGGATGAAAAGAAAAAATAAAATAAAATCAATTAACTTGAGTAAAATAAAAAATAAAAATAAAAGAAATGAGAATAAGAAGAATCAATGAAAAACAGAAAAGAATAGAGAAAGAAGAGAAGAAAAGCAAAAACATATAGTGTGAATAAACAAAAGTACAAAGAACATCACATATTAATACGTGAACAACATATATATCTCATGAAATAAAAATATAAAATTATGAAAATATAATAAGATACCACGTAAAATAAAAGAAAATAGAAGGAAGGAAGAAAAAAAAGAGAAGCGCGTCGTACATGTACATGATCACGGACAAGCCCGGCCGCTAAGCAACCCCCACGTTCGAGCGAGCCTTCCTTGAGGGCGTTAACTAGGCTGGTGTCAAGAACGAGGCCCAAGACAAACATCTGCAGTAGCCGTCCGTAGGGATGAAAACGGATTGGATTGGACAGAATAATGGCTTTTTCATATTCTAATCCATTTTTTCTTCTCGGATTTGGAGCAGATTGGATATTATACAGATTCAGATGCGAATACGGATTTTTTAGATGTTGGAAATTGTACGGATTCGGACCGGTGTCGGAGCGGAAGCGGACTTTTTTTTAAGTTAGATACTATGTGCTTACATGTTGTTTTTTATGATAAGAAGCAATTCATTAACCAAAGTTATAAAGCGGCAATACAACTCGAAATAATCACCATCAATCCACCACTTCAATTTAAGAGCTCACAAAATTAATACAAGTTCTTAGTTTGGGCTGATTTATATTCTTGCCGCTTGGACTCCTTAAAATATTCGGATTATCCTATTATAAGTGTCAGATAATCCACATTTAATTATCGGATAATCCATATCCGCCGAATTTCGTCAATCCCATATCCTACACCGCATCCGCATATAATCGGATTCGGATTATCCGCATCCGCGCAGATATTAAAAACACTTCTCCATATCCTTAATATTCAGATTCGAAGCGGAGGATTATCCATACCACTTTCACCCCTACGTCCGCTGGTCCATGGGAGACTCCCGTCCGACCGGTCGGATGTAATGATTTCTTAGAACAACTGAGCACAAAAAAAAACCGAAAACGTTAAACAAAAGAAAAATAACTATAAAGAAAAAAGAAAGGAAATGAAATGAAAATAAAAAAGATAAATAAAATTAAATAAGAATAAACAACACCAAAAAGAAAAAAAAGAAAAGAAAAAAGAATCATAAAAAATTGAAGCCTGCTGCCGGTCGCTCCAATCTGGACCATGAAACGAAAAAGAGCATAATTAGCTGGATAACCAAACAATTAAAAAGTAAGGCATAAATAATATTAAACAAAGAAAAAACATAATTAGAAAAGAAAATAAAAGAAAAAGAAGAATAGAAAACAAAGAAAAGAAAAATACAAGAAAGAAAGAAAGGGAGAACGGCTTGTCGCTCGTTCGCATGGTGTCGGGCGCGTGGGCCGAGCGGAGTTGCATGGGCCGGAAGACAGAGAAGCAGTGGTGCACTATGAGGGACGCGGGCCAGCTACCACCTGGTTAGTTTGGGCCGAGAGAAAAAGAAAAAAGAAACGGCCCAAATAAAGAATCAGCGGGAGCTGATGCCTGGTCAGCGAGGTGCTCCGGTCCTTGGCAGTGGATCTTCGACTCAGGCGGATAGAGAAAAGGCGGGTCCAGGTACGGTGGCGTTGATGTCGAGCGACGAGCATGAGGCAAAGGAGGCAGAGCCGCAGAGGCAAGATATTGCGACATGGGAACGCAATTGAGAGCATGGGAGAGTGCAACTGGGAGGAACGCGAGATGGGAGAGGCAAAGAGGCGGAGACCGGAGGAACAATCTCGTCGCGGTGTGGCACAGGTCCTCCGCAATCTTGTCGTCTCCGAGGTCCGAGCTGCAGGCTTCCTCCTCCAGCCAATTTTTCGTCTCGGTGTTTGTCGCGATTTTCTTGCTCATGGCTACATTCCAAGTGTTTTTGGTGTTTACATTTTTCGTGGGGAGCAAGAAGCTGAGCAGCGAGTGACGTACGCACACGCAGCAGCACACACGACACGATGGGCCGTTTGTTGATATATTATGGCCTTGACCCGTATAATATTTAATAAATTAAATAAAATTTTATGGTACATAACATTAAGCGTTATATGGTTTAATACCATATGTGATTTTGACTGAACGCTGACTCAGCTTATATGGTTGGAAATTATTCATCATAATTGAGAAGCTGAGAAAAGAACAAAGACGTGCCACACGCGCGCGCCGCCGCCGGCCAGGTTGGGCCGTGGGCCGAGGTAGCGGGCGTGGCCAATCTTTTACCACCTAAACCACATAATTACGGGAGTTTCTCAGCGGGCGTGGCCAGTCTTTTGCCACCTAAACCACATAATTACGGGAGTTTCTCCCTTTGATTGTAGAGGCGAACTGATTGCGTCAGTTACCGTCCCTTCCGCTTCTCCGTCTCCTGGGATTCTCCGCTACCTCTCTCCCTTCCCGTCCTGGCTATATATCCGTCAGTCCAGATCTTCGTTTTCTGCAACCACTCCCGAGAGAAACCACATCTCAGCAGCCCTCTATCTTCCCCGTCCTGTATCTCTGCGCGCACGGAGTAGCGGGAGAGCAGGTGCCTCCGGAACCCTCGTCCGCCTAAGAACCTTGCACGGGATGTCGGCGATTAAGTTTTTGGGGAGCGATCCGCGACTGCTCGTCCACATACGTCTTCTTCCTGGTGGTGATCGCCCTCGGAAGGAACCCATCTTCTTCCCGGTGCAAGGCGGCTTCTTCTTGGTGATCCGTTTGTGGGACTACACTGCGAACACCGTCCTACACCGACTGTGGTCCACGACTTCAAGCAACGTACTATGTCGACTAGTGCGAATGGAGCCTCCGATGCCCTCGGCATGGGACCCTCCGCTGGGTACAATCTTATCTCTAAGATTACTGTATTTTGTATTCTTACTGTATCGATTTATATGTCATCTCTGCATGCTGTAGCATTCGTTAGTGATTTACACATGCACATATATGTCATCACAAACTTGCAGATGTTATATTTGTGGATTAAATTAACCATGAAATTGCCTAATTCTCTAACACCGTTACGCTGCATTTGGGCGGCGTGCCGTGATTGTCCACCCCAATACGCCACCCAACGGCCGGGCGGCATATGTGCCCTGCCTCTGTCTGTGCCTCGCCTTCCCGGAAGCCGGAGGAGCGAACCTTTCCCAGGGTCGGTGACAACCTCATCATGCGCCCCGCCAAATTAACCCGAAGGGCGACGCGTGGGCCGCGGCCGACACTCCACAGGATCCCCGCCGGCCGTCGCCGACAGTCCGACTGGAAGAAGCGCGCGGCCGCGCACCAGCTAGCGAGGAGTTCCTCAACGACGGTCCTCCGTCTCGGCCTTACCTGTGGTTGAGCTCGATCGAGCTCGCGAGGAGTTTCTCAACGACGGTCCTCCCTGCCTGTACCTGGGGTGGAGCTCGAGCTCGAGCTCGGAGTCGGATCAAGGGTCCCTGCCTACGCTCCTCTCCTCAGCTCAGGGATTGATCCGTTCGTCAACCGGAGATTCAAACCCAAGGTAACGCAGAATCAAATCCGTCCGCATTCGCACTGCATTCTGGGCTTTTACGCATTCGGTCCGTTGGACAAAACGCAAACGTACTCGATTCGGCGTGCCTAGTTCTGACTGAATTTCATACAAGATCTGGAATTGATCTTCTTCTCTAGCCTAGCGGATCTGTTCGCAAAACATTGTTGGGTGCTAGTGGACATGGCATCAAAAACACGCCAACACCACACTTCCAATTCACCATACTTTCTCTTCATTTATTTGTATTTGTAAGACCATCAGACCATGCATGGTGATCTGACAAATTTGCTTATTAGCGTACGTACAAGCAACTGCTGCTAATAGCGGTGAATCTGCAAGTTGATGTATGCCTGCTCTTGCATAAACCTATAGGCTATTTATATCTTAATAACTCGCTCAACAAGAACAACGACCCAGCCAACAATGTTTGGTGAACCTCTTGAAAAGAACATGTTTTCTCATCTGCTCTCGTAATTTCAAAACCTACCTAACGCCACCGACGACGTAATAAACAACGGTCTGCGGGTAGGTAGGTTAGGTGATCAAGAAAAAGAAAAAAGTCAGGTAACTTGGCCCTCAAGGTTCAAAACAGTTGAACCAAAAGTCCAAAAAGAACCATACCGGGGCCTTGTTTAGATCACCTCCAAATTCCAAGTTTTTTCATTCTCTCTCCATCACATCAATTTTTGGACGCATGCATGGAGCATTAAATGTAGGTAAAAAAATAACTAATTGCACAGTTGGGTTGTAAATCACGAGACGAATCTTTTGAGCCTAGTTAGTCCATGATCGGACAAAGTTTGTCAAATACAAATGAAACGTGCTACAGTGTCCAGATTGCAAAAATTTGCAATCTAAACAAGGCCCCGCTTGTAGCGTTCGGATTTTGAAAACTGTGCGAGTTGCGTGATAAGATATCATCACTCCGAATCGACAAAATTAACTAACGATCTCTGAGGTTTAGAGTAGGACACGCCGACGCGGCTGATTCCTGATTGTACTATGAGATGGCCGAAATGTTCAATTAGGACTGAGTAGTAGATGGCTCATTTCCTTGTTGGGCTGAGCCGGGGCTTGTACTAAGGCCCAGTTGACTCTAAGCTCACCGACATCGTGCACCCCCAATTCCTTTTTTTATTTTAAAAATAAAACAAATTAATATAAAAATGAAAAAAGATAGCCCTAATAAAATTTTCCATCTAAACTCACTAATGATAAGCACTTGGTAAATCTCCCCTTATCACTTACAAATATGCGTGTGTACTAAGTAATTTTAAGGAACTTTTTGGAGACGTGGAACATCAGCTTTAAAAGAAAAGGAACAGCAACAAAAGTTTAGACATGAACGAAGGAACCGTAACAGAAGTTTGGACATGAACGAAGGAGAAATGTGCGCCAGTTTCCGGAATAGGTTCGAAATTTTTCACAGCCAATCAACACCGTGTTTAAGTTAACTCACCGTTGAGATCGAGACAGAGAGACACCGCGTTGGACGTCCCTTGCTTCTTTCTTCTTGATGCAGCGCCGGCCGTCCTTCTCAAAGCAGCAAACAACTACTGTTGCCCTGTTTGGATTGGATACTGTTGCCATAGAGTCCGGATGCATGGTGCAGGATTCGAAGAAACCCAACACGGCACATGGCACATGTCGGCAGGGCACAAGCATGAACTCCGATTTCTTTTCTTCCTTGAAAACGACACCTCCTATCAATGCAATGTCGAAATAAACCTATACCGACTGATTTAGGTAGCATCGGTATAAACCTATACCGACCAAAAGTGCTTATACGATCCATAATTGGACGCTGATATTTATACCGATCAATGATCTGTTACAAGTTTTAGCGACTAATGGGTTAAGGATATGAAACTTTTTACCAACCAACAATCCATCTCTATAAACCGGCACAATAATTATGTATACTAAATTTCGTATTAGCCATGTAATTTTAGGCTTGTTTAACATCCATACAAGTTCACATTACACATCAACCACATAATTTGTATAAACACATCTCATATATTTCATTAAAATTAACATCTGTACAATTGTACTTTGGATAAATTTTACAACAAGGCAGCCACCACAACATGGTCACTATAGAGAAGTGCCAAGCCTGTGTACCATAGCAATCCAAAAACTACAGACCAAGAACACATCCAATTGCTCCACGCCTTTTAGTCCATTTTCCATGAGGGCTCTGAATGGCTTGTTCACACCATCAAGCATGCTGCTTGTTCACACCATCAATGATGCTGCCTACTGCCTCCATCAAGCCTTTTAATCCATCTTATGGCAACGACAACGGCGAAGGACGAGACTGGGCAGGGACAATGGCCGTGGCGGCGGCGGGACCCGAGGACCCGACGAGCAACGCGACTAGCTAGGATGCCGACGACGAGGGCTCCTGTCGGAACTTGCATGGCCCCACCTACCCGAGAGCTCTCGATTTGCCCCGAGTAATGTAGGAAAGCGGTGTCGGGGACGGTGGGGGAGGGGGCCGACAACAGAGGAAGGGAGCGCCCCCGACGAGCGCGGCGTGGAGCTGGGAGGCGCGCTCGTGAGGCCTCGATGAGCGCAACGGCGGCGGCGTGGGATTGACGTGGTGGAACTGCTGGTGTGTGGACACAAGAGATAGGGTTTTGGGTGTTACGTCTAACAGGTGGGCCATAACAATTACTTTGCATGTGACTGGGCTAGGCTGAGTACGCTAAATAAAATCAGGCTATAGCGACCGATTGTTTAACTCTAATATATATTTTACCGACCGATGGTCCAAGGAAATAGCTAAATATATATGTACTGACCGATTTAGAGTCGGTACAAGGAAAAATAGCGACCGACGTTAAAAATTTATACCGACCAATTGTTGGTAGTTAATATAGTATTGTCCAATGCTACAGACAGATTGACTGTGGCTCAGTGAATGGTTGTCTCAAGAAAAGGACAAAAAGAAAACATAGCGTGTCATGGACGGCAAGCGACCAAGCATATCTCATTGGAAACCCGCGAAAGGAGAAAGAAAGCCATCGGACAAGAATACTTCCCCTCGGAGAATCCTATAAAATTCCTATCACTCAATAAAGTGGTGTATAGGCCTTTCTTTCTGTCGAGAGATAGATGGATGATCTCTCTGAGACTCATCACTCATGCATGCTCCGGCCTCCGGGTTTTTAAAACACGGTAATTAAGTGAGGCTGCTAATACGGGTTTCTAGCTAGGCCTTGTTTAGATGTCATCCAAATTCCAAGTTTTTTCACTCTCTCTCCATCACATCAATTTTTAGCCGTTTGCATGGAGTATTAAATGTAGGTAAAAAAAATAACTAATTACACAGTTTGGTTGGAAATCACGAGATGAATCTTTTGAGCCTAGTTAGTCCACGATTGAACAATATTTGCCAAATAAGACGAAAGTAGTACTATTCATCAGGTTAAAAAAAATTTGCAAATTGAACGAGGCCCTAGATCGGTAGCCTAAGACCATGGCAAATCCAGCCAGCTCTTCTGATGAATCTTCCTACGCACTGCACCGTGGAAAGACACGGAGGAGACTCGGCGCGTGCAGCTAGCGTGCTTAGTACGTAAGCCAATGTGGATGCGTCAGCGCGCCGGCCGGTCGCGCTTTCGTGCGTGACTCATCCTATATCACATATCCGTGCAGCAGTAGCATTTTGAATTTGACATCGGACAGCGAAATAGGCGACTTCCACCAACTTTCTCATGTCGTGTGCTAGTGGGAAATCCCGAAGATTTTCGTGTCGTAATCGCGTTGCGGTGGCTGTAATTTCTTCGCCACCAGGAGCTAGCCGACGACCGGCGGTAGCGAGAAATTCGCTATAAAAGGAACGGGGATTACTGGAACTTCAAAACGCGCGCGAGGCAGGCGGTCACATAGGTACGCTGGTTCGTGCCACTACCCAAACAAAAATATCCCTCACGGTCGACATATTTCCTGTCGGCTTTGAAACCAACGGGAACGTCGACCATCACGACCCATGGTTGAATGCTCAAACTGAAGCCGCCAGGAACTGCATCCTATCAGCCAATCGTCTTGAGTGGTTCCTATTCCTATCACCAAACCATCGCGGCCATAACTCGTGACGGTTTCTGACGCTTTCCTGAAAACACCGCTCTCGATCTAGTGGTGTGCTCGGAGTGGCTATCAGCACGACGAGGTCGATGGCCAAGCACCAAGCTCAGCACGACACCGAGGCTCTTGATCCTGGGATGCAACCCTTCCTGCGACAACACCAACTGCATTTGGGGCAACCTGTTGTTGATGGTGTGCTGCGTCCTCCTGGTGCAGCCAAGCGCCGTCACCATGGGAGCGTCTCGTGGCTCACTATCCTTGGAATTTTATTTCTCACGTTCAACTCTGGGATGGCCATCTACCGATGGGCCATTGCGTACGTCGTCGTCTCCTACCTAGACTTGCTTATGCTCTTTTTCAGTCTCAGGTGGTATCAGAGCACCGAGCCTGGTTCGCCAATAAGGGACCGTCTCAAAGTAGTTATCTGGGTGCTCACGACAGCGCTCACCCTACTATTTACGACTAATGTTGCAGTCGTCATGCCCACCGTAGTGGCCGTGGTAGTTTGGCTCATGGCCTTCACCACTGTCGGAGGAGGATTCTATGCCTTCTTCTGTTACAGTGAAAAAGAGTGATATACTTCCCTGAAACACATGCATTTTATTTCATGTTCATGGGTCACTTTGGCCCTGTTCGGCTTACCATATATTCGGCTTGTTCGGCTTCTTTTTTCAGCCGGAACAGTGTTTTCCTCTCACAACAATTCAGCCGGAACAATACTTTTCAGCCAGTTTCAGCCAAGTTTTAGACCAGCGAAAGGAGCCAGTGGTCCTGTGTCACACTTTCGTGCGCCCCTCGAGGCCTCGAGTCCAAAAGAAACATATATATCATTGCTCATAGAATTGATTCCCATGGCCATGCAACTCGCCCTTGTGCCGCCGCCACCCGCCTTCCACCACCGCTGGTCCCCCTCCCTTCCTCTTCGGCGTCTCGCCGGAGACCGGAGGGAGTGTGGATCCATCATTTTTAATAAGTTTTCTAGTAGATCGAGTCGTAGGGTTATGATCTCTCGATGTCAAGTTTCTTGGTATTGAGGATTTATCTTCTCCTCCTTCTCTCCGGTGACGGCGAGAGGGCATGGTGGAATCATTTTCTCTATTGCAGTTCTGTTCAAGATGAGAGCGACAACTACGGCGTCAACAACTTCATTGGCACGACGACATAGAGACTTTTCTTTTCGAACGGCGACATTAAGGCGGAGATGATGTCGCCACCATGGAATAATTTTCTTCGGTCTCTTCTACCTTTTGTTGTGGTTAGATTTGAACGCGATGAAGGACTGGGGAGAATAAGTTTTAGATCAATCCTCCTCATTCTTCGGTGGCACAAAGAAGAAGAAAGAAGACACAAGAAAGAAGAAGATTTTTATCTTGGCCTGCAGGAATATTGGCCGTTGTTCGTTGGACATTTGTTCTTATGCCTTTTGCCGAGTGTTTGCCTGTACGGTCATCCATACGAAGCGACATACAGGTTTGGGTTTTAAGATTTGGAGCTATTCACAGCATAGGTACAATATAGATGAAAATCAGTTTTTAGATATATGTAATGTATTCCACGGTGCTTGTAATGTGATGATGTACCTAGCTATTATTATTTAATATAATTCTTCTTTCGTCTCAAAAAAAAAAGAAACATATACTCCATATATCATTAAGACAATACTCCCATCGTCCAACATTACTCGTGTTCCTTGTCTCCTCGCTCAAATATAAGAGGAAATATGTACCAAAAGCAAAATATTATAGTTGTGTGTATACTCAGTGTTCCTTCAAACTTAGTCTTAGTTGTAGGATTTCAATCTTAATGACTCAACTGAGGATGTGAGTTCCCTTGTTCATCTTGGACGACTATCCTAAATCCACATGGATTTAGTCAAACTGAAAGGTGGATGAGTAGAAATGGAAAACTCTCATCTTTGCACTTGAGTTAGTGCAGATTTGATCTAAGATAAGACAACAAATTTGAGTAGATTTTGAAAGGATCAAGATGTCCTAGAGGGGGTTGGATTAGGCGAAAATAAAACCTATCACTTAGCCCATTTAAAGTTTCCTTGTGCCTAGATTGTGTTTTCTAGCCTACGTACAAAATTTTGCAACCTAGTTCCAATCCTACGCTAGCATGACAATTCTAAGAATATAAAGATATTTTTAAAGTAATTGCATAAATATAAATGTATAATGTAAAGAGAGGGAAAAGAACATGGTGATTGGAGAGTCGGTATTGTAGCAGAACCGTCCAATTTAACCTAATCCTAAGTATACTTGTCATCCATTTCACACTAAGTGCACCAGACATCAAGTTAAACCCAGTAGTCTATCGAGCCCACCAGAAGGAGAACTCGAATAACCACGTTTTCATCAGGATCATAAATAAGTGAATAAATCTTACAATATTTTTAACCATTTTATACATGACAATGTTACATAAAATCAGAGTTATTACAAAACAGATTTTTGTAAAAGCAGCAGAAGAAGGTCATTTTACACAAAAGCAGCGGAAGTTAACAATTTTGAATATTGAAGCAGAAGTAGAGATGGAAGAGTAAAACTTCTACAATCATGGCAACAAAGGAAGCCTCGCTAAGTCCACTAGGAGGAATCCACAAACAACATTTAGCTCCAGCATCCACCTGTTACCTGCAACAGGGGGAATAAAACCCTGAGTACACAATGTACTCCGCAAGACTTACCCAACTAGGTGGGAGTAGTCTCCCGACTCTCAAAGATATGCAGGGGTGAAAGGTCGTTGTTTGGTTTTGGTAATTGAGTGACAACCCTAGGTGGACTAATTGTGTTTATGTGAGATACACTGGTGATTAGTCCACAGGTACATATGTGTAAGCAACATATACCATGGAGGTCAAAATGGTTCGGAGATGTTGCAAAGCTCACACATGTGATGATGAAGGAGCTCATTGCACATGAGACATGACATTGAGTCATGTGATCAAGGTGGAGAAGATCAAGACATAACTTGGCTTGATAGACCGGTTGCAAGCATAAAGGGCAAGTTGGAGGCTTTGGAGCGATGGACCGGATGGCGGTGAAGCTTAAGCAAGACTTGGCGCCAATGAGCGAAGGCAACGGTGAAAAGCAAGTGAAGTCAAGATCGATGAACCAATATGGTCATGTGATGATATGAAGTGGATCATATCATTTGGTGATTGGTTGGTGCATGTGTTGCATCAACATTGGAGGAGATGGAATGGAATACGCAAGACAAAGGTATAACCTAGGGCACTTTATTTCACCGGTCATTGGCATGTAGAGAAGTTGATGACCGGGTTTAGGATAGATGGCCGTACTATTAAGAGGAGCAAACTTGTTTGCATATCGGTCATCTAGTGCCACTCGAGTGATCTAACTTTGCATCATTGCTAGGATCGAGTGGCGTGGCAAGTTGAGTGGCTAACTCCTTAAAAATGTTTATGAAAAGCTAACACCCATACACATGGTGGTGTTGGCACATTTGCAAAGGAGAAAGTTGGAGTTCAAATGGATCAACTCGGTGAAGAAAAGAAGGCGAAAGAAGGTCACTGTGAGTGACCGGATGTTGGCCTCGGCAGGACCGACGTGTCCGGTCAGTGGCAGCAGAGAGCGCGCGGTCTCGGTCTTATGACCGGACGCTGGCGCAAAGAGTGACCGAATGCATAGGAGTCGCGTTCGGTCAAGCTGATGTACGGTGACATAGGCAGCGCTGGAGTTGGCGCATGGGCGCAGTGCTGATCGAACGCTGGTCTGTGTCCAGTCGTGCAGGAGCGGACGCGTCCGGTCGCAAAACAGAGGCTCGAGGAGCTCTCTAGAAACGACCGGACTCAGGCGTAGCAGCGCTCGGTCATCCTCGCGGTGCGCGTCTGGTTGCAACTTAACCATTAAGATCGGGCGCTCAGCATTTGAAGCCAGGGATGATGTGGCAGCCATCCATTGATCGGACGCTGGTAGGGTGCGTCTGGTCGATCCGACCGGCGTGTTCGGTCGTCCCGAAATCTACCTAGTGAAGGGGTAACGGCTATTTTAGCCCGTGGGGCTATAAATAGAAGTGTTGGTTGGCCTTTGGCCGGTAGGGGAGGAGAGCTGATAACACAAGAGACTTGGTGGCTTGTGTGGTGGTGCTTGAGAGCCCTCTAACTCACTTGAGCTTGATAGTGATCATCCGATCGAGTGAGTGAGCAATTCTAGTGCGATTGTATCGTGAGGTTGCATCGAGTGGCACTAGGTGATCGAGTTGCAAGCCGGTGGTGCTTGTTACTCTTGGAGGTTGCCACCTCCTAGATGGCTTGGTGGTGGTCTCTGTCGAATCTCACAAGAAGCTTGTGCGGTGCTCCGGAGAAGAGCTTTTGTGAGGGGGATTGTGCTCACCCCGTGGGAGCCGCGAAGTGCAACTCTAATAGAGCGAGACGCAAAGGGCGACAAGTGGTCTGGCTGGGTCAAGTGCTAGAGCTTGTGGTAAGCACTCCACGTGGGAGAGTGTGACTTGCGGGTCACCACTAGTAAGAGGACCGGCGGCAACCTTGGAGCTTGTCTTAACTGGGACTAGAATGTTGGCAAGCACGTGAACCTTGAGATAAAAATCATCATGTCATCCTTGTATTCCCGTTGCTTTGCATCCAAATTACACAAGCTTGAATTTACTTCATTTACATTGTGCTTGTGTAGTTGCTCTTGTAATTAGTTAGCTTGTGTAGCTTGCTAGTTACCTTATTGCTTGTGTAGCATAGAAGTAGCTCCCTTGCGTGGCTAATTTGGTTTGTGTAACCTTGTTAGTCACATTGCTTAGTTTATGTAGCTAAGTATTTGCTCTCTCTAATTTGGCATTGGTTGCCTTGTTATTTAGCATTGCTAGTGAGCTTAGGAGCTTTGTGCTTTTGCTTACTAGAATTGTATAGGAGCTCCCCGGTGTGCAAAATACTAGTGGCATAGGTTTGTGTGACCTTGCTCTTAGAATTGGATAGGTGAGCTCTAGCTAGCTTGGCACCTTAGTTGCTTAATTAGGATCTTTGCAAGGTGCTAGAGAACATAGATAGAGAGGTGTAGTCTTAGCTAGAGAACATGAGGATGTTGAGCATGACCACAACTTGGTGATTGTGGAAGATTGTTCCACCTCATGGTCAAGTGATGATGATGATCATACTACCACAAGATCACTTGACAAGGTTGATGATGATGCCACAAGTGTTGCACATGAAGATGCTACTCCATGCACACTTGATGGTGATAATGATGGATCATGCTCGGGCTATGAGAGTGATGTTTCTTCAAGCTCTCCAACTACATCACATTGCTTCATGTCACAAGGTGACACTAAGGTATCTAATGTAAATGTGATTGATCTTGATTCATATGAGGAGCTTCTAGATAGATATGGTTGCATGATCAAAGCTTTAGAAAAAGAGATGGCTAAAACCGAGAAATTGAAAAATGAAAACCCTTTTCTAAAGAACACGTGTCGATATGGGACTCATCGGATACCCCACAAAGAAGGTAGAAGTCTTAGTCTAACTAGGATTTCTTTTCCTGTAAACTTAGTAGTAGTATTATTCTGTAATCCTACTAGGAACCTCATCGTAAGTCGACTAGGACTCTGGCCTCCTGACTATATAATGGAGGGCGGAGTTCCTAGAGAACGGCAACACAACACTTCACAATCAATCCAACGCAAAGGCTAACATCAACTGGATGTAGGGCTATTACTCGATCACGATCGAGGGCCCGAACTAGGATAAATCAACTGTCTCTTGCGTTTACCGTCGAGTTCTGCATACGCTAAAGCCCGAACAAACTACCCTGGGTACCCCCATGGCAGGCTATCGGTGGTGAAACATCGATAGCTGGCGCGCTAGGTAGGGGCTTTCGGCGAATTTGCATCCGAGAGCTCGACGGACCTCAACAACATGATCTTCTCGATGGGATCAACCTTCATCTTCGGTTCATGGATCTATGAGGCGGACAACAACGGCAAGCTTCAAGGTTGTCTCCTCAAAGATTTGGATCACCATGAAAACCTTTCTATTTCGGTGACTACGACAGATCGAATCGCCGGAAGATTCGCGCAACTCGTGATATCTGATCTAACTTAGATTTCACGGATTTCCGCATCCGACTCAAACTCAGGCTCCGCATCCAAGATGGAATCTCTACCGAGTTCTTTCGAGAAACCGAGTTCTTTTCCTACAGGGCTCTGGTACGCGGCCTCGGCCTATCAAGAAAATGACTCGGAATACACTCAGACTCTTTCCAAGAAGTCGGGGCCTTTTCCGTTCGGACTCCACAACATGGCAAAATCTTATCAAGCACGGACCGAAGGATCCCTCGATCCGGTGCTTAGAATGCCACTAAAAGGAGCTCAAGAAGGTCTCATACTAACTATAACATCTCAAGACTGCATCGTCCACTGGCCAGATTCAGTTCTTAAGGACAGCAGTACCCAACTAATCGGCACGACGACGACAGCAATTCTACCCTACCAAGAGGGAGACTCGATCTGCGACCTTGAAGCCTCTACTAAAATCATCAAGAACTCCGACAGTGTGGAAACCAATACCAATAATAGAATGATTCACACACGAGAAGTATTCATGGTTCGCCGTCCTCGATCACCTCTGGTCCCCCCAGAAGCACCCGACATTAGATCATCAGACGAATCTAAGTCCAACATATCACCCTTTATCCAGGGGCACGATGGTGAGACCGAGAGTCAGAGGCAAGCCAGAGAAAGAAGAAACAAATTGAAACAAGGACGCCAACGCCGTGGTAGGCAGCGCAAGGAAGCTTAGATTAAATATGAGTCAGATCTGGCTGAGTACGACAGAAGAAAATCAGAACAAGAAGTCGAAGAAAGACGCACGGTGAATACACCCTACAGTAGGATCCGAGAAGCACTAGAAGAACTCAGAGCGACATCACTTCCTAGTGAAATACAGGAATAGTTCTGAGACCTCCTCCAGTCAGTAGCCCTAAGGACGCACGACGGAAGAGCCCGCTCAAGACTACCTGCTAGGTCAACATCTCATAGGAAGGAAGATCAAAACCAAAAGAAGTCCGCTTTCGAGAGACTTGGAACAGGCGGAAGTCACAATGGAGAAAGTAGAAGGGACCATAGTCAAAATTACCGAATCAAACAACCAAGGAAGATCAGAAGTGAAGCACCTATTCAGACATCCCCGTAGGACTACTCTCACCAAGACGACAGTTGGCAGGAAGGAGGTGCCAAATCAGAATACAAAGAAGGTAGAACGCACAATAGATTCCCCTGTTTTGTAAACATACTTGCTTCAATACAACTACCTCACAAGTTCAAGCCATCCAACCACTCTAAATATGATGGCAAGACCGAACCAAAGTAGTGGCTCAGAATTTACTCATAGTCGATTGAACTAGCCGGAGGAGACGACGATATCAAGACCTTATTCTTTCCCATGGCACTAGAAACCATGCCCCTCCAATGGTTCGACAAATTAAATCCAGGGTCAACCAAAAATTGGGAAGACTTGTAAAGAGTTTTCTATGGAAATTTCATGGGTATCATCACGCACCCCATCACCCATGTAGAATTAAAAGGACTCAAGCAGAAAGGAGGCGAAACTCTCAGAAATTACTATCGACGATTTGGCGAACTACGTGCTCAAGTACATGACATCACAGAACGGGAAGTAATCGAAGCTTTCTCTCACGGAATTATGGCTAGGTGGCAATTTCAAGACTTCTGCAAAGAAAACCTGAGAAGCAATGAAGAATTCAGACGCACGGTAGAAAAGATGATTACTGTAGAGGAAAAGACACGAGAAAGGTTCCCAGATAAAAACAACCAAGACAACCCAGACAAGCGAAATCATCGAAACATCAGACATCAGGAAAGAAAACGTGGACCAGACAACACCGTGGCAATGGCTGATAAATCAAGAAAGTTTTCCAAACCCAGAGGGTATGACGACATTGAAAACATGCGTTGCATTTTGCATCCTAAAGGAAATCACACCACTGGAAATTGCTACACATTCAACGAGCGATACACGAGAAGAGATAATACGGTAAACACTAAAGAAGACAATCAGAAAAAAGATGAAGACAACCACAAAGACAAGGGATTCCAAAAATCCAGGGGGACAGTAGCAGTGATCTTCGCTGGGACCTCAAGTTCCAGAAGCAAACATCAAGAAAAGCTAGCTCTACGAACCATCATGGGAGCAGAACCGGCTACT
Source organism: Miscanthus floridulus (assembly GCF_019320115.1). Lineage (NCBI taxonomy): Eukaryota > Viridiplantae > Streptophyta > Magnoliopsida > Poales > Poaceae > Miscanthus > Miscanthus floridulus. The sequence continues at coordinate 25,787,288 of NC_089587.1, read as the reverse complement.
CCAAGATATCTTAATTGGTCACAGTATCCAATCCAATTTTCAAGAGAAGACCAATGGACTAGTGTAGGAAATGCAGGCCATTACCCACTCGTTCTAGATCCAACTATCGCTGGCATGACTGTCACTAAAGTACTAATCGATGGGGGAGCCGGACTCAACATCATCTTTTCAGAGACGCTAAGGAAGATGGGACTACAACTCACCGGGATGATTACTCCAACGAGCACCCCTTTTTATGGAATAGTACCCAACAAGGCAGCTATGCCACTTGGACAAATCACTCTACCGGTTACTTTTGGCACTCCCTCAAACTACCGAACAGAGTTCATCAAGTTTGAAGTTGTAGACTTCGATTTATCATATCATGCAATCCTCGGGCGCCCAGCACTAGCAAAATTCATGGCAATACCGCATTACCCGTACCTATTACTTAAGATGCTAGGGCCTAACGGTGTCCTTTCCCTTTGAAGTGACTTGAAGCGCGCTTTTGACTGCGACGTTCAGGCAATTCAAATTGCAGCCAAGGCACAAGCCGCCGATGGTAGAAAAGAAATAGCCACTATTACCATAGAAATGAGCCCAGAAGAACTAGAGATACCGGCTAAAAAGCCCAGCATCCTCGCACCACCAAAAGAAGCCGACGTCAAGCAAATCGACCTAGGCACCGGTGATCCCTCCAAAACGGCAACCATCAGCGCCCACCTCTCGGCAAAATAGGAACTCACGCTCACCAACTTTCTTCGGGGCAACAAAGATATCTTTGCTTGGAAGCCGACTGACATGCCAGGTGTCCCAAGAGAGTTGGCTGAGCACAGAATCGATGTCAATGAAGGCTCAAAGCCTGTGAAGCAATGGCTACGACGATTCTCACCCAACAAGAAGGCAGCAATTAAAAAGGAAATCACAAAGCTAATGGCAGCCGGATTCATCAGAGAAATCCTTCATCCATATTGGCTAGCAAACCCAGTCCTAGTACAAAAAAAGAATACGGATGAGTGGTGCATGTGCGTCGACTACACAGATCTCAACAAACACTGCCCGAAAGATCCATTCGGGCTACCACGCATTGATCAGATAGTTGATTCGACAGCAGGATCTGCCCTATTATCCTTTCTTGATTGCTATTCAGGATATCACCAGATTGCATTAAAAGAACAAGACCAGAGCAAGACATCTTTCATCACTCCGTTCGGCACCTACTGCTACAAGACCATGTCGTTTGGACTCAAGAATGCTGGTGCTACATACCAAAGAGCTATCCAAACGTGCCTTGGTGATCAGATTGGCAAAAACGTAGAAGCATATGTGGATGACGTAGTAGTAAAAACAAAGAACCCAGACACACTAATGGAAGACTTAAGGCAAACCTTCGAAAACCTGAAGAGGTGGAGGTGGAAATTGAACCCAAGCAAGTGTGTATTCGAAGTTCCTTCAGGACAACTACTAGGATTCTTGATCAGCCATTGTGGAATCGAAGCCAGCGCCAAGCAAATTTGAGCCATAACAGAGATGGGCCCTCCTCGAAGTGTCAAGGATGTGCAGAAACTAACAGGCTGCATGGCGGCCCTCAATCGCTTCATATCAAGACTCAGCGAAAAAGGGTTAGCTTTCTTTAAACTACTAAAGAAGACAGACAAGTTCGAGTGGACAGAAGAAGCCAACGAAGCTTTCAAAAGACTCAAGACGTACCTCACAACCACACCCGTTCTCACACCTCCAAAGAAATACGAGGACATGATGCTGTACATTGCGGCAACTTCTACTGTGATCAGCACAGCGATAGCCATAGAAAGAGAAGAAGAAGGGCACGTATATAAAGTACAACGACCCGTATACTACATCAGCGAGGTACTGTCAGAATCAAAAATCCGGTACCCGCATGTGCAAAAACTACTCTATGCCCTCCTGATCACTTCACGCAAGCTTCGCCACTATTTTGAAAGCCACAAGATTACTATGGTGACAGATTTCCCACTCGGAGACATCCTACACAATAAAGACGCAACAGGGCGCATATCTAAGTGGGCAGTTGAACTTGATGCTCTCAATATCGATTTCACCCCACGGAAGGCAATTAAATCTCAAGCCCTTGCCGATTTTGTGGCCGAGTGGATAGAGATTCAACAACCCATGCCAAATACCATCCTTGACCATTAGAAGATGTACTTTGATGGATCGCTCAAGCTAGGCGGAGCCGGTGCAGGCGTTCTCTTCATTTCTCTAGACGAAAAACAACTCAAGTATGTCCTTCAGATACTATGGCAAGCTACAAACAATGAAGCAGAATATGAAGCCCTCATCCACGGACTATGAATAGCAATTACCCTCGGAATCAAGCGATTACTCGTATACGGCGATTCGGCAGTAGTCATCAACAAAGTCAACAAAGATTGGGACTGCACCAAAGAAAATATGGGCGCTTACTGCGCTGAGATACGAAAACTCGAAAAATATTTTCAAGGATTGGAAATTCTACATGTCCTGCGCGATTCTAATATTGTAGCAGATGTCCTCGCCAAGCTCGGATCGGACAGGGCAAAGGTCCCAACCGGCATATTCATAGAGGAGTTATCAGCTCCCTCTATCAAACAACCCGGTGAGATAACCCCTGAACTCCCAGCAAAAGGCACCCAGATTTTGGTAATCACCACCTCATGGACCCAGGTTTTCATCGAATATATCAAAGAGAATAAGTTGCCAGCAGATAAAGCAGAAGCTACCCGAGTTGTTTGCAGAAGCAAGAACTACGTCCTAGTAGGGGACAAGCTGTACAGAAGAGCCGCATCATCAGGAGTACTCCTAAAATATGTCTCATTTGAAGAAGGCAAAGAGATCTTAGTCGAAATACACTCAGGGTGCTGTGGGAATCATGTCGCTTCAAGAACACTAGTCGGCAAAGCGTTCCGCACTGGATTCTACTGGCCAACCTCTTTGAAAGACGTAGAAGAACTTGTTAGAAAATGCAAAGGTTGTCAAATGTTAGCAAGACAAGCTCATGTACTAGCTCACAATCTCATCTGCATCCCTCCCGCTTGGCCTTTCTCCTGCTGGGGGCTGGATCAAGTAGGACCTCTCAAGAAAGCAAAGGGCGGTTTCGAGTACATCTTCGTAGCAATCGACAAGTTCACCAAGTGGATTGAATACAAACCACTCACAAAATACAGCGCAGCCAAAACAGTCAAGTTCATCCAAGACATTATGCACTGCTTCGGCATGCCCAATCGAATCATCATAGATTTGGATTCTCCCTTTACAGCTACAGAATTCCAAAGTTGGGCACAGGATTGCAGCTTCGGCATAGATTACGCATCGGTCGCACATCCAGAAGCCAACGGACAGGTAGAAAGGGCTAATGGACTCATACTAGCCGGATTAAAACAAAGATTGTATGAAGAACTAGTGGACTATGGATCCAAGTGGATCGAAGAATTACCCAAAGTAGTATGGGGGCTACGAACTCAAATAAGCAGAGCCACCGGATACTCACCTTTTTTCCTAGTTTATGGATCAGAAGCCATACTACCCGCCGACCTGATCTGAACGTCGCTAAGAATAGAACAGTATGACAAAGGAGAAGCAGAACACACCCGAAGATTAGAACTCGACAGTACATAATAAGTCAGAGTAAATGCTACCCTTCAATCAGCAAGATACCTCCAAGGTTTAAGACGCCACTACAATAAGAATACCCAGCCTTGATCACTCCAAATCAGAGATCTGGTACTAAGAAGAATACAAAAAACTGACGAACGTCATAAACTACTCAGTCCATGGGAAGGTCCTTTCATTGTCACAGAAGTCACCAGACCAGGCACGTACAAGTTGATAAATGAAGATGGAAAAGAAGTCAACAATACATGGCACATCAGCCAACTAAGAAGATTCTACGCGTGAAAAACAAATCAAGGAAGAATACACGTACAAGCCACAAGAGATCAACGTTCGTGATCAATAAAGATAGTGTTCCGCGATAATACGTGTATTACTATGGATTTCCCCCAGTTGTTTTCAATAACCATGTAAACGATCATGATCAATAAAGATGGTTCTCCTCGACAATAGATGTCTTATTACGAATCTTCCCGAGTTATTTTCACTAAGCATACCGGCTGAGAGTAAAAGAATTGAAAAGATGCTTGAGCCCGCCGATGAGGGTAGCTAATAAGCTAACACCCGATCCAAAAAAGCAAAATGACTAAAATCACGCCTAAGCATACCGGCTGAGAGCAAAAGAGCTGAAAAGATGCTTGAGCCCACCGATGAAGGTAGCTAATAAGCTAACACCTAATCCAAAAAGCAAAACGGCTGAAATCACGCCTGAGCATACCGGCTGAGAGCAAAAGAGCTAAAAAGATGCTTGAGCCCACCGATGAGGGTAGCTAATAAGCTAACACCCGATCCAAAAAGCAAAATGGCTAAAATCATGCCTGAGCATACCGGCTGAGAGCAAAAGAGCTGAAAAGATGCTTAAGCCCGCCGATGAGGGTAGCTAATAAGCTAACACCCGATCCAAAAAAGCAAAATGGCTGAAATTACGCCTGAGCATACCGGCTGAGAGCAAAAGAGCTGAAAAGATACTTGAGCCCGCCGATGAGGGTAGCTAATAAGCTAACACCCGAACCAATCCTAAGATGTTTCTACAACCAGAAGAAAGCCAGACAAGCACTCGACAAATCAAGAAAGTTTGTCAAGACAACGATCTACAAAAACCGAGTTGTTTACACGGCGCATATGGAAGCCAGACAAGTACTCAACAAATCAAGAAAGTTTGTCAAGACATCGATCTACAAAAACCGAGTTGTTTACACGGTGCATATGGAAGCCAGACAAGTACTCGACAAATCAAGAAAGTTTGTCAATACAATGATCTACAAAAACCGAGTTGTTTACATGGCGCATATGGAAGCCAGACAAGTACTCGACAAATCAAGAAAGTTTGTCAAGACAACGATCTACAAATACCGAGTTGTTTACACAACGCAGTCAAAAGCATGACAAACACTTGACTAAATCAAAGACATCCAGGCAAAGAAGACATCAACAAAAAATAAAGGATCTTCATTTAAAAAGAAGTATAATATCCTTATTACAGAAGCTGGAGTACTAAAGTCAAAATACATCAAGCATCACCATCAGGAGAAGAAATATCAATATCAAGATTATCTACAATCCTCCTAGCCAAATCTTCGACCTCAGGCTCCATCTTTTCAATAGCATCAAGATATTCTTGACTCTCGGCTTCCTCTGCAATCTTGGACAGGGGCATCTTCGGAGCAAGAACCCAGACCTGAGCAAGAACATTTCTGGTACATAGTTGGGCGCATCTCTTCACGAACTCCTGGAAACGGGTCAGAACTTGGGGAATAAACTGAGCTCAAGATTGACCATCATCTGATGGAGTCCGAAGAAGATCGGCTACTGACCGAAATGATTTCCACAAAGCATTCCAGTTCTCAGTAGCCATCGCCAACTTACCAGTCAAGACTTCAACTATTTTTTGGGCCTGCACAAGATCCCTGTCAGCTCCTCGCCTAATCAACTTAGCAAGCGCGAGTTCTTCTTCAGCATGAATAATTACCTCTTCAGCCCTGTTGTGACTATTGCGAGCGAGTGTCTTCATTTCCTCAATACCCTCTGAAAGCTTTTGCTTTTCAACTCAGAGAGCTAAACTAGGCACCAAAAACAAGTCATCAGAAAGGAAAATTCGAATACAAGAGGAAACAAAAAGAACCCGCAATACCATTGCACTCATTCTTAATGGCCTCCACAGCTGCATCCCTCTGCTTTCCTGCCTCAACCACCAGAGCACGGAGAGCTTTCTCCTCCTTTTGGTGCATTTGACGCTCGGTCTCCATCTCGGCCCGACAGAGATCAAGCTCTATTTTTCGGGCACTAACCTCAGAAGACAACTTTTTCTCGGTTTTAGATGAGAAAAAGAAGCCGGTATGATCCCGAGAAAAAGACTAAGCAAAAAGAGAAAGAGAAAAACAAGACATAAGAACAGAAGAAAGACGAACATCCAAAGAAAGAACTTCAGAAAAGACTTACCTGGAGTTTTTCACCAAAAGAAGTCGCGAAGGTCCCCGAGGCAGCGGTTAGCTCTGACAACCGATGAGTGGCATCAAATTGTTGCACCACATCATCATCTAGACGCTGAACGCCACTAGGAAGAGGAGTAGAGGGAGAAGCCGGCTGAGGCAAAGAAGACAAGACCAGAGCCGTACCCTGGGAAGCCCCGGCTACCTCCCCAGATGGCTCCACCACCGTGGCCACAGTCAACTCCGGAGTCAGCAAATCAGGATCACCAGAGAACCCTGTCACCCTCACAGCAACCTCGCCGACCACACATTCTGAGTCCAGAGACTCAGAACGCAGGGGCGCACCAGAAGACTGAAAAGAAGTCGACTGAGGGTTGAGGGAAGGCGAAGGCCTGTAAGATGATAAAGAAAATCAACGATAAGAATATGAATCAGAGAAGGGGAAAACAGAAGCAGAGAAACATAACCAGAATTCACTCACTTAGCTATCTTCTTCTTCATAAAACCCCCAAGACCAACAGAAGACCTTAGAGGGGGAACTATAGAAGCAAAAATATCATCGCCACCTTGCAACAGGAGTGGCGTGGTTGGAACCGGAGCTCCAAAAGAACTCGAGGTCGACGACCGCTTACTACAAGAGAACAAAGTCAAAGTCAGAACAAAAAGAAGTGTTCAACAGCAAAAAAACAGGAAAACAACTCATCGACGCGTAACAAGGGCCACATCATCATCCTCCTCTTCCTCACTCTCAAGCATGGCAACCACAACGCCATCTAAAAAAGAAGAAAAGTACTCGATTAGAAGCAAAAGCAAACAACAAAAAGACAAAACATATTAATATACTCACCTAGGAGCACGCTACCTATAACTTGAGTACCTGGACAAGTACTCGATTAACGAGACTTCTTGGCGGCAGACAAACCGAAAGAAGAACAATCTGCTCGCCCCCTTTTTCCGACACTGCGGGGAGCTCGAGGAACTAGATGAGGAACATACTCTACATATGTGTCAAGAATTGTGGAAGAAACATCAGGAAACATCATAGTGGTTTGAAACTTACTGGTTAAAGATGCCCCAGCAAGATTCTTCCCAAGCTCCACAATGGCGGGGCAGTCGTCAAGGGGGATCAGGTCAACAAAGTTACGCCCCAATTCTTATAAAAGAGTAAAACAACTAGACGAGAACTATTAAGCGAAAAGTGGAGACAACAAAGGAAATACGAAAAGTACCAGCATAAGAAAAAACAACTCACAGCAGGAGGCGGGTTGTTAGCACAGTACTCAGGGACAGTATGCGGGACGACGCTCACTCCCTTCAACATCTTCTGAAGGCGCTTGAGCACCTCCTCACCAGACAACTCAAGGGTAGGGACCATACGAGAAGGGTCCTCTGCCCCAGAGTATTCAAAACCGTAGTTTTCTCGCTCCTTCAGAGGTTGAACACGGCGGCGAAGAAAACTAGAGACGATACCAAAGCCGGTCAAGCCTTGCTGTTTCAGAGAACATATCCTCTCCAAAAATGGCTTGATCGCCTGGAGCTCATCCACCGTCATGGGATTCTTCTCCCATCGGTCGTTAACCATGGGACCAGAAGAAGAATGGACGGCAAGAGGAGGGATCATATTGGCGGCATAAAATCAGTCGGCACGCCAATCCCTCACAGAATCAACCAAATCATAATCAAAGAACCTACCCTTACGACCCTGACGAAACTGAATCCTGCAGCCACCAAGAACATGGGTGTCATCGCTGCGGGGTTGGGGCTTCAGATGGAAGAAGTAACGAAAGAGAGAAAGAGAAGGAGGAATTCCAAGAAAAGTTTCACAAAGATGAACAAAAACAGAAAGATGAAGGACATCATTGGGAGTAAGATGGTTCAGGCTAATCCCAAAATAATTGAGAAAGCGATGAAGAAAAGCAGAGGCAGGAAGGCAAAGACCAGCACGGATAAAGGAGACAAAAAGAACAATCTCACCAGAGCCTAGGGTTGGAACCCGATGCTGGCCTAGAGCTCTCCACTCGGCAATCTCCTTGTCCTGGATCAGGCAATCACTGACCAGCTCACGCAACTGATCCTCAGTCGTAGTCGGAGCCGGCCAGACCTTCTGAGCAGCCCTCATGGCCATGAATTCTTGATTTTCAATCACAGAAAGTGATGCCTCCTCGTCTACTAAGGTTGTCTAGGACTTGCTCGCGGATTTCTTCCTACCCATATACTAGCGAAAGCAATAAGGCACTGAGAAACAACGACGGTCAGGTGGCGGCGCTCAGATGACGACGACAATGGCGATGGCGGAGTAAGAACTAGGGTTTCAAGGCAAAAACAGGGTAGTAAAGAAAAAGAAGAAAGAAGGCCTTTAAATAGATTTTTACAGCAATAAAAATGTGGCCCATTAGGCCCGTTTTAACACAGCATGTGAATGCAACGGTTCATTTCCCAACACAACTGACAAAGCTGGAATGACGGACGGCACACTTCTACACAACGATACAGTTCAACGGGCAGATTTCAGACTTATCCATCCAGCACCAAGGTAGAGTTAACATATTGCTACAGAAAGAACTCATCAACAATGAAGCAACGAAGGGTCGCCACACAAGGAACACAAGAACTCGGTTCTTATAGAAAGAACTCGGGAATCTCACAAACAACCAGGATATCAGCAGAATAAAGAATGACAACCTAGAAAACAAGAATCTTTCCATTATAAATGGTTTCAAAAATTACAAGATTACACATCTTACAAGACCCAACGAACTCGGTACTACAACGAGCAAGGTAGCAAAAAGGAACCCGGACACAACTAGGCTCTAGAACAACTACGTGTTCCAAATCGCTACTCAGTAGAACAAACCGCACTCAGCTACACTGTTTTCTTCAAAGGACAGATACAGAACATCTGAGGCAGAAGTCAGCAGCACAGCGGGACAACATGGAATAGGGAAGCCCAGCAGGCATCTGTCTACCCAAGTCCGACGTGACACCAGATCAAGCGTTGATCTGCACCGGACAGTCACAGGACAGGCAAGGGGGATTTACCTAGAACTGCTGGATGAAGGAACATCCCGTATCACAAGACTTCCTCCAACTACCGCAATGTACCTCCTGGTACAATGCCGCTGCGAGATTAGTCTACCTCTAATCTCTATCACAAGACTCCCTCCAGCTACGACAAGATTTACAAGAACTACGAGATACGCCCGGGGGCTGCTCTATTTCAGAAACTATCATATTCATGGCTACGAAGATTTCAGACCACACAACAAAATGTTTGATGAATCAAAACAACACACCAGGAGGGTATTTATAGACCAAAGAAGCGGTGTACATGGACCAGGAGCACCAACGGAACAAACCCAACAAAGGGCACAGTGAAAAGACAGAATTCAATGAAAGAGGACTCAGGCGTGAAGGAATAGTGCTCAAGCACAAGCATATTTGAAAGGATATACCAACACTGTACAACTCGTGAGCAAACGGCATTTACACTCAACCACTACCATACAACCACATCTGATAATAGCAGACTACCAGAGAATATGCCAAGACCCTGCACCCGAGTTCTTTTTGGGTAAAAGAACCCGGATATACGCTTGGGGGCTGCAACAGAAGAGGTTTTTCAGCTCTTTTGAACAACATAAAATTCAAGACCCTCCAGCTCCTTGTTCCAAATAGCAAGAGGCTTGGGGGCTACACTCAGTGAGTGCACTTTTTTCCTTGAAAAAAGCGCACGTTACCAAGAAGATTTCTACAAGACAAACCACTTCAAGGACTCATGTAAAAAAATCCAGACCAAGCAATATCCGAGTTCTTTTTGATAAAAAAATATTGGATGAGGAATCAGAACAATTTCAAGACAAGACCCTCTAGCTTCTTGTTCCAAATAGCAAGAGGCTCGGGGGATACACCCAGACGGATGTATTTTTTCTTCAAAAAAGTACACACCACTCGAAGATCCCAAGAAGCGCTACATGGTTTCACTCAGGAAAGCACTAGGACAACACTTGTTCCTGCTCAGCATGACCTGAAGGAACAAGATGAGGATTCTAGAGCTCAACCATGAAGTGCTCGAGGGCTTGTCGATACGGGACTCACCAGATACCCCACAAAGAAGGGAGAAGTTTTAGTCTGACTAGGATTTCTTTCCCTGTAAACTTAGTAGTAGTATTATTCTGTAATCCTACTAGGAACCTCATCGTAAGTCGACTAGGACTCTGGCCTCCTGACTATATAAAGGAGGGCAGAGTTCCTAGAGAACGTCAACACAACACTTCACAATCAATCCAACGCAAAGGCTAACGCTAACTGGATGTAGGGCTATTACTCGATCACGATCGAGGGCCCGAACCAGGATAAATCAATTGTATCTTACGTTTACCGTCGAGTTCTGCATACACCGAAGCCTGAACAAACTGCCCCGGGTACCCCCGTGGTAGGCTATCGGTGGTGAAACATCGACAACATGTGAACAACAAAAGCATCTACTTTATGTTACTACTTGTTCACATAAGGAGCTAAAATTGGCTCATGAGGAACTTAGTGTTACTCATGATAATTTGGTACAAGACCATGCTTTTCTCACTAAGGAACTTTGAAATGGAAAATCTAAAACTAGTGAGAGCTCATGACATGGGTCAATTGATCAATCACATATTGTTGCTAACCCTTGTGATGTAGGCAAGAAGCATGTATCCACATCTTGTGATGATTTATTAGCTATGCCATGTTCTTCACATATAGATGCTTGTTCTACTTCTATGTCTTGTGAGACTAACATTTTGAAGGAGAACATTGAGATCAAAAGTGAAGTGATGAATTTGAGCAAAAAGTTAGAGAGGTGCTACAAATCTCAAGTCACCTTTGAGCATATGTTGAACAACAAAAGAAGCTATGGTGACATGAGTGGCATTAGCTTCAGCAAGAGCAAGATCAAGATCAAGGGCAAGAGATGGGGCAAGAGAAGATATGAAAGAGAGATGAAGAAGCAAGAACAAGAGAAGCTCTCTCATTTCATGTGTTTCAAGTGCCATGAAGTGGGACATCTTGCAAATGGTTGCCCTAACATTGAGAAGCTCAAGAAGATAAAAGAAAAAGAGAGGCTCAAGCATGTGAAGTGCTTCAAGTGCCACACTTGGGGTCATCTTACCTCATGTGCCCAACCAAGCAATTGGTGAAGCAACTAGAAGAGCCTCAACCAAAGCCACAAGTTGAGCAAGAGAAGACACCCCAAGAGCAAGTCAAGATCTATCATGAAGATGGTGGTGACTTGATGACGAAGAAGAAGAAAACAAGAAGAGGTGGAAAGGCAAGGCATCCAATGCAAACTCAAGATGCCAAGATGATGAGCAAGACACAAGATGAGAAGAAAGTCTATGCTCACATCAAGTGCTTCAAGTGTGGAAATACGGGACACTTTGCCTCTAAATGTCCTACCAAGTTTGTGAAGAAGGCTCAAGCCTCCATGAGAGGCAAGGCAATGGGAAGCACCACATGAGCAAGGAAGAGAAGGCTCAATCAAAGAGAAAGTGCTACTCATACCGGGAAAGGGGACACATGGCACATTCATGTCCCCTAGGCAACACTCCTAAACCTATTTCAATTGATGATGATTCTATGCTTAGAAAGGATGGTAATGGTACCTCTATAGTTGCTATTGCAAAACATCATGCTATTCATACTAAGGCTATGCCTAAGTATGTTGCACCAAACTTGAGAGGACCCAAACTAGTTTGGGTACCATCAAAAAGTGGATGAATGATTGTAGGTACCATGGCATTGGAGGCTTGATTTAATTGATCTCACATTGTTCATCACATATTGAATCAAGTTATGAAGCTTAGTGCACATCCAAACCCAATACCAAGTGAAAATTGAGTGAAGTCCAAATGCTATCAACATACAAGTGTCATATTCAAGTTGTTGGTGATTCATTGGATATATTTGATGGCTTGCAAATATTTGAGTTGAAGCTCACTAATTGGATGATCATGAGCTAACCAAGGCATATCTCTTGTTGATCATTTTATTTGGGTGCATATGAGTTAATTCAATTGGATAAATATACAATGTGGCTTGCTATAAGATAGTTGAATGGATAATTGCTTAGTAATCAAGTTTGGATTGATTTGTGTTGGATAAATTCATGAGATTACACTTAGTGTGGATTGAATGGATATATGTCTTGTGGAAGTATTCAAACAAGTTAGTTTTAAGTTTGATTCATATTTGATGAAGTATAGCTCAACAGTTGAAATCTGTCCTATATTGCAAAATCTGAGCTAGCTGTGATCTTAGCCTTGTTTGAGTGATCAAAACTTATTGGATTGGCATAAAAATTGGTTTATATGATCTAAACTTATGGTGTAAGATGTTGTAGAAATTTCATGAAAATTGGATAAGATATGCTTTAGTTTTGGATTAGATCTTGTCAGCTATAGTGCAGTATTTTTCAGCATGTAACAGTGGTGGAAGAATTGAACTCTGGTAGTAATCTAAAAGTCAAATGAAGCTCAAATTTTTACAGATGCTATATAACTTAGTTAAGCACATCTCCACCAAATTTCGTGGTATTTGGATTTGTACTTTGGGAGATATGCATTTTTCTTTGAAGAGTACAGAATCTGCCAGAAAAGCGATAATTATTGGATTTATTTGGAGTCACTTTGATTGAAAGGTCCTCAAGTTGGAAACATGTTTATAAGTGATTGAGGCACCTAAGTTTGGTTTTGAGATGATCTAGATGCATAACAAGCAAAAAGTACAAGGCCATTTGATTATGGAGTGTACTTTGCACACATTTGGTACTCAAATTAGAAGATCAAGATCAAACTAAAGATGAAGATGAAGTTTAAGTTCTAGAGATTATTGGAGATCATTTGGTAGAAAGAAAAGGACTTAAACAAGTAAAAAGAAAAGGACTTAAAGAAGGAATCAAGGTTACTCATCAAGTTAAGTCCATCACTTGGATTAATCAATCAAGTTATTTCAAGTGAGTGTCAAGAATGATTCTTGGAGAGAGGTCACTTCTCCCTACTGTAGGGGCTTGCCGCCTATGTGTAGATAAACCAAGTGTGGTACTTAGAAGGCTAACATGGAAGTGGTGATCCGAGGGACATTTGAGATGCTTAGTTGAAGAAATCAAAAGGGTTGATCAAGAAAAGCAAGCAACACCCAAAAGAGAGCTAGTCATGGCAATTCAAGTGGTATTCCAAATAGTTCTCTCATGCAAGCATTGATCAAAAGATGAAGCAAGCTAACCACAACAAGATAGTGCACTTGATCATATTAGTGGTTCTCAAATCATATGGGTGAATAATGGACTTTATCTATGATGATTGGTCTTCACCAAGCTATAAATTGGACTTCACATTGCTATTGGAGTAATAAATTGAAATCTATGTGACTATCCTCTACTCCAACATAGAAAATGTATCATTGTATTGTGCATGATCATTTCATCCCTTACTAGTATGCGATTAGTGCATATAGTACATGCTTCATAGGATCATGCATAACAAATGAAATGTTTAAATTCATTGCCTACCACTATTGCTTGAAAGATTAGTTGATCTAGTGGTTAGTATATGAATTTATTCATGAGCTAGTGAATCCAAGTACTTGATTTAATTTGGATTGCTAACAAGTGACAAGTACAACATTGGCAAGATAACCCTTGTAAGAGGTGTGAAGAAGCTTGTCATTGGTTCAAACCGGACTTGGAAGCTTAGGCAAATCAATTTAGTTCAAGTCAACCATTGAAGCTCATGATAGTGATAAGAGTACAAGCATAAGACAACAATGCAAATGGATATCTAGTTTGTTTGTTTCAAGTGGTATCTAGACTCAAGTATTTCATCAAGAATTCACAAGTGATGTCTAGATCAACTCACAAGTGATATCCTATAAGTGGTACTCATGAAGATAGCAAAAGTTCAAGAAATGTTTTTTATTGATAAATCCAACAAGTGGTTTCATACTAGAAAATTCTTTTAAGTGGTATCACATCTACACGTGGTATCAATCATGCAAGACGCTGGTTCCACAAGTGATCCTCAACTTTAAGTGATCATCAAATGAAAAATGTATCCCTCACCTACAAGAGCTCAAGTTTATCAAATGGATGACCCATGCTATAATATAGAGGGAGGTGTCCCACAAATTGGTATCAAGGTCGAAGATCCTATGTGTGGTATCTCAAGGGATAAAAGTGGTGTCATTCCAATAATAAAGTGATGTCCATAAAAAATGCAACATTCAAGCCTCAACCATCTACCCTAAATGCAAACCTTTGCATCAATGAGAAGCACATCTTTTATGGAAATTGATGACAAAGGGGAGAGATTGTACAAAGATATGAGATATTGTACAAAGATATGAAAGCTTTGGGTGAGATTGAGACAAAGAAGTAGAGGTTGGACATGGACATGGACATGGACAAAGAGGGAGCAACATTGAAGAAAAGAGATGGATCAAAATTCTTGGACAAGAGAAGCACACAAGTAGGGGGAGAAAGCTCATGAACATTGATTGGTTGCATTTGATATGTGCATAGCCATGTGCTTGCTTGCATTGCATAATTTTTTTAAATTTGATATGCATGCTTGTGTGGTGTATTCTAGTTGTAGAACTTGAATGATGATTTGATAACTAGCATGCATAGGATGGCAGCTAGACTTGTATTTTTACACGTGGTACTAGAACCTTGCTTATAATGTTGATCTCATGGGGTTTCTAGTATTTTTGTTGTCTAGCTACTCATGGTGTTAAAAGTGCAACTCCGATTGGTATCACACTTTAAAGGTTTATTCTATACACCTTAGCATCATTTGGTAGTAATTACTCTCCCACAATTCCAATCTATGCATATGTGCGAGCTTCAAACTAAACACTCTAGCACAGATGTAGGGGGAGCTAATACTACCATTTTGGGTTTGTGGTACTTGTCCAAAATCATTTACACATGGTAAAATTGCTTAGGCAAGCAACATGAATCCAAAAGAACTTAATTTTCATATCTTTGTAGAGTTGTCATCAATTACCAAAAAGGGGGAGATTGAAAGGTCCTTGTTTGGTTATGGTAATTGAGTGACAACCCTAGGTGGACTAATTGTGTTTATATGAGATACACATGTGATTAGTCCATAGGTACATGTGTGTGAGCAACATATGCCATGGAGGTGGAAATGGTTCGGAGATGTTGCAAAGCTCACACATGTGATGATGAAGGAGCTCATTGCACATGAGACATGACATTGAGTCATGTGATCAAGGTGGAGAAGATCAAGATATGACTTGGCTTGATGGACCGGTTGCAAGCGTGAAGGGCAAGTTGGAGGCTTTGGAGCGATGGACCGCATAGCGGTGAAGCTTAAGCAAGACTTGGCGCCAATGGATGAAGGCAACGGTGAAAAACAAGTGAAGTCAAGATCGATGAACCAATACGGTCATGTGACGATATGAAGTGGATCATATCATTTGGTGATTGGTTGGTGCATGTGTTGAATCAACATTGGAGGAGATGGAATGGAATGCGCAAGGCAAAGGTATAACATAGGGCATTTCATTTCACCGGTCATAGGTGTGTAGAGAAGTTGATGACTGGTTTAGGATAGATGGTCGTACTATCAAGAGGAGCAAACTTGTTTGCATATCAATCATCTAGTGCCACTCAAGTGATCTAACTTTGCATCGTTGCTAGGATCGAGTGGCGTGGCAAGTTGAGTGGCTAACTCCTTAAAAATGTTTGTGAAAAGCTAACACACATACACATGGTGGTGTTGGCACATTTGCAAAGAAGAAAGAAGTTAGAGTTGAAACGGATCAACTCAGTGAAGAAAAGGAGGGGAAAGGATGTCACTGTGAGTGACCGGACGCTGGCCTCGACAAGACTGGCGTGTTCGGTCAGTGGCAGCAGAGAGCGCGTGGTCTCGATCTTGTGACCGAACGTTGGCGCAAAGAGTGACCTGACAAGCAAGAGCCGCGTCCGGTCAGGCTGACGTACGGTGACATAGGTGGCGTTGGAGTTGGCACGTGGGCGCAGTGCTGATCGAACGCTGGTCTGCGTCCAGTCATGCAAGAGCAGACATGTTCGGTCGCAAAACAGAGGCTCGGGGAGCTCTCTGGAAATGACCGGACTCAGGCATAGTAGCGTCCGATCGTCCTCGCGGTGCTTGTCCGGTCGCTACTTGTAACACCCTCGGTGTTACATTGTACAGTTTTTGCTAAAACACTGCATGAGCATCATACTTGTGTGTAAATGTGTGTAATATAGGGTATAAATCAATATACGGAACTTGAAACGCTCATTTGAAACAAGAAACGAATGTTATATTTCATGTCGCATATTATCAATTAGGGTTCTAAATGAATTTTTATCGAACGAAAATGTTATAGGACGCATATGCGAAACTTTGGTAAAGTTTGTAGCTTGGACTTAGTAGGCGATGATGAAATACTTGCGGTCGGGAATGGGGTTCGCTAGATAGCAAAGTTGGTAGCGTGGAAATCGAAAGTGACGCGAATCCGGACGAATAACTTAGTCGTTTCTTAAGTCGGAAAGTGTGTCGACGAAGTTAAGTTTAGGAATTTTTATCAGGGAATCGGGTTAAGCGGTGGCATGGTCTTAAGGCTAGTTTTAGTGGCTTGATACCCCGTCTCAAACATAAAATAGTTTGTTTAGACACTGGGTCATCGAGTTGGGATTTTTTAGCCGCTTTAAAAAGCGTGCGGGTCACGTTTTGAGCAATGCCAGCGCTAGGGCGCGGTCACCCTGCCGGCTCTCGGCATGCTGCGCTAGGCCACCCATCGCGCCTGTGCGTGCACACCCGCGTGCATGGCCGCGCTGCTGGCCACGGCTCCTGCTACGACACCTTGCCTCGCGCTCACGATTGCGCACGCATGCGTCTAGTAGCGCGGTCCTGTCGTCGTCGCCGCGCACTGGCCGTTCGGCCACTGTCGCCGCCTGAACTGCACTGTTGTTGCTGTGCCTAGCGCGCGACTCACGCAAACATGCGTGCGTTGGGGTCTAGTGGACCTGGCTGCTCTGCCTCCTCCATCACGTTCGCCTGCGCCCGCTGCCCACCGTCGCGTATGCCTATGTTTTTGGCTCGCCATGCTACCCCCCAAACCGATGTTGTCGCTCACCCATGCACGCTCACACGCACCATCTGCATGGCTATTGCTCCCGTTGATGCTTTGGCCGCACGCGCGTGGGCTGGTCCCGCCGGCCCTCGCCTTCACGTTTGCGCGCAAGGACACGCCACGTTTCCCGTCACGTCGTCTGGAGGGTCACCAGTCGGCCGTGCCACGCCAAGGCCTAACTCACTGAGCTGGTCCCCTCTTGCAATTGCAAATGTTTGGAGGTCGAGTGGGGGTGCAGCTTCGTGCCTAACTTGCCCCTGGGTGGTGGTACGATGTCGGGCGCCAATTTAAGTTTTCGCCGTTGCCATCGACCCCATTAAGTTGAACGCCGTCACCCATCAAATTGGCCATGTGTAGTCCATCTCTTTCCAATTCACCATGCACCCAACTAGCTGGGCTAGTTAGCGTCCGATTGGAGTTGTCCCGACGAGCTTCCTTCCTACGGTGAGGTAATGTGGAGAGTTTTCCCCTCGGCGGTCCGCCATGGCTGGCGAGGCGAGTGCTCGGCCCAGGGCGACGCTCCTTGCTCTTTTGTCTCAATCGAGTAGGGCTTTTGCGTCTCCTTGACTCATTTGCTTTGCCCATGTAGTGGTTCCACCGACGGTGCAGCAGGTCACCGAGAACGCCTTCTCTATGGCCGGTATGAATCAAAACAACCTCGCGCATGTGGCCAACCCATTGCCGAGCCTCGCGACTTCATCCAGCCCATCCATCATGTCTCTGGTGAGGCCCTCTTGCTCTTAGGGTAGGCAGTTGAGCCGATTAGGGGTTAGGTCATCCTGGACGCGTTGGTTGCCGCCGGCGGACTGGCTTAGATGCTGTTCCTGTGGCCAGCGTGATTGGGAGTGGTAGTGATTCAATTAGGGCTTCGATGTTGTTGCTCTTAGCCTGTAGATGGATACTAGGTAGCGGTAGAGGCATGGTGTTAGGTGATTTCACCAGCGTCGGGTTGCTGCGGCCAGACCCCGATGCGGCGCATGGCCATGCCTTCGTGCTACGCCATTCTTGGTGTTCATTACCTCGATCTGTTGTGCGTTGCACGTAGAGGCTCATGGTGGTGCTGGTTGGTGCCGAGGAGGTCTGTGCTCGCCAGTGTTTGGCCGCTGAGGCCGCGACCTCTGTTAAGTTCAGCCAGGGACATCGCAACGTAAATTAGAAAAGAACTAGGGGGTTTTGTGCGAGCGTTAGTGAGAGAGTGGAATAGTAGAAGGGAATGCGGATTCATTTAGTTGAAGTCTGGGGTCTGTTTTGCATATTTGCTGGCACACGCGTGGGTCTCCCCGTGTTGGGCTGCTGTCGTGGGAGCGGGCCGTCGCGTGGGCCGCGCTGGTGTGCGTGCGCGGTTCACGGTAGTGGGCCGTGCTGCTCGTCTGTGGGCCGCACTGAAAAATGTGTTTTTCCAATTTCCAGTAAATTACAAATGTTTATTCAATTTAGTTTTAGCTGCACTTTGAGAAATTATAGTAATTTTGTAGTTGTCCAAAAATAGTGAAACTAGGATTGGTAGGTTCACAAAAATACTACCAATTTGTTGGTATAGTTAGTTCACCATTAGCTGTTATAATGATAGGATCATAAATTCAAATTAGAAAGCTTAATATTAATTAGCTTAATATTGTAGGAATTTTTTGTGGCAAATGGATGATAGCTTTAGCCATGAAAATTTTACAGTACGTTTATTAGATTATTAGGTACTCACTGTAATTTTCATAGCCCTAGAGTATGCGGATAAATGGAGTAGCTAGTATCCCTCGTTATTATATATAGTGTAAATCGGTATTAAGAGTAAAGAATACCTTTAGTTGCTAGGATAATATACGTCACGTTTCCTACTTGTTAGTGATCGCAGTAAGTAACTTAGCACCTCAGTTGGTAGAACTCACCTAGTAGTTTGATCGATGTATTCTTATTTTAAGAGTTGGTGTTGCCGTAATACTAAATGTTGCATCATCATTTCATGCATATAGATTATGAGTTGGTAGAGTTCGTGCCGGTGGACGAATAGGATTATGAGGAGGTCATCGAGGAGTACGAGGAGAAGATCCTCATGTAGGAGGGAGCTCCGGAGCCTTTTGGTGCTGACTTTGCTGACCTATCGCCTGCCCAAGGCAAGCCCTGGTGCATAACCCTTATTTCAAATAATCACTGAATATATATATGATGTGCATTTACGTTATAGGCATTTTATGGAAACTACATGCATAAATATATCTATCTATGAGTCCTACTAGTCTAGGTCGAGTAGCTGCTATGCTCAGGATATCGATAGCGTGAGTAACCTGCCGTTACTCACAAATAGGTGATAAATATGATCCCTCATGATAAAATGGTGGAAAAGAAAATGGTGACCGGGTAGGGATATGGTTTGGGTACTGATGGGTGTAAGGGGTTTTGTCCTGCGGCCAACAGGGCATAGCTCGATTACACTTTTTCCCTGTCTGTGTCAATTAAGGATCGGTCATTGCATATGGCTCTAGGCAAGTCACAGACTTATTATCCTGAGCACATACTTGGGTATGGGCGCAGGGAAGACTCGTTGTTCTCTTGTCGTGGATTCGGCTCTTTCTGGACCGACTAATTGGAGGTGGGGATGGTGGAGGTCCTTGCACAGCAGTGAGTCCGGGACTCAGGAGTGGGGGCTTGGAGTCCAAGTTTGGACGGGGACCTGGACACCCAGGACAGGAGGGTGATGGGTTAGTCCTGCTTGTGTCTGGGGTACAAGCGGGGCATGTGTTTTCAGGGTATCCAGCTGGGGGCATTGATTCGCAAATCGCCGAGAAATCTAGTACGGCTTGTCTACGGTTTAGCACCGTAGTAAGAACTAAAAGATGGAAGATGATGAAATGGAACTGATTGCTCAACTCTTGCTTGAAAGTAGAACATGTGCTTATATAGACTGGCTAGAGAATAACTTAATACGGCTGATAATAATAACCTAAATAAGGACTCACTATTAGCATTGCTTTCTACAAAAGAAAACCAGCAAACCGTGAAGCTTTGCATATCCCTTGGAGTTAGGAAATTATTTCCATTAGACAGATAAGTCTTGCGAGTACATTGTGTACTCAGGGTTTATTTACCCCTATTGCAGGTAATGCATGAGAAGTACCTTTGTGTGGAGGATTCTTCTGGTGGGCTTAGACGGATCCTCGTCCCTTATCGCTAGATGTTCATTTTGAAGTTCTGTTGTTTGTTATTCCGCACTCTGACATTTGGTAATGTAATAATGTAATTTTTAAGAACTTCTGATGTATGAAATGGACAAGTATTGTAACTCGTTCTCATTATTGGATCCTTGGGAAAAATGTGGATCTTTCGGGTTCTCCCTTGGGGTGTGCCCGACGGATACCGCCTGCTGTAGCTTGCTTTTTGGGTGCTTAGAGTCTGGTGGAAGATGAGCACCTCCGTAAGTGTGTTATTTTGGGCGGTTCTGCCACAGTTGGTACCAGAGCCAATAATGGTTACAAGTCCCATCACTCTTTTTCAAAACTTAAAAATTTGACCAACAAAAGTTTTGTGAAAAGTAGGATACGATTAAATTATGTAAATAAGTATAAGCTCTAGCAATATGATCTATCTAGGATAGCGGCACTAGTTTTATCTAATCAGTTTTCTATAGGTACACTGACTTACGTTGCGTAAGAAATCGTCTAGCATACGGAAAGTGAGTGTGCGATGTGCCAAAAATTTTGCAAATGCCGCTATATTCTGGCTTGAGTGAACGTATAGGATGATACATGCATCATGATAATAGAACCTTGCTTAAACTAAAATCCCCCTACACGTATAATTGGATTAGTAAATTGATAGGATTAACTAAAAGAATGCTTTAATAAATGTGCTGTCATTTCTCTAATTCCTTGCTTCTGATCAGGAAGGTTGTTCTAAATGGATGGTTCCTATCTCTTATAGATGAATCTAGGGTCCAGACATGGAAGCACCAGTGTCGGGCGGCGCACGGTCTTAGCAAGGGCCAAGGCAAGAGTGGCCGGGCCAATGAGCACGGCAGCGGGGGGAGCCAGGAGGCTCCACTTCTAGCTCCTCATCCTTTTCCGCCACCGCCGCTGCCACCGTCAATGACTCACGCTGAGATGATGGAGAAACTGATGGCTGCTCACTATGAGTCAGCCCGTGCCATGGAGCTAAAGGCACAGGCTATCGCTGGCTTCGCCCGCGGAGGCCACGAGGGCAATGGTGGGAATAGGGGTGGTGCTCGCTGTCCTGAGGGACCCTTCTCTTACCAGGATTTCCTCAAGACCCACTCGCCCACCTTCACACTGATAGATGAGCCCCTAGATGCGAAGCACTAGCTTCGCATTCTGGAGCAGAAGTTTCTGTTGCTCAACGTGGCCGACGAGCAGAAGGTGTGCTTTGTAGCGTAGCAGCTTTGGGGTCCACGAGTGCATGGTGGGAGACATTCCATGCCATGCAGCAGCCAGATCATTCGGCGACCTAGCAGGAGTTCACCGTAGCATTCAGAGAGTTCTATATCCCTGTCGGTGTCCTCAACCGGAAGCTGATTGTTTTCCTAGAGCTGCGACAAGGGAGTATGACAGTGATGGACTACATTAATAAGCTCAATCACTTGTCCCAGTATGTTGGCATTCATGTGGACACTGACGAGAAGAAGAAGGACTGCTTCTTTCACGGCCTCTCTTATATCCTTCAAGAGAAGTTGTACACTATGAACTATCAGACCTTCGGGGCAATGATGAATGCTACCATCACCGTGGAGGGCTTGCAGCAGGATTCCTAGGCAGAGTGGAAGAGGAAGCGGGTGGCCATGGGGTCTTCTAGCCACCCCCATACTCAGAAGGTACAAGTTATCCGACGGGTGCCCTATCAGTCATCAGGCGGGCATTCGTTTCGGTAGCCCCAGCATACTTCTTAGACTTCTTCCACATAGTACCGTGCACCCACTCACCAGGTGTAGCCCTAGCAACCTTAGGGACAGCAGGTCCCACCTCGCCAAGGATTTGGGAACAAGCCTGACGCTTGTTTCAAATGTGGCAAAGATGGCCACTATGCCCGAGATTATCCTCAGAACCAGCCAACTCAGTCTACTCAACCATCGGTGAACTCCAGGCTAGTCAAGCGGATCATGATCAAGAGGAAGGTGCCAGCCAGTCGATCCGGACAGGTGAATTTCACAGATGTTGAGCAGATATTGCAGCATGAATCGGTGATGGCTGGTATGTTTACCATGGATTCCCATCCAACTTATGTGTTGTTCGATTCTGGTGCATCACATTCATTTATGAGCATGGGATTTGTAGACCAACACAATATACCACTTATGGCTATACTGTATGCCTATAGAATCTGTACTGCGGGTTCGTAGATGTGCATCAATACCCGAACGGACACAGTCAGCTTGGTATTAGCTACCCACACTTATCGCCTATAGTTCATGGTACTGCCTGGGCAAGGCATTGATGCAATCCTTGGAATGAACTGGTTGCGGGTGTATGGGGTAGTCTTGGATTTGAAGCGGAGAAGTGTCGAGTTACGACTTCCTTCTTCTAAGGATAGGATGTCTCTTATTGTACCCTTAGATCTAGTCTTACCTATTGCTACCCATGCTAAAGCCTCTCCTGATCTTACCTCAATTCCGGTAGTATGTGAGTTCCTGGATGTATTTCCTGAAGATCTACCTAGGTTGCCACCGGACAGAGAGGTAGAATTCTCCATTGAGCTAGAGCCTAATACTGCTCCTATCTCCAGATGCCCATACCGCATGGCTCCAAGGGAATTGGCTGAGATGAAGAAGCAGCTAGAAGAGTTGATGGAAAAAGGTTTCATCCATCCTAGTTCTTCACCATGGGGTTGCCCAACCATTTTTGTGAAGAAGGATGGTTCTCTACGGATGTGTGTGGATTGCCCCCTTAATGCGGTAACCATTAAGAACAAGTATCATTTGCCCTGCATAGATACTTTGTTCGACTAGCTAGCCGGTGCCAAGGTGTTCTCGAAGATTGACCTCTGATCAGGCTATCATCAGATCAAGATCAGGCCACATGATATGCCAAAGATAGCTTTTTCTACTAGGTATGGGATGTATGAGTACCTAGTGATGTCTTTTGGTCTCACCAACGCTCCTACATTCTTCATGTACCTGATGAATTCCGTCTTTATGCCGGAGCTAGACAAGTTTGTGGTAGTATTCATTGATGATATCCTGATATATTCCAAGAATGATGAAGAGCATGCCCAACACCTTCAGATAGTACTGGGTCGACTAAGGGAGCACAAGTTGTATGCTAAATTCAGCAATTATGAATTTTGGTTAGATCGAGTGTAGTTTTTGGGGCATGTGTTGACACCTGACGGCGTTTCAGTAGATCCCAGCAAGATGCAAGATGTACTGAATTGGAAGTCTACCAAATCTATGCACTAGATTCATCAGTTCCTTGGACTGGCTGGGTATTATCGACGTTTCATTCTAGATTTCTCCAAGATAGCTCAGCCAATGACCAAGCTGCTCCAAAAAGAAGCCAAGTTTGACTAGAGCCCAGCCTATGAAGAAGCCTTCCAAGCTTTGAAGGCATTTCTGACCACTGCTCCTGTGTTGGCGCAACCAGATATTGATAGACCCTTTGATGTATACTATGATGCCTCGAAGATGGGGTTGGGATGTGTGCTGATGCAAGATGGGTATGTGATAGCTTATGCTTCGCGCTAACTAAAGAAACATGAAGTAAATTACCCCACTCATGACTTGGAGTTGGCTGCTGTGGTCCACGCTCTAAAGATTTGGAGGCACTATCTATTAGGTAACAAAGTATATATTTTCACTGATCATAAGAGCCTCAAGTATATTTTCACTCAGTCTGAGCTGAATATGAGGGAAAGGAGATGGTTAGAATTGATAAAGGATTATAACTTGGAAGTGCATTACCACCTAGGAAAGGCCAATGTGGTAGTTGATGCCTTGAGCCGAAAGTCACATCAGATTGAAGAAACACCTTTGTCTCTCAACCATGCAAAGGTGTCGGCTCACATTGCCTTGACCTCAGAATTGTTGGAGCAGATTATTCTCGAGCAAAGGCAAGACCATGAAGAAATTCCTCACATTAGGAAATTGATGGCCGAAGGGCGTGGTCCTCACTTTAGTATTGATGATCATGGTGTGGTGCGTTACAAGGATAGACTGGTGGTTCCATCTAATGAGGGGTTGAAATGGAAGATTTGAATGAAGCCCATCATTCGAAGCTGTCCATTTACCCTGGCAGCAACAAAATGTACCATGATCTGCGCCATTTGTATTGGTGGTCCAACATGAAGTAGGACATCACCCAGCACATCGTGGAGTGCGACACTTGTGGTAGAGTTAAAGTAGATCATATGTGTACTCTGGGATATTTGCAGCCCTTGCCCATTCTTGTATGGAAGTGGGAAGACATCAACATGGACTTTGTGGTAGGTTTGCCCCGCACATCCAAGGGCTATGATTCCATTTGGGTCATTGTGGACCGTCTCACTAAGTCTGCTCATTTTATCTTGGTGGACACTAGATATACAGCCAAGAAGTATGCTGAGATATATTTTGATTAGATTGTGACCCTACACGGAGTTCTCCTTACTATCATCTCTGATAGAGGGTCAGTCTTTGTCTCTTGTTTCTAGGAGCAACTACAGCACTATCTGGGTACTCATCTCCTTAGAAGCTCAGCATATCACCCATAAACTGATGGCCAAACTGAAAGGATGAACTAGGTGCTCGAAGATATGTTGAGAGCTTGTGTCATTACCTTCCCTAAAAAGTGGGATGAATGCCTAAAGTTAGCGGAATTTTCTTACCATAATAGCTACCAAGAAAGCATTCGCATGGCACCCTTTGAAGCTCTATATGGGAAGAAGTGTAGGACGCCACTGAACTGGGTTGAAGTGGGAGACCATGGATACTTTGGGCCTGACTTCATCAAAGCAGCTCAAGAGCAAGTAAGCATTATTCGAAGTCACTTGAAGGCAGCTCAGAGCAGACAGAAAGCTTATACAGACAAGCAAAGAAGGCCCTTGGAGTTTGTAGCTAGAGATTATGTGTATCTCAAAGTGTCTCCTATGAGAGGGGTGCACCGGTTTGGTATCCATGGCAAGCTAGCCCCTTGATATGTGGGTTCCTACCAG
The DNA here is from genome assembly GCF_019320115.1 of Miscanthus floridulus. Taxonomy (NCBI): domain Eukaryota; kingdom Viridiplantae; phylum Streptophyta; class Magnoliopsida; order Poales; family Poaceae; genus Miscanthus; species Miscanthus floridulus. Next base: position 25,761,984 of record NC_089587.1, on the reverse strand, counting down.
GTGTTGGAGCAGTGTGGCCCAGCTGCTTATCATCTCTAGCTTCCTGATATTTTATCTACGGTACACAATATGTTTCATGTATCACAATTAAAGAAATGTCTGCGGGCTCCTGATGAAGTTGTAGAAATTGAAGGACTATCCCTCCAGCCTGATTTGACTTATGTTGAGCACCCTGTCAAAATCCTAGATAAGAAAGAAAGAGTAACCAGAAATAGTGTCATAAAGTTCTACAAGGTGCAGTGGCAAAACCACTCTAAGGATGAGGCCACGTGGGAACATGAGAGATATATATTGAAGCATTACCCCCACCTTCTCTCTAGTCCTAATAGTTAGTTGTTACGTTGAAATGTATTTTCTACCTTCTTCTCACACTAGGCACATGAAATCTCGGGTCGAGATTTTGTTTTAGGGGGGTCGATTTGTAACACCCTCGGTGTTATATTGTATAGTTTTTGCTAAAACACTGCATGAGCATCATACTTGTGCGTAAATGTGTGTAATATAGGGTATAAATCAATATACGAAACTTGAAACGCTCATTTGAAACAAGAAACGAATGTTATATTTTATGTCGCGTATTATCACTTAGGGTTCTAATGAATTTTTATCGAACAAAAATGTTATAGGACGCATATGCGAAACTTTGGTAAAGTTTGTAGCTTGGACTTAGTAGGCGATGATGAAATACTTGTGGTCGGGAATGGGGTTCGCTAGATAGCATAGTTGGTAGCGTGGAAATCAAAAGTGACGCGAATCCGGATGAATAACTTAGTCGTTTCTTAAGTTGGAAAGTGTGTCGACGAAGTTAAGTTTAGGAATTTTTATCAGGGAATCGGGTTAAGTGGTGGCATGGTCTTAAGGCTAGTTTTAGTGGCTTGATACCACATCTCGAACGTAAAATAGTTTGTTTAGACACTGGGTCGTCGAGTTGGTATTTTTGAGCCGCTTTAAAAAGCGTGTGGGTCATGTTTTGTGCAATGCCAGCGCTAGGGCGCGGTCACCCTGTCGGTTCTCGGCGCGCTGCGCTAGACCACCCATCATGCCTGCGCATGCATGCCTGCATGCATGGCCGCGCTGCTGGCCACGGCTCCTACAACCACACCTAGGCTCGCGCTCACAATTACGCACGCAGGTGTCTAGTCGCGCGGTCCCGCTGTCGTCGCTGCGGACTGGCCGTTCGGCCACCACCGCCGCCCGGACCACACCGCTGTTGCCACGCCTGGCGCATGACTCGCACACACACACACAAGCACTGGGGTCCAGCAGGCCTGGCTGCTTTGCCTCCTCCATCACATCCACCTGCGCCCGCTGCCTGTCGTCACGTATGCCTGTGTTTTTGGCTCGCCACGCTAACCCCCCCCCCACCCGAACCGGTGTTGCTGCTCGCCCATGCATGCTCACGAGCACCGCCTGCACGACTACTGCTCCCGTTGATGCTTCGGCCGCACGCGCATGGGCTGGTCCCGCTGGCCCTCGCCTTCACATTTGCTCGCATGGACACGCCATGTTTCCCGTCATGTCGTCTGGAGGGTCACCGGTCGGCCGTGCCACGCCAAGGCCTAACTCACTGACCTAGTCCCCTCTTGCAATTGCCCACGTTTGGAGGTCGAGTCGGGGTACAACTTCATGCCTAACTTGCCCCTGGGTGGTGGTACGATGTCAGGCGTCAATTTAAGTTTTCGCCATTGCCTGTTGACCCCATTAAGATGAACGCCGTCGCCCATCAAATTGGCCGTGTGTAGTCCATCTCTTTCCAATTCACTGTGCACCCAACTAGCTAGGGTAGTTAGCTTCCGATTGGAGTCGTCCCGACGAGCTTCCTTCCTACAGTGAGGTAATGTGGAGAGTTTTCCCCTCGGCGGTCCGCCATGGCCGGCGAGGTGAGTGCTCGGCCAAGGGCGACGCTCCTTGCTCTTTTGTCTCAATCGAGCAGGGCTTTTGCGTCTCCTTGACTTGTTTGCCTCGCCCGTGTAGTGGTTCCACCGATGGTGTAGCAGGTCACCGGGAACGCCTTCTCCGTGGCCAGCGTGAACTGAAACAACTCGCGTACATGGCCAACACGTTGCCGAGCCTCGTGACTTCGTCTAGCCCGTCCGTCACATCTCTGGTGAGGCCCTCTTGCTCCTAGGACAGGCGGTTGAGCTGATTAGGGGCAAGGTCGTCCTAGACGCGTTGGCTGCCGTTGACGGACTGGCTTAGATGTCGTTCCTATGGCCAGTGTGATTGGGAGTGGTAGTGATTCAATTAGGGCTTCGATGTTGTTGCTCTTAGCCTGTAGATGGATACCAGGTAGCGGTAGAAGCATGGTGTTAGGTGATTTCACCGGCGTCGGGTTGCCGTGGCTAGACCCTGGCATGGCGCATGGCCACGCCTCTGTGTTGCGCCATTCTTGGCGTTTGTTACCTCGATCTATTGCGCGTTGCACGTAGAGGCTCATGGTGGTGCTGGTTGGTGCCGGGGAGGTCTGTGCTCACCGGCGTTTGGCCGATGAGGCCGTGGCCTCTATTAAGTTCAGCCAGGGATGTCATAACGTAAATTAGAAAAGAACCGGGGGGTTAAGTGTGAGCGTTAGTGAGAGAGTGGAATAGTAGAAGGGACTACGGATTCATTTAGATGAAGTCTGGGGTCTCTTTTGCATATTTGCTGGCGCGCGCGTGGGTCTCCCCGCGTTGGGACGCTGTCGCGGGAGCAGGCCGTCGCGTGGGCCACGATGGTGCGTGCGCGCGGTTCACAGTAGTGGGCCGTGCTGCTCGTCTGTGGGCCGCACTGAAGAATGCGTTTTTCCAATTTCCAGTAAATTACAAATGTTTATTCAATTTAGTTTTAGCTGCACTTTGAGAAATTATAGTAAATTTTGTAGTTATCCAAAAATAGTAAAACTAGGATTGTTAGGTTCACAAAAATACTACCTATATGTTGGTATAGTTAGTTCACCGTTAGCTATTATAATGATAGGATCATAAATTCAAATTAGAAAGCTTAATATTAATTAGCTTAATATTGTAGGAATTTTTGTGGCAAATGGATGATAGCTTTAGCCATGAAAATTTTATAGTAGGTTTATTAGATTATTAGGTACTCACTGTAATTTTCATAGCCCTAGAGTATGCGGATAAATGGAGTAGCTAGTATCCCTCGTTATTATATATAGAGTAAATCGGTATTAAGAGTAAAGAATACCTTTAGTTGCTAGGATAATATACGTCATGTTTCCTACTTGTTAGTGATCGCAGTAAGTAACTTAGCACCTCAGTTGGTAGAACTCACCTAGTAGTTTGATCCATGTATTCTTATTTTAAGAGTTGGTGTTGCCGTAATACCAATTGTTGCATCATCATTTCATGCATATAGATCACGAGTTGGTAGAGTTCATGCTGGTGGACGAACAGGATTACGAGGAGGTCATTGAGGAGTATGAGGAGGAGATCCTCATGCAGGAGGGAGCTCCAGAGCCTTTTGGTGCTGACTTTGCTGACCCGTCGCCTGTCCAAGGAAAGCCCCGGTGCATAACCCTTATTTCAAATAATCACTGAATATATATATGATGTGCATTTACGTTACAGGCATTTTATGGAAACTACATGCATAAATATATCTACCTATGAGTCCTACTAGTGCAGGTCGAGTAGCTACTATGCTCAGGATATCGGTAGCGTGAGTAACATGCCGTTACTCACAAATAGGTAATAAATATGATCCCTCATGATAAAATGGTGGAATGGAAAATGGTGAACGGGTAGGGATATGGTTTGGGTACTGGGGTGTAAGGGGTTGTGTCCTGCGGCCAACAGGGAATAGCTCGGTTACACTTTTTCCCTGTCTATGTCAGTTAAGGACCGGTCGTTGCATATGGCTCTAGGCAAGTCACAGACTTATTATCCTGAGCACATACTTGGGTATGGGCGCAAGGAAGAGTCTTTGCTCTCTTGTCATGGATCTAGCTCTTTTCGGACCGACTAATTGGAGGCGGGAATGGTGGAGGTCCTTGCACCGCACTAAGTCTGGGACTCAGGAGTGGGTGCTTGGAGTCCAAGTTTGGACGGGGACCTCGACACCCAGGACAAGAGGGTGATGGGTTAGTCCAGCTTGTGCCTAGGGTACAAGCGGGGCATGTGTTTTCAAGGTATCCAGCTGGGGCCATTGATTCGTGAATCACGGGGAAATCCGGTACGGCTTGTCTACGGTTTAGCACCGTAGTAAGAACTAAAAGATGGAAGATGATGAAATGGAACTGATTGCTCAACTCTTGCTTGAAAATAGAACAGGTGCTTATATAGACTGGCTAGAGAATAACTTAATACGGCTGATAATAATAACATAAATAAGGACTCGCTATTAGCATTGCTTTCTGCAAAAGAAAACCAGCAAACCGTGAAGCTTTGCATATCCCTTGGAGTCGGGAAATTATTCTCACTAGATGGATAAGTCTTATGAGTACATTGTGTACTCAGGGTTTATTTACCCCTGTTGTAGGTAATGCATGAGAAGTACCTTTGTGTGGAGGATTCTTCTGGTGGGCTCAGACGGATTCTCGTCCCTTATCGCTAGATGTTCATTTTTAAATTCCACTATTTGTTATTCCACACTCTAACATTTGGTAATGTAATAATGTAATTTTTAAGAACTTCTGATGTATGAAATGGTATTGTAACTCATTCTCATTATTGGATCCTTGGAAAAAATGTGGATCTTTCGGGTTCTCCCTTGGGGTGTGCCCGACGGATACCGCCCGCTGTAGCTTGCTTTCAGGGTGCTTAGAGTCTAGTGGAAGACGAGCACCTCCGTACACATGTTATTTTGGGCGGTTCTGCCACACTACTTAACCGTTGAGATCAGGTGCTCAGCATTTGAAGCCAGGGATGTTGATTGGGCGCTGGCAGGGTGCGTCCGGTCAATTTGACCGGCGTGTCTGGTCATCCCGAAATCTACCTAGTGAAGGGGTAACAGCTATTTTAGCCCATGGGGCTATAAATAGAAGTGTTGGTCAGCCTTTGGCTGGTAAGGGAGGAGAACTGAGCACACTAGAGCCTTGGTGGCTTGTGTGGTGGTGCTTGAGAGCCCTCTAACTCACTTGAGTTTGATAGTGATCATCCGATCGAGTGAGTGAGTGATTCTAGTGCGATTGCATCGTGAGGTTGCATCGAGTGGCACTAGGTGATTGAGTTGCAAGCCGGTGGTGCTTGTTACTCTTGGAGGTTTCCACCTCCTAGATGGCTTGGTGGTGGTCTCCATCGAAGCCCGCAAGAAGCTTGTGTCGTGCTCCGGAGAAGAGCTTTGTGAGGGGGATTGTGCACACCCTGTGGGAGCCGTGAAGAGCAACTCTAGTAGAGCGAGACATGAAGGGCGACAAGTGGTCCATCTGGGTCAAGTGCTAGAGCTTGTGGTAAGCACTCCATGTGGGAGAGTGTGACTTGCGGGTCACCACTAGCAAGAGGACCGGTGGCAACCTTGGATCTTGTCTCAACAGGGACTAGCGTGTTAGCAAGCACGTGAACCTCAGGATAAAAATCATCATGTCATCCTTGTATTCCAATTGGTTTGCATCCTCGTTACACAACCTTGTATTTACTTCATTTACATTGTGCTTGTGTAGTTGCTTTTGTAATTAGTTAGCTTGTGTAGCTTGCTAGTTACCTTCTTACTTGTGTAGCATAGAAGTAGATCCCTTGAGTGGCTAATTTGGTTTGTATAACCTTGTTAGTCACATTGCTTAGTTTTTGTAGCTAAGTATTTGCGCTCTCTAATTTGGCATTGGTTGCCTTGTTATTTAGCATTGCTAGTGAGCTTAGGAGCTTTGTGCTTTTGCTTACTAGAATTGTGTAGGAGTTCCCCGGTGTGCAAAATACTAGTGGCATAGGTTTGTGTGACCTTGCTCCTAGAATTGGATAGGTGAGCTTTAGCTAGCTTGGCACCTTAGTTGCTTAATTAGGATCTTTGCAAGGTGCTAGAGAACATAGATAGAGGGATGTAGTCTTAGCTAGGCCGATAGTTTTAATTTCACACTTGTTTCGGTTAGCTGACGCGATTAAGTTTTAGAAAGGACTATTCACCCCCCTCTAGTCCACCATCTCGACCCTACAAGGGGCTATTTTGCTAGCTGTTTAGTTGTTTTTGCAGAGAAGCATTACTAATAGTGCATCCTAGTATTCAAGGTTTTAGCAGTCACATTAAGTTTATTACTTAACCATTCTAGGTAAGCCTGCTAAAGCAGAGGTTATGATTTTATCAATAAGTATTTATTTGGTCAATTCTCTTTAGCCATGTGCCCCTCCCCGGCAACGGCACCAGAAATGCTTGTTGGCATTTCTTAGCATCACTTGTTACTAGGTTGTCATCCCTAGCATAATGCCAAAAATATGTGGTTGGTAATTATTAATGACACTTGTAAACTTCAGAGAAAAATATATATATTAAAGTATCTGCAAGCGCAAAGATAAATTACCATTGTAGCATTTCACCCGGGAGTATACCATGTATCATTATTTATATTTTTACCACAGGGAGGAGCTTATGGAGTGGTGTTGGCATAGAGATATTGACAAATGTGTATACTTATGGTAATAATCACTCTCATGCTATTGCAGGCGTAAGTCAAAGGGTAAATAAATAATAAGTGTAAGGTAATAGTGGTATTCTAGAGATAGAATTAGAGACTTATAAAATATAGTATAGCTAAGCAGGAGATTCGTTAAGAGCAAAAGATTTCTAAGTCATTACTTATCTACTAAGGCTTTTGTACACCCTAACATATACACTCTCATCTATAGTATAACTAACTCTGAATCTATGCATAAGGAACATTACTAAGGAAGATCAAGAACAGAGCTTGTCTACCTTCACAATCACGTTCTACGTGTTCTACAAACGGGGATACAAAGGACTCAACAGGAGTGTCACGTTCGTGATCTACATGACCCAGAGTGCAGAGGGCATCAGCAGGCAAGCAATATCTAAGCACCATGCTTACATAGTGTCTACCACTTAACTTACTTGCATAATAAGCTAAGCGCTTTGTGAACATGTGCATAAACTCATTATTAATCATAACTATATCAAGCATACAACTAGAGCAAACTAAGAACATAATAAATAGCAACATAATGATATTAAAGTAACACAAAGTTATAAATATAGAGATACAATGGCTATACCAGTCTCCAGACGGCAGATCTAAAATCCTGAGCAATAGCCCACACTCTTCTTGAACCTTGCTAGCTAATCTATACTAGAAACTTGATGAACTAGAGCTCTAATCTCTAATCTCTGGAACCCCTAGTTTTTTGTCTAGCCCTAACTTATGATTTGATGACTTAATTCCTTCTAGAGGGAGGGGCTAGATTATATAGCCCTGAGGGTGCAAGATGAGCCCTTGGATCAAACCGACTGAAGCAATGACTTAGATGCATCCTAGGAGGCGGTGGGAAACTGACATAGCGATGAGGCTGATAGGTGGGCCGGGCGGCCGACAGGTGGGGCCAGGTGGCTCCACTTGGTAGCCACTCGCCCTCCGCTTTGGCGTGGAGTCCTCCCGAGTCTTCTAGAACCTTTTGGAGTTGATTCCACGTCGGAATTCCGATTTTTCCTTTGACGTTTAGATCCCTCTTGATGGTTTTCTGATTAAACCCTACTGAAAACACAGATTCACCAAAACTCGTGGAATTTGTCAGTTTAAACCCCTAAATCTATGTTGGTGATCATTTTTATGCTTTATCTCGGGTTATATTGATGCTTATAATGGTCGATAACTACCATCAATAATTCCCCCAAACTTACCCTTTGCTAGTCCCTTAGCAAAACTAAACTTAGCATGGATCAGAAATTTAGGGTCGTAAGAACTCCTCAAAAATACATATGTATTCAAACAAGAACTCTCCTCCGGATTAGACCAAACTGATCTGATTTTCAAACTTACTCGTATTATCTTCATCTATGGGGCTCGTGGCCTTCACTTGGGTCTTAAGCAATTGAAAGACAGAATAATCAAGTCAAGCACTATGTCTCAAATTCCTTGCTCAACCATTATTCTAGAGTTTTTACAAGTTTTCAAAATAAAACTCAAAGATTCCACTGTATGACACTCTCAAATTTCTCAAAATTATGTGGTATTTATGTATCCTTACCAACGCAATAATGATGTTATGCCTTTCCTCCTACAACTAAGGCTTATGTGGAGCTCATAGAAAGGGTGATAACATGAAAAGAGCATACTTGCAATACATATATTGTAAAATCAAACAATGGATGCAAAGAGAGTTAAGTCATACAATCAAATCAAGATGTGCATGTGTGTGGAATATATGGTGGATATATATGGTAGCTAGCCAAATTCTACTATGCTCCTTGAAAACATACCTCTCTTTTAAAATTTAGAAATATTTGCTAGAGAGCAGGGGCTATCTTATTCATCTTACTTTTTTAGACGGGCATCTGAGTACCCATTGTTTTAAATATCCCGGACACTTGTCCAATTTTTTTATTCATTTTTTTAAATAACTTTTGCATAGCCCTATGCTTCTTTTCTGCATAGTAATTATTGGAGAGATAGTAAAAAGAACTTGGAGCATTTATTTGGTGGATATCCTATAAAGAATTTTTTATGTTTTCTCCCAATGTAGGAGTAAAACATTTTTGGATGGATCTAGATGGAAAGCATATTTTTGTGCCTATCCCCAGTGTAGGAGTAGGGCATATGTGGGTGGTGTGTACGTGATCTTGATTTTAAGAGCATGACAAACCTCTCTCAAGGCATCAACAAAGCTTGATTAAACTTAATGCAAAACAAGCATCATATATGAGTGAAAGTTTTTCTAATCTAAACATCATATATGGCTTTGGTAGGAATTCAAGTTTTGTCATACAAGGAACTCATCATGTAGGATTTTCATATTTTTCAAAAGATAAATCTCCAGAAATTTAGTATCACTAGGAACAAGATAAACAACAGCTCAGACCTTCTCATATCATATCCGTCAATTACCTAGATTTAGCTCAAGCATATGCTACCCACGAGTTTCAAGTTTAGAGCAAATTCTCATGTCAAACCAATCTCATCCAAAACTCAGGAGAATTTAAGACTGAAAACTAGGTACTTGAAAGGAATTATAGCAGAGCATCTATTCATCATTTTATCATGTGAAATCATCTTCAAGTACCTTTTATTTCTATGACTCTTAACAATAAGACAAGAAACTAAAGCATACCTTAAGCAAATTAAACGTAAGCAAACTATACACACTAATATATATACATAAAAGATAAAGGCAAATTTTTGGTTTGTTTTCTTGGTTATGCATCTCTTTTTTAACTAATATAAATTTGAAAATTAAATAAACTAAAGAAAATAATAAAATACTAGAAAGAAAACTTACCTTAGGTGAATGGGGGCTCCTCCCCCAAGCTGGGTGTTGGTATGGTCCTTCAGCGAGGCGGGTGGTTAATGTGGAGATGGCCAAACAAGTAGTTCTAGTTGTCATTCTTCTGTTGCTGTTGTTGCTGGATGGCGACGAGGCGTTGTCTTGCTTCTTCTTGCCACTGGGAATGTTGGTGAAGAGTATTCTGGATCTCCTGTTGGTTCTCCTCGATGGTGGTGAGCCTGGTGTCAAAACGAGCATACTCCATCTGCAGCTCATGATAACCTATGGGATGGTTGTGGTAGCCATGGGAAGAGAAGGACATGCGTCCTCCCTGGTGGCCACTGGAGACCTCCTCGTAAGGCTGTTGCTGGTAATAGTTAAAATTGTCATCCTACCATTGCCCACTTAGGCCCTGTTCCTAGGAACTCTCTGAATGATATGAAGAAGGCTGCTCCCACCCAGCATGCTCGGGTTGGTGCATACGGGAAGATACCGGCTGGTCCCATCCTGCATGCTGAGGAAGGTGAACCTAGGAAGGTCCAGCTTGATCAAATCCTATGTAGCCGGTGAAGGTAGGGCCTTCTAGAATGGGGTTGTCTCCACGGTACCGAGGCTACGGGTTGAGAGTGATCCTTGCAGAGGCACTCCTGTGAGGTGCTTGCTCTATTTTCTGGAAATCAAAGACAAACAAATCTACCACATACAGACCGAGGTTCCAGTCTGGTAACGAAAATTCATTTATGTAGTCCATATACATCATGACTATTTCCCCATCCTTGCCCTTTTTTAACATATGTGCATGATTAAAATAGCCATAATCAATAATCCATCGGGGACTGTCAATGTATGTAATAGAAGCGTTTACTAGTAAACCCAAATTTTTAGCTATGCGGGTGACCAAAGAAGTGCACCCAACATCTCCCTTTAGTCCAGGAATTTCTGCCCATTGTGCCATCATGAATTTTATAGGTGAGACCTTCTTTCTTTTAACCATGGCATATAATAACTTCAGTTCATCATTCCTAACTGTGTGGAAGTCATTTCTGAGAAAAAGAAAATCCTAGCCATTTGTGCATGAACCGCAAAGTAGGGTGGTGAATGTCATTGGTGCGAGGGCGGTAGCAAACAATTTGTTTCGATATCTCCCTCCAAAACTTATTCCTATCAAAATCTTGTATAGCTGAGTCTACATCAATTGTGCACCGAGCAGGGAATCCTTGAAGCTCACTAAAGTTCCTCCAGGGAAAAGAAAATTCTTTCCCAAAGAACCTAAATGAGACTTCCAAGTCGGTGGTTTGTAAAGTGCATAAAAATTCAATAGTCAAAAGCTTGCACCCTGACTCAACTATTTCCCATGCATCCTCCCATCCTATGGCCTGAAAAATAAGTTCAAATTCGGAGTCCATACCAGTGGACTAAAGTAGGGCTGGATTGAAGGTAGGGGTGAGGACGAAATCTCGGTCCTTTAGCTTCCTATAGATGTCCTTCTCCCTATCATCCCAGAGCTTGAGCTACTTCTCTTGTAGAAGAACATTCCTCTCCATGGGGGCTGATCGGGACGGTGCTCCAACAGCGGGAGCCGGAGGATCAACCTCTATGTCGGTGCTTGCTCGGGACGAGGAACTTCTTGTTGAACGGAATGATATCGCCCACTTGAGTTTGCCGGTGATCTTACTCATTTTCCTACAAAATAGACAAAAACAACACAACTCATCGAACAAGAAGGGAAAATAAAAATGTTAGTGGTTAGCCATTCCAAAAGTCAGTCGTCCAGAGGTTAGTCGTTCTTGATTGCTTATCAAATCTTCTAATTAATTCTCTTCCCTAAGATTGGGCAGCACTACCACACTCAAATTATATAATTCCTCTCAAATTACAGCAGCACTTCTCCCTCTTTCACTCAAGATTTCACCACTACTTTCACACCCAAAATTTCTTTTACTCTTCCTCACTCCACACTACTCCTTCTCAAAGGAAATTCAACTACAAATTTTTCTTCTGGATTTTTGAACTCAAGAGCTAGAATTGTGTTGTGTGATGGCCGAGAGCAACAAGTTTGGGGCTGGGATTTATAGCGGGGGAAGCATGGGGCCAGTCGGCCCCACACAATGGCCAAGTGGCCTCCTCCTTCTCCTAGTGGTTCTTTCCTTCATGCTTAAGCAAGTGATCTGCTCTGTTAGTGCTTCTTTCGATGGAGAAGTGACATGATGGAGGTAAGTGGGAATGGAGGTGAATAATGGAGGTTGAGTGGAGATGGAGGTGATGGAAGTGATGGGTGGTGCTTGAGTGGGTCCCATGTGTCTCCCATATTTCTACCATATATACGTATAAAAATGCAATGCAAAAATATATTTTATAATACTATGAAATATAACAAGATGAATGGTGGCATTTTAAAATTTTTACGCCACCATGGTTAATATTTCTCATAGTTTTTTACACCGTAAAAATTATTTACATGGGGCTTAGATTTTTATCATGCCATGATGAGAATTTTTATTTTATGATGCAAATATTGAAAAGAAAATATGCTAAGATAAAACGACTAATGCAATATGAAAAAGTAAATATAGATAACTACCGAGTTACCTCCCGGCGAGGGTTCGGGAATTTTAAGTCCTCCGAACCAGACTCCTCCGTTCGGGTTTATTCTTCGGGTGCATCCGTCGGTCCCGGAGATGGAGACATTAATGGCTGCACTTGCTTTTCATGTCACTCCAAATTAGAGCATTGTTCCGGTCTTGGCTCGAAGGCGAATCGCGCTTCCTTCCCATTAATATAGAATTTAATTTCTCTGGCTCCGACATCAATGTGAGCATTTGTAGTACTCAGGAAAGGTCTCCCAAGAATGAGGGGTGTCTTAATGTGTTCCTGCATGTCAAGTACTACAAAATCTATGAGAATGAAAAAGTTTCATATTTTTTCCGGAATATTTTCGGTGATTCCCGCAGGGTAGCGGACCGATTGGTCGGCTAGTTGCAAACACATTGATCGGTGAGTATTGAATAGTTGAGTTTGTCGAAGACCTTTTGCGGCATGACATTGACACTTGCTCCAAGATCGCATAACGCATTCTCGAAGTTCTGGCTCCCGATCGAGCAATCGATAGTGGGACATCCTAGATCCTTCTTCTTGATAGGTGAAGTATTTAGGATGTCCGCACTACACTCCTTCGTTAACTTGATTACCTCAGTGGAAGGTAGTGGTCTTTTGTTGTTGAGGATGTCTCTGAGATACTTTGCATAGGTAGGTACCTGTATGGCATCTAGCAACGGAATATTGATATATAACTTTTGACTTACCAAACTGCTCATCCATTTTGGCTTTCCGATTTCTGCGTGGAAACGGTAGAAGGGTCGTGTCATGAAAATCTTGTTGTCTCACTCTTGTGGCCCAAAGTCTTCAACTTCATTGGTTGTTTTCTCCTCCCGCACTACCACTGGTGTCTTACCTGTCCTTGTCGGATATGGTGGATCACGAATAGACTTGCCACTTTTTGTAGTTATGGCGTTTACCTTCTCAAGGTTAGTAGCAACAGGCAGAGCAGTAGCCAACTAGACTAATTGAATTTCTATCTTTTTATTATAGCTAAGTTGGTCTTTTATAGCAGAAGAAAAACTATCCATTTTAGTATTTATGCTTTCTAGGACCTTATCATTAAAAGCAAGCTTCTTAGAAATATTCTCATTAATCCTAGCTTGTTCAAAGATCAGATCTCTCAAGGATGGTTGCTTAGGAGTATTGTAGCTATTACCTAGGTACTTACCTAGGTAAGTCGACCATTGTTGTTGATTCCACCCTTGTCTCTATTGTTGAGGAGCAGAGTTGTTGATGATGATGTTTGCATCCTCCTGATATTCTGGGAATTTAACCCCCAAATATTCTCCACATACATTCTGAGTATTGAATATATCTTGAATAACTTAACGATCTTTCTTGTAATTGGCTCGCTGTTCAAGCCAATTCAACAGTGTGTCCATCTTGGTTGACAGTGCACATACCTCTTCTAGTACTTCTTCACTCTTATTGCATAATTGAATGTTGCATGATGACTAGCCTTGATTAGAGGCTATCTTTTCCATAAGAATTTCAACTTTTCCAATGGTGAGCGACATAAATGATCCTCCAACAGTGGCATCGAGTTGCTCATGAGCTTTTTGAGTTAATCCATGGTAGAAACTTTGCATGAGCAACCAATCTTCCATCCCATGATGAGGACAATTTAAAATGTATTCTTGAAAATGTTCCCATGCTTCTGGAATGGTTTCTCCTTTCTGCTGTTGCAAGTTTGAAATCTTTCCTCTTAAGGCATTGGTCTTGCCTACAGGGAAGAACTTTTCTAGAAAGGCCTTTGAACATCTTGCCCAAGTGTTGATGTGATCTTTGTTAATGTAGAACCACTGCTTCGCTCTTCCCACAAGTGAGAATGGAAACAGGCGAAGTAGTACGATGTCTTGAGCAACGTCCTTGATGGTGACTGTGCTGCTAATCTCCAGAAAATTTTGAAGGTGAGCTCTAGCATCTTCATGTGCCTTCCGCTGAATGGAGTAGCTTGCACCATGTTGATGAGGCTTGGCTTAAGCTCAAACTCGAGATTGTTAGTTTTGAGTGTTGGTCCAGTGCCGATGTTTTTAGTGCTTGGAGCAAAGAATTCACGTAGAGTCTTCTCAGCCATGACTTTAGGAACTGGTGTTGAGCTTCCTCTTGATTCGGTTGATTCTGATTGGAAATTGTCAGTGAATCACAACCAAGTCTGCAATACCCTATATAAGATATGAACAAAGACAAACAAGGGTAAGCCTGCTAAAGCAGAGGTTATGATTTTATCAATAAGTATTTATTTGGTCAATTCTCTTTAGCCATGTGCCCCTCCCCGACAATGGCGCCAGAAATGCTTGTTGGCATTTCTTAACATCACTTGTTACTAGGTTGCCATCCCTAGCATAATGCTAGAAATATGTGGTTGGTAATTATTAATGACACTTGTAAACTTTAGAGAAAAATATATATATTAAAGTATCCGCAAGCGCACAGATAATATACCATTGTAGCATTTCACCTGGGAGTATAACATGTATCGTTATTTATATTTTTACCATAGGAAGGAGCTTATGGACTGGTGTTGGCATAGAGATATTGACAAATGTGTATACTTATGATAATAACCACTCTCATGTTGTTGCAGAGGTAAGTCAAAGGGTAAATAAATAATAAGTCTAAGGTAATAGTGGTATTCTAGAGATAGAATTAGAGACTCATAAAATATAGTATAGCTAAGCAGGAGATTCATTAAGAGCAAAAGATTTCTAAGTCATTACTTATCTACTAAGTCTTTTGTACACCCTAACATATACACTCTCATCTATAGTATAACTAACTCTGAATCTATGCATAAGGAACATTACTAAGGAAGATCAAGAACAGAGCTTGTCTACCTTCACAATCACGTTCTACGTGATCTACAAACGAGGATACAAAGAACTCAACGGGAGTGTCACATCCGCGATCTACATGACCTAGATTGCAGAGGGCATCCATAGGCAAGCAATATCTAAGCACCATGCTCACATAGTGTCTACCACTTAACTTACTTGCATAATAAGCTAAGTGCTTTGCGAACATGTGCATAAACTCATTATTAATCATAACTATATCGAGCATACAACTACATCAAACTAAGAACATAATAAATAGCAACATAATGATATTAAAGTAACACAAAGTCATAAATATAGAGATACAATGGCTATACCAGTCTCTAGACGGCAGATCTAGAATCCTAAGCAATAGCCCACACTCTTCTTGAACCTTGCTAGCTAATCTATACTAGAAACTTGACGAACTAGAGCTCTAATCTCTAATCTCTGGAAACCCTAGTTTTCTATCTAGCCCTGACTTATGAAATGATGACTTAATTTCTTCTGGAGGGAGGGGGCTGGATTATACAGCCCTGAGGGTGCAACATGAGCCCTTGGATCAATCCGACTTAAGCAACGGCTTAGGTGCATCCTAGGAGGCGGTGGGAAATTGACATAGCGACGAGGCTGATAGGTGGGCCCCTGGTGGGCTGGGCGACCTGCAGGTGGGGCTAAGCAAACCCACTTGGTAGCCTCTCGCCCTCTGCTTTGGCGTGGAGTCCTCCCGAGTCTTCTAGAACCTTCTGGAGTTGATTTCACGTCGGAATTCTGATTTTTCCTTTGACGTTTAAATCCCTCTTGATGGTTTTCTGATTAAACCCTGCTGAAAACATAGATTCACCAAAACTCATAGAATTTGTCAGTTTAAACCCCTAAGTCTATGTTGGTGATCATTTTTGTGCTTTATCTTAGGTTATATTGATGTTTATAATGGTCGGTAACTACCGTCAACAGTATCCAAACCATGTGATAGCAGTAACAAAAGAGCCATGACCTATCTCTCGCAAGTGATCGTCCATCACCCGACTTCTACCGTGGGTCCAATAGCATGGCATACTACATGACTCCTATCATAATAGTAGGACTCTTAGGATAGAATATTTATGCAGGTGGGTTTCAAGCAACCCCTGTAACTTCATGCACAAACCACATAATAATAAGTACTTGTAAAATAAGTGTTATGCACCGAGGCTTGCCTAGGTAAACTTGTATTATACAAAGTTAGTATTCCTCCATCTTCAGGACATGATCCATCATCATCTTCAGTATTGGTCATCATTAAACCATCTTCCTGTTAGACGCCAACATCCTTCAGAAGATCCATCGATTCTTCACTGTTCTTAAATGATATGAATGAATGCAATGCATGCTTAAGTCAAACAAGCATAACAAGACATTTACAAACACAAGCCAAGCAACACATCATCATGGTGAAGGGTAACTAAACGTTGGAGGTTCAACTCTCAGCCTCTCCAAGCGAGTTACTGCGAGTTACTATTATCACACAAGCGAGTAAAACAACCATTTGCATTTTAAACATACAAGTGAAAGCTTATCATAACATGCCAAGCACACTTCAACTTACTAAACACACTTTGCCTAGTCATCATGTGTCACATCCGGCCCATTTGAAATTTGGCCCGTAGTGGCCCATGTGCATGTTAATGAGATATTATGGAAAGTTTAGTTTAGTCCCACCTTGGTTGTTAAAGGTGGGATAGACCAACATATAAGGCTTCTAGAGTCCATCCCACCATCCCCGGGTTGATCCTTTTACGCGAAGCGAGGACAAAAGCGTAAGTGGGATTGTGGTAGGTGTGGTTCGCTCAACATGCAGAGTGGATCTAAACCGTTTGGACTATGGGGCGTTACAAATGGTATCAGAGCCGACCTTCACGGCCACGGGCGCATGCGGGTCAGGGGCGCGGACATGGAGGTTCATTGCGCATGTAGGCCCTGCGGGGTGCACGATATGGCACATATGCTGGCACTGGGTGTACAGTCACATGTGCTAAGAGGGGACGTTCCTTGTCATCGTTTGTCTGGTTGTGGGTGTGTTGGGCCAACGAGGACGCCGGTTCCTTTGAGGGGGGTGTATGTCACATCCGACCCATTTGAAATTTGGCCCATAGTGGCCCATGTGCATGTTAATGAGATATTATGGAAAGTTTAGTTTAGTCCCACCTTGGTTGTTAAAGATGGGATAGACCAACATATCAGGCTTCTAGAGTTCATCCCACCATCCCCGGGTTGATCCTTTTACGCGAAGCGAGAACAAAAGTGTAAATGAGATTATGGTAGGTGTGGTTCATTCAATGTGCAGAGTGGATCTAAACCGTTTGGACTATGGGGCGTTACATCATGTAATACAAGTAGTATAGACAAACATATATTAACCCTAATCTAAACACCTAACATATATAAAAGCCTTAAATAATTATAACCAAGGAAGTGGCGTAGCTAAACATCTCTTTTGGACATGAAAAATTTATGGGTGATACATCTTAACTAAACATAACTGCTGCATAAATTTCATAATTTCAGGATATGCACATTATTTACTAACAGTTAATTAAGATTTAATGGCAATAAAAGCATGTGACACATGATAAATCAATAACTCAGTAAATATGCATGCACTGGACATGAAATTTTTACCACAACACAAACATGCAACAAGTAACCTACCATAAAAATTTCACAGCAATTGGATTCATATAACAGCATATATGAATTTAACATTAAAAAGCATAGACAAATATCTATAGCAAAACTTTTGTACCAAAATATGTCATTTTATGTATCTACTACATAGATCTAGTTGTGAGGAGTGTAACAAACTGGTTTGGCATTTTTAGGATTTTTCTACAATTTACTATGAATTTTTAAAAATTTTAGCCAATTTAAACATAAAAGAAAAGAGAAAACCATATAAGACAAACACTATGCACCGAGGCCCCTGAACTTTCCTAAAATCAATCCTCAATACATCACGCACTATTCACATAAGTCAAGAATTTCGCATCTAGACTCAAGAAAGAGTTTCTATTTACATTTTGGCCCTTCTTCTTCTTCCTCACGTACAACGGGCTCGGGCCTGTCGATTCGGCCAGCGTGGGAGCGCACCGGCGACAAGGGGCGGTGCTTGAGCATGCCTAGGCCAGCGCGCACCCACAGAGGGGCACAGCTCAGCCAGTGGCGGTCCGAGGCACTCTGGCATCATGCGCCCACGGCACTACGGTGAACTCGGCATGGCGGCTGTGTTGTAGCAAGCTGGACGCCCGGGGAAGGGACGCTGTGGGGCGCGACGGGCTTCAAGGGCGTGCTACGTGGAACTGGGCGGCCACAACATGCCCGCTGCTAGGCTCTGCTCGTGCTGGGGCAGGGCATAGTAGCCAGGCCATGTGCTCGCGTGGCGGTGGCCCGAGCAGGGGCCATGGCGGCTCCTAGCAACGCGCGCGGGGCACAGCGAGGAGCGAGGCGGAGATGGGGGTGAGATCAACTCGGCCTGCGACCGAGTGCAGCAGCGAGGATGGCGGCGCTCAAGCTTGGCTCGAGCTCAGTCATGGTGGGTGCTTGCGTTCTGCGAGTAGGGAGTGGGGAAGGAAGCCGAGCGAGAGCAGAGGGCATGCGCGTGAGGCTAGGCCCCTCGATCGTCCTTGTAGGTGCACGGGAGTGGCGCTCATGTGCGGCAGCGAGACGTGGGGAGGGGTAGTGTGGCATGAGTGGCTATGGGTACTGATGCACACAGAGCAAGGAGTGGGTGACGACAGAGCAGGGTAAGGGCATGGGTAGTGCCATGTGCCTGACTTTGAACCCCAGATCGGCATATTCCAAAAAGATTCTGAGCCGATGCTTATAAAGAAATATCTTCTCTGCTGGTCACTCTCCAACTTTGATTAAGTGACTAAGGTATTAGCGCCATGGATTAGCGGGCAATTAGGGCCCAAGTGAGCAGTGTCACTGAAAACACTAAGCACAGACACTCTCCTAGGAAATAATATTTTATTCAAACTTTGAAGCACTACATAACCTATCAAACATGCAAACTAAGCACCAACAAGCACTCCACCACAAAGTTCAAAACTTGTACTAAGTTTTTCACACGGGCATATTTCAGAGTTTATTAATAAATCATTTATTTATTCAGCCTTCAACAAGCTATCAAGCAATTAACACCAATTAGGGGTTTTTTGACATTTTTAAGCATTTTCTCTATATTTTCCAACATGAACCCTAAACAACTTTTGTTCACAAACTCATGTAGAGATGTTTATGCATAAAAGTAAAGTTGGTTGACATCACATATATTGACCCTATATTAATAAAAGGTGATTCAAACAAAGAAAGTCTTGTCATTTTGTGCTCTTTTGATTTCAAACATTATGCAAACACCACATACAACCAAAATACACTTAGATTCATGCAAAGCACTTAAGCAACACTATTCATGCACATTTTTATTACTGACAAAAGATTTGTCTTTCCCTAAAAAGTTTTAAGCTGGCTATAATTTAAAAGAACTTTTACTCCACATTTTTAGCATTACAAACAAGAGATCATTACAGAGCACTTACTAATCAAGTTTTATTATCTTTAACCTATCGCTAATCAGGTATTTAACACCAGCTGTGTTACAGGCACTCCCCACTAGTCCTCATTGGAGCACCCACGTGCAAGGGTCTCGCTACGCCTTGATCTGCGCAAGGACCAAGTGCTCTCTATGAGTTGATTCTTTGCCATTCCAATACGGTGAACCACCCACAACCATTTACACCAAGAGTTGGGCCTCTCACAAGCATCATCGGGAGATCAGCAAGATCCCAATTGACACCAAGCCGTCAAGGTGATGCTGATCACCAAAATTAACAAACAAAACTCTCACTTGACCTAAACAAGCCTAATGAGGAAGGTGGATACTGTCGGATATCTATAATCGGGTATCCGAGCTAAAGGATTAATGAGTGTCACGTTGTCTCATCCGATGGTCAAGGACGCAACTGCGGCCTTGTCCGACCCCCCAGGGGCCACGCCACGCCTCGTCTGACTCCGAGGACGAGGTTTTCGTCTTGTCCGACCCCCAGGGGCCGGGCCATGCCTCGTTCGACTCTAAGGATGAGGTTTCTGCCTCGTCTGACCCCCAGGGGCCGGGCCACGCCTCGTCCGACTCTGAGGATGAGGTTTCTGCCTCGTTCGACCCCTAGGGGTAGGGCAACGCCTCGTCCGACCCCTAAGCGTGGGCTTGACTCTAAGGATGAGGTTTTCGTCTTGTCTGGCCCCCATGGGCTGGGCCACGCATCGTTCGACTCCGAGGACGAGGTTTCTGCCTTGTCTGACCCTAAGGCATGGGCACCAACTCCGAGGATGAGGTTTCCGCCTTGTCCGACTCCAAGGACGAGGGCTCTACCTCGCCCAACGTCTGAGGGTTGGCTCTGCCTCACCTGACCTCTAAGGGTGGGCTCTGCCTCACCCGACGCTTAAGGGAGGGCTCCGTCCCTTGGTTTTGGGCTCCACCTCACCTGACACCAAGGCCATGGGCTCCATCTCGCCCGACCCCTTGGGCACGATTCTCGACGAAAGCCCATGCTACCACCAACCACTATGGGCTAGAAAGTACGACCCAAGGTCAAACTTTCCAGCACCGTGCAGGGAGCGGTCACGTCTCAACATGACCCATCCCCACGACATGTCATTTTAGGGAACTCACATCATCCACAGTGACGGACGTATGGTCACTATGCTGCCTACTCCCTGTACGGCCGCTGATCAGCATGATGGTTCAACGCGCCGCCTGTTGGGGCAGGGTGGGACATCATGACCCGCTGACAATGCCAGGGCATGGCATCATCAACAGATAGGCCTCTGGCATGGAACCATCCCTATCACCACCTACAGTGTTAGTGGGACCCATGCAAAGGAAAAGAAAGGCCCGACGACCATGAAGGACTTCCTCTCCCTCTGCTTCTCTCCTCTTCGTCTGCTATAACCCGTGCTTTCCCTTGGCCTATAAAAGGGAAAGCACGGCACCCCAGTAAGGGGATCGAATCCACAAGCATCGCAAGACATCACCCTTGAACCTCGAACACATAACTGAGCAGCAATCGAGCTCTCGGCACCCGTTCACTCCACTCACCAGAGACTTAGGACCTGTCCCTCTCTCGACCATTTATAACCCCTACTATGAACTTTTAGTGCTAGTAACACGAGCAGCAGCATCGAACTGGACGTAGGGACATTATGCCTGAACCAGTATAAACCTTGTGTCCTCTTAGCACACAATCCGAGCTAGACGCACAATATTAGAAATTTACTTGTTGGTGTTTACTCGAAACATCGACAGTTGGCACGCTAGGTAGGGGCCGTTTGTGCGTCTCAACATCAACACAGGCCTCGGATGGCTAGTCACAACATCAGCTAGGTCCTGAGCGCAAACGTGCGCTTCGGGGACCTAGACTTCGTCGTTCAACCGCTCCACTCTGCCGGCCTTGACAAGATCACCGAGGCGCTTGAGGAGCTACGGCTACGTGCGCCGAAGGCCCTCGCCCCCGAGAGTGGCCTGCTCCTCGACTTTGACTATGGGAGGTTGGAGCGTTAGCTTGGTGTCTTCCTGGGACCCCAACTGTCCCAAGAGGGCCTATGCCACCTCACCTTCTCATTCGTCAACGTCATGGCATAGCTTACCGGGGGAGAGCTGCTCTCCCTGGAATACCTCATCCAGAGCGCCTCGATGGTGCTCCCGTTCGGTCTCCGCAATGCCACAGAGACCGTTGGCCACCTTGTTCATGGGGGTGATCGAATACATCATGGATTCTTTCCATGACCTCCTCGCAAAGGAGCCAGAGTTGCCCTCTGGCTCTGATCCAGCAGGGGGAGCCATCACCCCTCTCGTGAATGCTTCATGACAGGTACCCTCGAGGGACACGTTGAAAGCATCCACGAGGAGGAGACTACCCCAACAAATGACCTCGACGACGAGGTCAAGGGGGATGCAGGAGCCCCACCTCACCTACGGGTGGAGTAGCTAAAGGCCCGACACCTAGACCTCGAGGAGGCATGACTTCAGCTCAAGCAGGAATGCATGGAGCTCGATCACGAGATCGAGCGCCATGAAGATGGGTGCGCGCACGTGCCATGGCCCATGACATGAACCAGAGGATCATCGAGGATGATCAAGTGCTCCTGCACTTCGCCTGGGCAAGCCAGAACATCGTTGCTGCGGTAGCCTTGCTCAGGGGGCTTCCGGGGCCTACGACGCCCGAGGATCAATGGGCCCACCATGAGATTCACACGCTGCTCGAGCGTGTGGCTGCATAGCAGGCCGAGAGATCGATGTCTCAGCGGTGGGAGCTCAACGCTAGCTAGCGCACGCCCTCAGTGCGACCCGACAAGGGCACATAAGTTCCGATGCATGAGCATCTTAGCCGCAACTGTGATGCGTGCGACACCCTCGATGCCCATTGGTGTACCCATAGTGATGCGGGGGAGGGGGCTAGCCATGGTTACCACCCTCGATGGGGTGGACACTATGACCATGAGGAGGACTAGAGTCATAGCCCTGAACCAACGGGGCACTAGGCTTTTGGTTGGCATATCCTCAAGGCAGCGCTCCCGCCCTGATATCGCCCGCCGATTAATGTCCCGAAATACTCTAGGGAAATAAACCTCGACTTGTGGCTTAAGGAATACTGGCTTGCTTGCCAAGTCAACGGTGCGGTCAGTGATGACTTCATCATCCGCAATCTCCCCTTGCTCCTAGCCGACTCGGCGTGAACATGGCTGGAGCAGCTTCTGCCCAACTGTGTTCAAAGTTGGGTGGACCTGAAACAAATCTTTGTGGGGAATATCTAGGGCACTTACACGCGCCCTGGGAACCCCTGGGACTTGAAGAACTACCGATAGAAGTTGGGAGAGACTCTCCATGAGTACATCCGACTCTTCTCCCGGTAGTGCAATGAGCTCCCCAATGTCGCCGATGCCGACATCATTGGAGCCTTCCTATTAGGGACCACCTGTGAGTCCCTGGTCCATAAGTTGGGACATAAGGGCCCATGAACTACCAAGGAGCTCCTCGACATCGTGACCAGCCACGCTTTCGGTGAGGAGGCGGTTGGCGCAATTTTCGATCGCTCCAGAGGTATGGCGAAGCAGGACGAGGACGCTGACGAAGGCCCCTCCGACCGTTTGAATAAGAAGAAGAACCAAAAACAGCACGGGGGCTTGCTCGTGGCCGCTGCCGAGCGAAAAGCCAGTCGAACGTCGGTCGAGGGCACCCCCGATCACATCGACAAGCTGCTCGAGGGGCCATGCCCAAACCACGCCTTCCCTGTCAAACACATATACAAGGACTGCTCCCTCATGAAGCATTTCTTCACCGGTGGCTCCAAGAAATGGGACTAGAAGAAGAAGCCCAAGGCATATGGCTCCAAGCGTCGATAGAAGCTCGTGCGTCGAGAGGTCTACGAAGTTGAGCCTGCCACGCCCACTTTCCTCAAGTGGTCAGGGTCTCCCATAACCTTCGACTGATCCAACCACCCAGATAGCGTCACACACCCAGGTAGGTACCCGCTCGTGGTTGACCCTATCATTGGCACAAAGCAGCTCACCAAGGTACTGATGGATGGGGGCAGCGGCCTCAACATCATATACGTAGAGACATTTGATGCCATGGGTGTCGACCGATCGCGCATCCGGCCGACTAGGGCGCCTTTCCACGGCATCGTGCTAGGAAAGCAGGCCATACCAATCGGGTAGATCAACCTACCCGTCACCTTCAGGAATCCATCCAACTATAGGACAGAGACCCTCACCTTCGAGATAGTTGGGTTCCCCCTAGTCTAGCATGCCATTTTGGGGCGACCGTGTTACGCGAAGTTTATGGTCGTCCCCAACTACACCTACCTCAAGCTCAAGATGTCGGGCCCATGTGGGGTCATCACCATTGGCACTTCTTTCCTGAGGGCCTACAAGTGCGAGGTCGAGAGCTACGAGCTCGCTTCGGCAACCCTTGTTTCTAAGGAGCTCGTAGCCATCGGGAAGGACATTGCTGAAGGAGCACCCGACGCGAAGCGGGTGGCCAGATCCTTTGAGCCTACGAAGAACTTGAAGGAGGTCCTCATCGACCCCGACAACTCCGCTGACAAGACGGTGCACATCGACACCGCCCTCTCCCCCAAGTAGGAAGGCGCACTCATCGACTTCCTCCACGCCAATCGAGACATCTTTGCGTGGAAACCCTCGGATATGCCAGGAATTCCGAGGGAAGTTGCCGAGCATGCCTTGAAGATCAAGTCGGGTTCTAGGCTAGTCAAACAACGCCTGCGCCGCTTCAACAAGCTAAACGATTAATGAGCATCACGTCGGCTCATCCGATGGTCAAGGACACAACTGTGGCCTCATCCGACCCCTAGGGGCCGGGCCACGCCTCGTCCAACTTCGAGGATGAGGTTTCCGTCTCGTCTGACCCCTAGGGGCTAGGCCACAATGAGGATGAGGTTTCCGCCTTGTCCGACCCCCAGGGGCCAAGCCACGCCTCGTCCGACCCCAAGGCGTGGGCTCTGACTCCAAGCATGAGGTTTCCATCTCGTTCGAGCACCAGGGACCAGGCCATGCCTTGTCCGACCCTGAGGATGAGGTTTCTGCCTCGTCCGACCCCAAGGCATGGGCTCCGACTTCGAGGACGAGGTTTCCGCCTTGTCCGACTCCAAGGATGAGGGCTCCGCCGTGCCTGACGCCTAAGGGAGGGCTCCGCCTCGCCCGACACCAAAGCCACAGGCTCCGTCTCGCCTGACCCCTCGGGCGCGACTCCCGACGGAAGCCCATGCTGCCGCCAACCACTACAGGCCAGAAAGTATGACCCAAGGTCAAACTTTTCTGACATCGTGCAGGGAGCGGTCACGTCTCAACATGACCCGTCCCCACGACATGTCATTCTAGGGAACTCACATCATCCACAGTGATGGACACATGGTCACTATGCTGCCTACTCCCTGTACGGCTGCTGATCAGCACGCTGGTTCATTGCGCCGCCTACCGGGGCGGGGAGGGACATCACGACTCGCTGACAATGCCAGGGAATGGCATTGTTAGCAGACAGGCCTTCGGCGTGGAGCCGTCCCTGTCACCACCTGTAGTGTCAGCGAGACCTACGCAAAGGAAAAGGAAAGCCCAGCGACCGTGAAGGACATCCTCTCCCTCTGGTTCTCCTCTCTTCATCCGCTATAA
Organism: Miscanthus floridulus; assembly: GCF_019320115.1. Lineage (NCBI taxonomy): Eukaryota > Viridiplantae > Streptophyta > Magnoliopsida > Poales > Poaceae > Miscanthus > Miscanthus floridulus. The sequence goes on along the minus strand of NC_089587.1, from coordinate 25,736,993 downwards.
CCCATGCTTTCCCTTGGCCTATAAAAGGGAAAGCATGGCACCCTACTAAGGGGATCGAATCCACAAGCATCGCAACACATCACACTCGAACCTCGAACACATAGCTTAGCAGCGACCGAGCTCTTGGCACCCATTCACTCCACTCACCAGAGACTTGGGACATGTCCCTCTCTCGACCGTTTATAACCCCTACTAGGAACTTTCGGTGCTAGTAACATGAGTAGCAGCAACAAACTGGATGTAGGGACATTTTGCCTGAACTGGTATAAACCTCGTGTCCTCTTAGAACACCATCCGAGCTAGACGCGCAATATTAGAAATTTACTTGTTGGTGTTTACTCAAAACACCGACAGATACACACTTGAGAGGTCCTTGTTTAGTTTTGGTAATCGAGGGACAACCTTAGGTGAACTAATTGTGTTTAATGTGAGATACATAGGTGATTAGTCCATAGGTACTTATGTGAGCAACTCATGCCATGACGGTGAAGATGGCTTGGATTTGTTGTAAGGCTCACACATGTGATGAAGGAGCTCATTGCATGAGACATGACATTGAGTCATGTGATCAAGGTGGAGAAGATCAAGATAAGACTTGGCTCGATGGACTCGTTGCAAGTGTGAAGGGCAAGTTGAGTGATGACTTGGTGTCGATGGACCGAGGCAACGGTGAAGAGCAAGTGAAGTCAAGCTCGATGAACCAATACGGTCACATGATGATATAAAATGGATCATATCATTTGGTGATTGGTTGGTGCATGTGTTGCATTAACATCGAAGGAGATGGAATGGAATACGCAAGACAAAGGTATAACCTATAGGGCATTTTATTTCACCGGTCATAGGTGTGTAGAGAAGTTCATGACCGGGTTTAGTATAGATGGCCGTACTATCAAGAAGGGTAAACTTGTTTGCATATCGGTCATCTAGTGCCACTCGAGTGATCTAACTTTGCATCGTTTCTATGATCGAGTGGCGTGGCAAGTTGAGTGACTCCTTTAGAAAAATGTTTGTGAAATGCTAATACACATGCACAAGTTGTTGTACACTTGGTGGTGTTGGCATTTTTGTAGAGGAGAAGAAGTTGGAGTTGAAACGGATTAACTCGGTGAAGAAAAGGAGGCGAAAAGAGGTCACTGGAAGTGACCGGACACTGGCCTCGGTAGGACTTGTGCGCCCGGTCATGTGTTCCAGAGAGGACGCGGTCTCGGTTAAGTGACTGGACGCTGGTGCTGAAGGTGACCTGACACGCAGTAGCTGTGTCCGGTGATCGATGACGTATGCTGACATGGTGGCGCAAGGCGTGGCTGTGACGCGTGGTAGTAGGAGAGGGACTGGACGCCGGCCTGCGTCCGGTCAGGTTGGATCTGACGCGTCTGGTCGCAAAACAGAGGCTCGGGGAGCTCTCTGGAAACAACTGGACGGTGGCTCATGGTGAGTCAGGTCGTTTCTTCGGCGCATCCGGTTGCTGGTTCGGTGCCGCGTGGCAGCGCTTGAGCGGACGCGGGTGGCGCGCGTCAGGTCGTTCTTCGGCACATTCGGTCATCACTTGACCGTTGGCGCATGAAGTAGCCATTGGAATCGCGCGGTGGACGTTGAACGCGGGTGCCATGTGGACGGCCAGGAGTGACCGGACGCAGGGCCTGGCGCATTCGGTCATCACGACCGGTGCGTCCGGTCGCTTTGAATTCTGCCCAGTAAAGGGTTAACGGCTAGTTTAGCCCATGGGCTATAAATAGAAGTGTTGGCCGGCCTTCGATCGGTTGCTGAGCACCCTTACGCCTATGTGGCTTGTGTAGGAGTACTTGGATGCCCTCTAACTCACTTATGCTTGTAAGAGTGCGAATCGATTGTGAGTGAATGTGATTCTAGTGCGTTGCAATGTGAGATTGCATCGAGTGGCACTAGGTGTTCGAGTTCCAAGCCGGTGGTGCTTGTTACTCTTGGAGGTTGCCACCTCCTAGATGGCTTGGTGGTGAGTTCTCTGTCGTGAAGCCCGCAAGAAGATTGTGCAGAGCTCTGGAGAAGGATTTGTGAGGGGCATTGTGCTCTCCCCATGGGAGCCGCGAAGAGCAACTCTAGTAGAGCGTGTCATTGAGCTACCCTCACTTATGGGTAAGTTCTTGTAGTGCCCAACGTGTGGGCTTGGCGGGTGATGCCAATTAGCCACCGAACCACCAAGTAAGCGGTCGACACAATGGGGACTAGCTTGGTGGCAACCAAGTGAACCTCGAGAAAAAAATCACCGTGTCAACATTGTTCTTCTCGTTAGTTTGCATTCCCCATACACAAAGCTTGTATTTACTTTCATATACATTGTGCTTGTGTAGTTGCTCTTGTAATTAGTTAGCTTGTGCAGCTTGTTAGTTACCTTCTTGCTTGTGTAGCATAGAAGTAGCTCTTGCATGACTAATTTGGTTTGAGTAATCTTGTTAGTCACGTTGCTTAGTTTGTGTAGCTAAGTAATTTGCGCTCTCTAATTTGACTTGTGTAGCATTGTTATTGAGCATTGCTAGTGAGCTTAAGTGGCTTTGTGCTTTTGCTTACTAGATTGTGTAGGTGCTCCCCATTTTGTTTGAAGTACTAGTTGCATGGTTTGTGTGACCTTGCAAGCTAGAATTGGATGGGTCAGCACTAGCTACCCCGGCATCTTTGTTGCCTCTTTAGGATCTTTATAAGTTGCTTGTGAATTTAGATAGAGGGGTGTAGTCTTGGCTAGACCGATAGTTTTAATTCCGCATTTATTTCGGTTAGCCGACGTGATTAAGTTTTAGAAAGGACTATTCACACCCCCCTCTAGTCTGCCATCTCGACCCTACAACACTTGCTACTCCATATGCACTAATAGAGTCCTTAATCTTGCGATTAGCAAATCACAATCACTCCACTATGCTTGAGGCTTCCCTTGCTCGCCAATATGTGTAGCACACTGTTCTGAATGGGATCGATCAAAGACAAGAAGAGAGGGATGGATTCATTCTTGTATGGGATGAATCTATGTCACTGTTTGGTTGAGGGAACGAAGGTGTCCCTGATATGTGTTTGGTAATAGGGATGAGAAGGCATTGCATTAATATCGTTTTTAGGTCCATTTGCCACCGTTAGCCCTAGCTGTCAGTTCCCTTCTTTCTTTTGCCCGACCTTATCTTTCTTCCTTTAGGCAGGCCTCTGCCCAACCACGCCACCTAGCCTAGCCCTTCCCCATCCGCGTCGCTCGTCCGGTCGTTCTGATTTGGCCGGCTCCCGCTTGTCCGTGCCATGCTCGTCGATGTCTTCGTCAGGCCCTCGCTCAACCATACCCCTGTCCCATCTATTCGTCTGACTAGCACGGCCTCCACCCATCTGCGCCATGTGCCTGACTCCCGCTAGGCCACGCTGCTCCAGCTGTCTCCGTGCCATGCCCACTATCTACCTGACCCCGCCCACCCGCTCGCCATCGGCAGATGGCAACCTGTCCGCCCGAACCGCGCCAAGCCACGCGAGGATGAGAGGAGATGAGAAACGCAAGGCGTGACCTGAGGATGAGCTTATCTACCTCTTTCAAAAGGACGGAGTAAGGTGATTCCGTCCCTCCTCTCTCTTTTACCAAACACCACAAAAAAATAGAGTCATCCTGTTCCGTGTCAAATTATCCATAAGACCAAAACACCGTACGTAAGTTTGTCGCAGCGCCTCCTCACCATGTGATTTGTGATCTTTGATGACGTCAAACACTGGCCGGCTGTAGTGCGGGGACCCGAACCAGCTTTCTCTTCTTCTCGTGACCTCATCAAGCCACGAGTGCCGGAGCACACGGGGCATGTTTGGATGCTGCCTCCCAGGCAGCTCAGACGCCAGGTAGCGTCCCCAGGCGTTCGATTTCGATCGCCTGGGGCTACGATCGCTTGCCTGGCAGGCAAGCCCAGGCGAGGGCGGCATCCAAACACGCCCATGGAGCGACGTCACGTGTGTAACAGAACCGACCAATTATACGAAATTAAGTAAGAAAATCATCCGCCAGAGCAGACGCTTTAGCAAACTTAAGCCCGTATAACCCGGTAGTCCATGAAATCACGAAGGATTTCGAACCAACTCATGTCCCAGCCATGATCGTAATAAGTTTAGCGGTCACCAATCACATATTACATAAAAGTTTGCATAACAGATACATCAGAGTTTAAACATAGTTATTACAAAACAAGTTCGAATAAAAAGTAGCGGAAGTCATTTGTTTAAAACCACACACACTCACACGGGGTTCAAATATAGTGCCAGCGAATGATCATCTCCAACAAAAGCATCGGATGAGACGTAAGGAATGACCATGCCCATGGTCCTAAGCATCACCCATCGCAGGATACAGGCAGTTGATATAGTAGCCATAGTACATCTGCCCATCTGCAACAAGTGGGAATAAAACCCTGAGTACGAGAAGGTACTCAGCCAGACTTACCCGACATAACCGAAAATAAATGACACCAAGGATTATGAAGGGCTTTATAGTAGGGTAACTGACTCATTTGCAAAAAGAAGCATTTTTAGCATTTCCAGGAACCTTTCTAAAAGCATTATTGCCAAGTTAATTATTATTCACCTGTCAACTAGGTTTGCACCTACTCTAGAGTAAACATGTAATTAAGCAGATAATGATAACCAATGATCATTAAGCAACTTCCATACTGTCATATTCATTATAACTGTCCAAGTGTTCCATAACATTTACTACGATGAAGTAACTCAAGTCAAGTGCTCACTATCCAGGAGCGATGGCGATTCGAATCGATTCCTAACCAGCTGGTGATTTGTTCCTTACACAAATCTCACTCACCCGCTAAAGTGAGATATTGATCACCGAGTCAACTTTCCAGGAACCTCGAGTTTGCCAGGAACCACATGTACCTGGGGGCCGACCGACTGCACTTTGGCCTTATCATCCCGCCCCCGTGTCCTACCACACCTGCTTCGGCACAGTGCGCTGCGGGCAATTTACTCGGCCCGAAAAGTCTCCCAGCTTCGCGGTCGGAAGGTACTTTATCCGGCCAGCTAAATGTAAGGCATGCGTTCAACATGACTCGAGGCCCAACAACGGCCGGTCCTTAATCGACACAGGCGGAAACACTACAGTCCAAAAATCTGCAAGTCTCCGTCCGGTCTCAACTTCATTTAACACTTAGTTATACTATGACTTCATAGTCATCCAAGCAGATCCATGTAACCACCTATAGCTCGCAGGTGACAGGAAATCACCCGACTTCTACCGGTCTAAGCCAGCTAAGCATTGACTCGACTGCGGATACCAGGGTAACAAGGATATAGTATAACAAAGGTAAGCAAGGTATATGCATCAACGGTTGCAAACAACTCCTGAACGTAATGCATCAATTAAAGTAAAGCATTTAATTAAATCTTTTGCAAACCGGGAGAAAATGCTCCGGGGCTTGCCTCTCTCGAAGGAGCTCGGACGGTGATCGGGGCACTCCGGAAGTTCCTCAACGCCCTCCTCGTCGGCTTCTGGCACTTCCTGCGGCTGCACCTCGAACTGCTCCTCGGGCTCCTCGGGTATGACTGACTGAGTTCTCGGTTTGCGATCCTGTATGATGCAATGCGCGTAAGTGATTATGCAAACGGTGCATCGAAGGAGATGAATGCGATGGATATGTTTAATGCAAGGTAGTCAACATCATCCAAGAAACTATACTACAAGCACATGTCATCTACTGCATTCTCTTCTACTACTAATATGTTAAGTTAACATATCTTATGAAATGCTTCAAAGATACACCAAAGCTTTACTAATTCCTTAATCACACTTAAAGCAACACTTGCTTAAACCCTAATTAATAATAGGTTTGAATAGCAACATATATTTCTGATGCTCCTAAAAATCTGAGAAAATTACAGTAGCATAATACTACTCTAAGTAGACTACCATAAAAATTTCATGGCATTTGGATAAGTAAACTATCCTACACAAAAATGACAAGCTATAGCATAAAAATGGGCATGAAATTACTTTGTACTATGAAAAGTGTCAAACAACAGAATTAGTATTTTTCCTAAGTTCTTAATAGCATATAATGACTGTACAAAAATTACCACATGCATGTTTTATACAAAGTTTGCTCTCTAGCAAAAATAACAAAAATCAGTTATAAAAGGAGCTTGAACTACACCTCTAAATTTTCCCATAGCACATGTATGAAACATATTTTTCCTAAGAAGTACATGACACAAGAAGATTAACAAACTTGGAATCGTATTTTTCTGAAGCCTATAGATTTTTCTACATATTTTTCAAGTTATCAGCAATATTCATGATTAAATAAAGTTCTACAGAAAAGTATCCCAAAAATGACATGCAATAATTTTCCCTAGTAGATCTGGTGATAAGGAACCTAGCAAATTTTGTTTCAACAAATTTGGAACAAGTTTGATCATCCAAACATTTTTCAAACCATTCTTGATTTCAAATAACAAATAATAAATGGAAAACAATTCGCTTAAGTGTTGCTGGGCCGGCCCGAAGGGACCCGACGGCCCACGACACGGCGCAGCCCAAGCCTGGCTCTCTTCGGCTCAGCGACTGACACGCGGGACCCCCGTGTCATTGACACGGAACAGGGGAGACGGCACACATCGGCGCGGCGATGGCCGAGCTCGCCGACGGTGATCTCCCCGGCGAAACCGACGGCACCAACGTGACCTACGGGAAGAACCGCGTCGATTGGTACCCTAACCTTGCTCCCTACTGACCCCTAAGCACCCCAGCCACGGAGCTCGGTGGCTCGGCCATGGCGCACGGCGGTGCGCGGCCGCGTTCCGGCCAGACGGAGCCGGCGAGGACGGTGACACCAACACCCGAGCAACAGCGCGCGACGGAGAAGACAAAACGAGAGGTAGGGAAGGAAGAGAGGAGCTGTGCCGTGCTAGCCACGGTGAGCTCCAACTCCGGCGAGTTGCGGTGGCGGCGGGAACTCAATTGGGCCACTACCTTGGGTTATCCGGCTCGACGGTGAGATGGAGTAGCTAGGGGAGGTGAAGACGGAGCTGAGCGCTAACTGGAGGCGGCAATGACACGGAGGCGAGCGAGCTGAGCAGCGGCGACTCTCCCTGCGGCAATGGCGGAAGCGCGAGCTCGGCTCGGAGGGGACTGACGATGCGAAGGAACGCGGGCGAACCAAATAGGCCAGCTGCGGGGCGCGTGGCGATGTCGTGGCAGCGACGGTCTGACCTGCGGGGGCTGCGACGGCGTACGGACTCCACTTGGCGCACTGGGCCTGACGGCGGTCGGCCACTCGGCCTGACGAAGACGATCATCAGACCCGCGATCAGAGCCTGACGACGCCATTTGACAACGTTCTTTCTACTAAACCGTGAAGTATTAGCTCATACCATCTACACAAGAGTTGTAGCTCTAAGTACCATCTGTAATTCATCTTAAATGATCAAGACCTAATTCGCAAAGGACAGAGAGTAAAATCATGCCAAAGTCGGGTTCAAGAAACTGAAAACTGAAGTTTACACTTAGAAATTTCTAAGTGTTGAAATCAACCCAAATTCTGACTTGTGGGACCATTTTGAGCATGTTGTGCACATTTTCATGACTTGGTCACAAAATAACTTTTGTTCCTTATGTAATTTGCTACAACTTTGTTTTAGGTTGCTCTGACATGCAAACATTCCAAGTGGTACTTTTTAAACAGTCAAACCAAAAAGTCCTAGGGTCAAAACAAGTCAAACCATGATTTGAAATCTTAATTGGGCAAAATGATCAACATGAACATTGTTCCTAATGACTTTCTAAGCATAGCTAAGATGTTTAACAATAGATTTAGCTATACCACACATTGGTCATACAAAATCAAGCACTAAAGGTACTGAAATGATGAAAACACTTGAAATGATACATTTGTTTCAAAGTCATGTTTCCCATGTTTCAAGTGACATATGCTCATGAGTATGAAATGCAAGTGCAATTAGGCAAGAATAACACCAGGGGTGTTACAGCCCTCCCTCCTTATAAAAATCTCGTCCCGAGATTTGGGTTACGAACCATTTGTTATAAAATTCTTCATAAGCTTTTTGTAGATACTCTCCTGTTTCCCAAGTTGCATCTCCCTCATCATGATGATCCCACTGTATCTTGTATGTTTTCACCACACTATTCCGAGTAGCACGTTCCTTAGTGTCTAACACTCGGACTGGTTGTTCACGATACACCAAATCTGATTTGAGTTGGATACCTCGAGGTTCTATTCTTTCCTCCGGAACACGCAAACATTTCTTGAGGTGTGATACATGGAAAACTGGGAAAACTGTACTCATTGTCTCAGGTAACTCCAACTTGTAGGCTACCGGACCTCTTTGTTCCAAGATCTTGTATGGTCCTACGAATCTCGCGGCAAGCTTTCTTCGGATTCCAAACCTTTTCTTCTTCATTGGCGTGAACTTTCAGATAAACATAGTCACCAACTTCAAATACAAGGGGTCTCCTTCTTTTGTCTGCATAGCTTTTCTGACGTGATTGGGCAGCTTTCATATTCTGCTGAATAATATGAACTTTCTTCTCGGCTTCTTCTACAAAGTCAATGCCATAATACCTTCTATCTCCAGGTTCGATCCAATTCAATGGTGTTCTACATTTTCTGCCATATAAAGCTTCGAATGGGGCCATCTTGATGCTTTCTTGATAGCTATTATTATAAGAAAACTCAGCTAACGGTAACCATGACTCCCATGATCCCTTAGAAGACAATACACAGGCTCTCAACATATCCTCCAAAACAGCATTTACTCGTTCAGTCTGACCATCTGTCTGAGGATGATAAGCGGTACTGCGAATTAAACTAGTTCCTAAGCCTTTGTGTAAATGTTCCCAAAAATGAGCCGTGAACTGTGAGCCTCTATCAGATACTATGGTCTTTGGTATACCATGCAACCTCACAATTTCTGCGATATACTTCTCGGCATATTGAGGTGGTCGATAATCTGTTTTGACCGGCAAGAAATGAGCGGTCTTGGTAAGACGATCCACAATTACCCAAATCGAATCATGTCCTTTTTGAGTAGTGGGCAAACCTGTGATAAAATCCATACTGATATCGTCCCACTTCCAACTAGGGACTGATAAGGGTTGCAACATACCGGCAGGTTTCATGTGAATGGCTTTCACTCGACAACATGTGTCACATCTGGCAACATATGCTGTAATTTCTTTCTTCATTTTGGTCCACCAATATCGAGATCTTAGTTCTTGATACATCTTACTACTTCCAGGATGGATAGATAGCTTAGACAGGTGAGCTTCATCCATGAGTTTATTCCTAAGCTCTCGATCCTTGGGAACCACAAGACGGTTGTCAAACCACAACACGCCCTGTTCATCCACTTTAAAGTGTTGAGACGGCTTTTCTTTTATTTTCTCTTTGATGTGGAATATCCCCTTGTCAGTTTTCTGACCTTCTATTATCTTACTCTCCAAAGAGCAACTAATCTGAATACTATTTAACACAGCAGGATGCATTAGATCGAATCCATCTTCAAGTAATGGCTGCACAGTCAAGTAATGTGACTTCCTGCTCAAAGCATCTGCCACTACATTGGCTTTACCCGGATGATATTGCACATTCAAGTTATAATCCTTAATCAATTCCAACCATCTACGCTGTCTCATGTTTAGCTCTGGTTGGGTAAAGATATACTTAAGACTCTTGTGATCCGTGAAAATATTGCACACATTACCAAGTAGATAATGTCTCCAAATTTTTAGGGCGTGCACAACTGCAGCAAGTTCAAGATCATGTGTTGGATAGTTGATCTCATGCTTTCTCAATTGACGTGATGCATAAGCTATGACTCTTCTTTCTTGCATAAGAACACAACCCAATCCAGTCTTTGATGCGTCGCAAAACACATCAAATGGTTTCTCAATATCTGGTTGTGCTAGAACAGGAGCAGTGGTCAACAGTTTCCGCAAAGTGTGGAAAGCTGCTTCACACTCTTCTGTCCACACAAATTTATGATCCTTCTGAAGGAGGCTTGTCATCGGTTTGGCGATCTTCGAGAAATCTGGTATAAAGCGACGGTAATAACCCGCCAGTCCTAAGAAACTTCTAATCTCAGGAACTGATGGTCGGTGCTTTCCAATTCATAACTTCTTGCACCTTACTTGGATCGACTGAAACTCCATTCTCTGACAAAATGTGACCAAGGAAAGGGACTTCCTTCAACCAGAATTCGCATTTGCTAAACTTAGCATACAATTGATGATCTCTAAGTCTGGTCAAGACAGTTCTCAGATGCTCTTCGTGATCCTTTTCGTTCTCGGAGTACACCAGAATGTCATCGATGAACACTACCACAAACTTATCCAATTCTGGCATGAAAACTGTATTCATCAAAAACATAAAGTATGCGGGAGCATTTGTCAAGCCAAAAGACATGACAAGATACTCATACAACCCATATCTGGTGGAAAATGCAGTTTTTGGTATATCCTGTGGCCTAATCTTAATCTGATGATAACCGGATCTCAAATCTATTTTTGAGAACACCTTGGCCTTGGATAGTTGGTCAAACAGAACATCAATATGTGGCAAGGGGTACTTATTCTTGATGGTCACAGCATTGAGTGGTCTATAATCTATGCACATTCTCAACGTGCCCTCTTTCTTCTTTTTCACAAACAAAGCGGGACATCCCCATTCAGACTTGCTTGGCCGAATAAACCCCTTTTTTGACAATTCTTCTAATTGCTTCTTTAGCTCAGCTAACTCATCTAGAGGCATCCGATAGGGTCTTCTTGAAATTGGAGCTGTTCCAGGGACTAGCTCAATTCCAAACTCAATCTCCCTATCTGGCGGAAGACCAAGGTAGCTCATCCGGGAATACATCCGGGAATTCACACACTACCGGAATCTGATGAATAGGAATGACTGCCGTAGCACATGTAACACTTATAAGGTCTGTTCTCCGAGGCAATGGTACTTGGAAAGTACCCTCACCCAGGGGATCCTTAAGGGTAAGTACTCGACTTCCCGCATCTATGACTGCTCCCCAATCCTTCATCCAATTCATCCCTATAATGACATCCAAGACTAACCCAGGCATAACTATCAAGTTCACTCGGAACTTCCTGCTACCTAATTCAAGGGTTGCCCCTCGAACCATCCGGTTGGTCAAAACATCAGCCCCTGCTGAACTTATACGGTAACCATAACCCAATTCTGTGCATAGTTGTTCATGTTTCTGTGCAAATGCTTGACTCATAAAAGAATGTGATGATCCAGAATCAAATAGAACAACTGCAGGGTTTTCATTGACAGTAAACTTACCAGCGGTGACGGGCTCTCCCTCTGGAATTTCATCCACTGTTGTACTGTGCACTCTAGCATTATAAGTCTGTTGCTTCTTCTTGGGCGGGTACGGACAAAACTTCGAGAAATGACCGAGTTGATCACAGTTATAGCAGGGTCCTCTTACTGTCCCGGACAGATCCCACAGCTCCCTTGGAACTGCCTTGTACCGCAGTTGCGGCTGCTTTGTTGGGTTGTACTGCCATCTTGTACGGCTTTTGAGGTCCACGGAAATTCTGGCTTCTTGGCTGAGGTGGCCTGAATCTAGCACCAGGTGCCGATGGGCGATAAGGAGGACGACCTCCCATAGGTGCTCTAGCTTGAGACGGCCCACCTTCGAAGGCTCTCTTGCGTGTCTTGGCTGCGGTGCTGGCGTTGTTATTCTTCTCCTGCTTCAGACAGTCGCTGATGAAGTCATTGAATCTGACGCGGTTGTTGGTACCAACATGCTTCATCATTTTTGGATTGAGACCCCTCTTAAAACTGGCTATCCTTTTGGCATCTGTGTCAACCATGTCGGGAGCATAGCGACACAAGTTGTTGAAGGCATGCAGGTATTGTGTTACGGTCTTGGTGCCCTGGTTCAATGCCAGAAACTCTCCCAACTTCATCTCTGTCAACCCGGGTGGAATATAGACTCCACGGAAGGCCTCCGCAAACTCTCTCCAAGAAATCTGAGCATTTGGAGGGAAGGTGGTGCGATGGTGCTTCCACCACATTCCCACCGGTCCCTGCAATTGAAGTGCAGCATACTCCGTTTTCAGAACCTCAGTCATCCTCAACACACGGAATTTATCTTCCATCGTGTTGATCCATTCCTCAGCATCGAGTGGCTCTGTGGCTTCCTTGAATACGGGCGGCCTGGTGTCCATGAAATCTTTGAAGCTACTGTACTGGTTTACTCCCATGCCACCGCCTTGATTGTTACCACGTTGCACGTTGTTGGCTATGGTGCGCAGAAAATCTTCCATGTTCTTCTGGGATTGTTCCGCATTGCGCTGACTCCCAAGCAGCTGTGCGAGAAACATCTCGGGGGTAAACGGGGGAGGAGGTGGCAAATGCGGTTCATGAGGAGGCTCATTGTTGTTGCCGGGGTTTCCACCACCACCACCAGTCCCCGTACCGTTAGCACCGGGCTCAGCGGCTTCATACGTGGTTCGGCGAGTGTTTGTCATCTGCATATTTCAGCAACAAGTAACGATTGAGTGAAGCTGTAATAATTGCGAGTGCAGAAAAACTTATGCCGTACTGAATTTACTGGAGAGAATAAATTCATACAATAAAACAGAGGCACAACAATCGCATTCCAATTAAAACAACAGCACTTAATCGAATTACTTAAACGGCAAACATCGCGTCCATACAATCACATTGCCAGCATACATACACTGGACTTTTTATGCGTTCAGATATCGCATTCGAAAATCAAGTTCCAACCACATGCCAAGTCTCATACGTTCGAAGCAACATACGATAGATTACATGCCAACAAAAGAAAAGTCATCGCGACAGGGCCTAGATACTAGCGCAAAGCAACTAGCCTACTCCTCGGGGCCATCGTCGGGATCGGAGACGTCACCATCGCCTCCAGGTGAAACTACAGGCTCGTTCTGGTTGTCATCGTCGATGTCCATGCCAGCGGCGTTCGGTGGAGCGTATGGGCCAACCCCATTGTAGAGCGCGTGAAACTCCTCGTGCAGGTTGCCGTTGTATTCCTCTAGCTCATCGACTCTCTGCAGCAGAAGGTTTCTTGCGTTCCAGGCTTCATTCCTTTCATGAACCAACTGTCCAATCATGCGATCTGCATTGTTGTTGGCTTGAGTCAACGTATGCACTCGCTGCATAGCTCTATCACCTCTCTCAACCGCCTGATCTCGCTGTAAGTTCATATCAGCCAACTGCTCCTGCAAGCTAGCTATAGCTCGTGCCTGTCTCTTCTTCTGCTTCTTCCCTTTGAGCTTATCCTCACTGCGCAAGCCAGTCAAAGTCCAGTAGGTACTCTCAAGACCCTCATACGCTCTGATGGCGGCGAACATAGCACTCATTGCCTGGTTGTCGCTAGCCTGTCCCTCAGCTGGACCTCTGACCAATGCGCTTCCTTGAGGCTGAACCCAAATGGCATCGCGAGGATCATCCCTAGGAAAAGTACCAGCTAAAGCTGCTGCAAGCTCACTGGGAAATCTGCTCATAATGTCCCTGATGACACGGAAGGCTGCTCCCTCTGCACCCTCAGCTGGAGTGCGACCCTCAAACTCCAAATGCCAACCATCCCAATCTAGGAGCATCACCGAGAGCAGGAACCGTGATCTCCACCACCGCGAGTCCATCCTCTGTTAACTGGCTCTCATTCCAAGAGTACACCGGCTCCTGACCCTCTGGGTACCCCACATCATGGAGCACTCTCCAAAGCAAAGTTGGCATGCCAAACTCGCTCAAGAAGGTGTCCGTGGTGCGGTGCTCCCTCAGGGCCAACGGACGTCGGGGTGCTCTTCCTCCGGTGGACTTACGGGCGGTCTGCTTCGTGCGGGCCATCTGTAGCAAAAGTTCTCTTATTACCTCGGGGAAACATATTTTTGGTGATACATCTTTTATCAAAATGAGATAATCAATTTATAAGGGGAGGTATGCATGAGATGAATGAGATGCACAAGTAACATGATGTATGTACGTGCCGTACGTTCTCACAAACTTAGGAAATAAATAATTTCTAACGACGAATTCGGTGGCATACAACGATCTCTCAATACGTAGCTAATACGTTCTACACGATAGCGTTGTTATGTACCTGCAGAAGATTCATTTCAGCCCAATTCCCAATGAATGCATAAAAGCAGTAAAATTTTATCTACACGATCTACATGAATCCCCAGATACATGTACAACGGTAGTAACTACCCGAACCATCGTCCTATTGACGGCATCGCCTCCACAGACGGAAGACCCATACATGAGATACCTTTGTAAAACATGCGTAGAACATGTAATTACTCCAGCATCATATAAGCATTCACCCTAGATCGGCGGTGTATCCGATCATGCTCTCACAACTCACACTTACCGAGGCGTAGAGGCAATTGATCCATTCATTACCACTCAAACAAGTGGCACTCATACAATAGCACGCCGTATGAGCGACGAAAGAGAAATATGATGCAAGAACCCCAGTCAGTACTTAATTAAGCCACCTAAAGTCCTTAACTGGGCATAAAGGATATGATCACTGGCACACTTTATAGTTTTAAAATCACGTTTTTCAAATGCCTTTTTGTTTTAAATACACTTGTGAACAGTAACACGCTAAACCATGCTCTGATGCCAGCTGTAACAGAACCGACCAATTATACGAAATTAAGTAAGAAAATCATCCGCCAGAGCAGACGCTTTAGCAAACTTAAGCCCGTATAACCCGGTAGTCCATGAAATCACGAAGGATTTCGAACCAACTCATGTCCCAGCCATGATCGTAATAAGTTTAGCGGTCACCAATCACATATTACATAAAAGTTTGCATAACAGATACATCAGAGTTTAAACATAGTTATTACAAAACAAGTTCGAATAAAAAGTAGCGGAAGTCATTTGTTTAAAACCACACACACTCACACGGAGTTCAAATATAGTGCCAGCGAATGATCATCTCCAACAAAAGCATCGGATGAGACGTAAGGAATGACCATGCCCATGGTCCTAAGCATCACCCATCGCAGGATACAGGCAGTTGATACAGTAGCCATAGTACATCTGCCCATCTGCAACAAGTGGGAATAAAACCCTGAGTACGAGAAGGTACTCAGCCAGACTTACCCGACATAACCGAAAATAAATGACACCAAGGATTATGAAGGGCTTTATAGTAGGGTAACTGACTCATTTGCAAAAAGAAGCATTTTTAGCATTTCCAGGAACCTTTCTAAAAGCATTATTGCCAAGTTAATTATTATTCACCTGTCAACTAGGTTTGCACCTACTCTAGAGTAAACATGTAATTAAGCAGATAATGATAACCAATGATCATTAAGCAACTTCCATACTGTCATATTCATTATAACTGTCCAAGTGTTCCATAACATTTACTACGATGAAGTAACTCAAGTCAAGTGCTCACTATCCAGGAGCGATGGCGATTCGAATCGATTCCTAACCAGCTGGTGATTTGTTCCTTACACAAATCTCACTCACCCGCTAAAGTGAGATATTGATCACCGAGTCAACTTTCCAGGAACCTCGAGTTTGCCAGGAACCACATGTACCCGGGGGCCGACCGACTGCACTTTGGCCTTATCATCCCGCCCCCGTGTCCTACCACACCTGCTTCGGCACAGTGCGCTACGGGCAATTTACTCGGCCCGAAAAGTCTCCCAGCTTCGCGGTCGGAAGGTACTTTATCCGGCCAGCTAAATGTAAGGCATGCGTTCAACATGACTCGAGGCCCAACAACGGCCGGTCCTTAATCGACACAGGCGGAAACACTACAGTCCAAAAATCTGCAAGTCTCCGTCCGGTCTCAACTTCATTTAACACTTAGTTATACTATGACTTCATAGTCATCCAAGCAGATCCATGTAACCACCTATAGCTCGCAGGTGACAGGAAATCACCCGACTTCTACCGGTCTAAGCCAGCTAAGCATTGACTCGACTGCGGATACCAGGGTAACAAGGATATAGTATAACAAAGGTAAGCAAGGTATATGCATCAACGGTTGCAAACAACTCCTGAACGTAATGCATCAATTAAAGTAAAGCATTTAATTAAATTTTTGCAAACCGGGAGAAAATGCTCCGGGGCTTGCCTCTCTCGAAGGAGCTCGGACGGTGATCGGGGCACTCCGGAAGTTCCTCAACGCCCTCCTCGTCGGCTTCTGGCACTTCCTGCGGCTGCACCTCGAACTGCTCCTCGGGCTCCTCGGGTATGACGACTGAGTTCTCGGTTTGCGATCCTGTATGATGCAATGCGCGTAAGTGATTATGCAAACGGTGCATCGAAGGAGATGAATGCGATGGATATGTTTAATGCAAGGTAGTCAACATCATCCAAGAAACTATACTACAAGCACATGTCATCTACTGCATTCTCTTCTACTACTAATATGTTAAGTTAACATATCTTATGAAATGCTTCAAAGATACACCAAAGCTTTACTAATTCCTTAATCACACTTAAAGCAACACTTGCTTAAACCCTAATTAATAATAGGTTTGAATAGCAACATATATTTCTGATGCTCCTAAAAATCTGAGAAAATTACAGTAGCATAATACTACTCTAAGTAGACTACCATAAAAATTTCATGGCATTTGGATAAGTAAACTATCCTACACAAAAATGACAAGCTATAGCATAAAAATGGGCATGAAATTACTTTGTACTATGAAAAGTGTCAAACAACAGAATTAGTATTTTTCCTAAGTTCTTAATAGCATATAATGACTGTACAAAAATTACCACATGCATGTTTTATACAAAGTTTGCTCTCTAGCAAAAATAACAAAAATCAGTTATAAAAGGAGCTTGAACTACACCTCTAAATTTTCCCATAGCACATGTATGAAACATATTTTTCCTAAGAAGTACATGACACAAGAAGATTAACAAACTTGGAATCGTATTTTTCTGAAGCCTATAGATTTTTCTACATATTTTTCAAGTTATCAGCAATATTCATGATTAAATAAAGTTCTACAGAAAAGTATCCCAAAAATGACATGCAATAATTTTCCCTAGTAGATCTGGTGATAAGGAACCTAGCAAATTTTGTTTCAACAAATTTGGAACAAGTTTGATCATCCAAACATTTTTCAAACCATTCTTGATTTCAAATAACAAATAATAAATGGAAAACAATTCGCTTAAGTGTTGCTGGGCCGGCCCGAAGGGACCCGACGGCCCACGACACGGCGCAGCCCAAGCCTGGCTCTCTTCGGCTCAGCGACTGACACGCGGGACCCCCGTGTCATTGACACGGAACAGGGGAGACGGCACACATCGGCGCGGCGATGGCCGAGCTCGCCGACGGTGATCTCCCCGGCGAAACCGACGGCACCAACGTGACCTACGGGAAGAACCGCGTCGATTGGTACCCTAACCTTGCTCCCTACTGACCCCTAAGCACCCCAGCCACGGAGCTCGGCGGCTCGGCCATGGCGCACGGCGGTGCGCGGCCGCGTTCCGGCCAGACGGAGCCGGCGAGGACGGTGACACCAACACCCGAGCAACAGCGCGCGACGGAGAAGACAAAACGAGAGGTAGGGAAGGAAGAGAGGAGCTGTGCCGTGCTAGCCACGGTGAGCTCCAACTCCGGCGAGTTGCGGTGGCGGCGGGAACTCAATTGGGCCACTACCTTGGGTTATCCGGCTCGACGGTGAGATGGAGTAGCTAGGGGAGGTGAAGACGGAGCTGAGCGCTAACTGGAGGCGGCAATGACACGGAGGCGAGCGAGCTGAGCAGCGGCGACTCTCCCTGCGGCAATGGCGGAAGCGCGAGCTCGGCTCGGAGGGGACTGACGATGCGAAGGAACGCGGGCGAACCAAATAGGCCAGCTGCGGGGCGCGTGGCGATGTCGTGGCAGCGACGGTCTGACCTGCGGGGGCTGCGACGGCGTACGGACTCCACTTGGCGCACTGGGCCTGACGGCGGTCGGCCACTCGGCCTGACGAAGACGATCATCAGACCCGCGATCAGAGCCTGACGACGCCATTTGACAACGTTCTTTCTACTAAACCGTGAAGTATTAGCTCATACCATCTACACAAGAGTTGTAGCTCTAAGTACCATCTGTAATTCATCTTAAATGATCAAGACCTAATTCGCAAAGGACAGAGAGTAAAATCATGCCAAAGTTGGGTTCAAGAAACTGAAAACTGAAGTTTACACTTAGAAATTTCTAAGTGTTGAAATCAACCCAAATTCTGACTTGTGGGACCATTTTGAGCATGTTGTGCACATTTTCATGACTTGGTCACAAAAGAACTTTTGTTCCATATGTAATTTGCTACAACTTTGTTTTAGGTTGCTCTGACATGCAAACATTCCAAGTGGTACTTTTTAAACAGTCAAACCAAAAAGTCCTAGGGTCAAAACAAGTCAAACCATGATTTGAAATCTTAATTGGGCAAAATGATCAACATGAACATTGTTCCTAATGACTTTCTAAGCATAGCTAAGATGTTTAACAATAGATTTAGCTATACCACACATTGGTCATACAAAAATCAAGCACTAAAGGTACTGAAATGATGAAAACACTTGAAATGATACATTTGTTTCAAAGTCATGTTTCCCATGTTTCAAGTGACATATGCTCATGAGTATGAAATGCAAGTGCAATTAGGCAAGAATAACACCAGGGGTGTTACAACGGGCGTGCGTGGAAGAAATATACCGAGGCCCAGTTTAGATCCGAAATATTTTGCAAAATGCAACTGTAGCGCTTTTCGTTGTTATTTGGCAATTAGTGTCCAATCATAGTCTAATTAGGCTTAAAAGATTCGTCTCGTGGATTTCGTCTAAACTGTGTAATTAATTTTATTTTTTATTTATATTTAATGCTTCATGTATATGTCCAAAGATTCGATGTGACGAAAAATCTTAAAAATTTTGGTAAAATGAAGTGGAACTAAACAGGGCCCGAGAGACGACCGCTTCAACAAGCCAAGAGGATCACGCCAACGCCGGCTGCCGCTGTATATTCGCTCGCTCATCCGCTGCGGACTGCCGTTGCTTTGCTTATAAACCGAAACCGAACGCACGCGTCGTGCAGTCCCCCTGAGGTACCGCCTCCGCCTCGCCAGTTGCAACACAACCGGCTGTCTCCCATCCGGCCATCCAGTCTGCTGTTTGCCCTATCCCTACCTCATCACGGAAAAGAATTCCTCATCCAGCATCCGCGATGCTTCCGCGAAGCTTCCTTCAGTCCAGTCCCAGAAATGAAGGCGGAGAGCACGCCACACGTTACGTACCCCTCAGCGCGGCGCCTATAAAAAGGATGGTTCGTCGTGGACGGCTGCTTCCCCACCAGGCCACCACGCACCGCGCCCCATGATTTCTGCTTCCTTTTTTTCACGGTACGGGAAGGCGTGTTCGTAAGCATGCCTCTTTTATTTATTATTATTTATATATGCCTCTCTTCTTCTCGATTGATTTTATTTGGTACTACTAGTACAACATGGATCCGTGTGCTCCGGTTGTACCTTTCGTGGGAGATCTTTTAGATAGCTGGTTTTAGTTGGGACCTAAACCTAATTCTGGAAATCTTTTAGATCCATTTCTGAAGCGATCGAGACCATTTTCAGTACATGGCAATTCTTTCCTTCCTTTTGTTTTTGTTTTGATGAGTAAGCTGATTTTCAACGTAAGTAACCCTTTTGATAAAGGCTTGTTTGGTTAATCCCTTCCCTAAGGGATTAGAGGGAATTGAAGATGATCGAGGAAGATATTTTGACTTGTGAAAGATAAAATCTCACTCAATTCTTTTTAATCTCCACCAAACCGACCGAGACCTAAACTGGATTTCAGTTCACATCTCAGATTGTATCCA
The DNA here is from genome assembly GCF_019320115.1 of Miscanthus floridulus. Lineage (NCBI taxonomy): Eukaryota > Viridiplantae > Streptophyta > Magnoliopsida > Poales > Poaceae > Miscanthus > Miscanthus floridulus. The sequence goes on along the minus strand of NC_089587.1, from coordinate 25,717,124 downwards.
TCATTCCGGACTTACATATTACAGCAAGCTCAAAAAAAAAACGGGGTTCAAATGTCAGAATTAAAAAAAAAAACTATATCCAATCTAGAAGGAATTAGATGATTTTTCATTACGAACAAACATAAAATGGTTGGGTGCACAGCCACACCTCTCAATCTCCCACCCAATCAGTTGAGGACTCACTTCCTAAATGTCAGAATTTGATGTTTACCAAAGTAATTCTCTAAAAAGTAAGTTCCAATGGCAAAATATACTAAATACTTGAAAATATCACTGCGTATATTGTTACCCAAATCGCTTCAATTATAACAGCACGTCTGCATATAAGTTACAAGAGTTCAGAGGACCAAGAAGCATCGTCTGCTGATATGAACTACGTAAAACAAAAATCAAATCCAAGGACCTCATCTTTTACCAACTTGTGCCATCAGTAATAAAGAGCCATGCTGAAAAGTACGGTTCTGATTCAGGCTACGTTTAGTTCGCGAAATTTGAGAATTTGGCTACTGTAGCACTTTCGTTTTTATTTAACAATTAGTGTTCAATCATGGACTAATTAGGCTCAAAACGTTCGTCTCGCGATTTCCAACCAAACTGTGCAATTAGTTTTTTTCGTCTACATTTAATGCTCCATGCACGTATCGCAAGATTCGATATGATGGCTACTGTAGCACTTTTTGGAAAAGTTTTTGGGAACTAAACACAGCCTCATTGTGAGAAAAAAACACTGTACCATAATTGATAAGTTCAAGCGAACATGGCCAGTAATAAGAGCATCTCCAGCAAGGCTAACTAAAACACACCCCCACTTTTCTATTTAGGTAGCTACCAATTTTCATACTACTCATATTTTGTGGTTTATTCCAGCAACACTATCAAAAATAGACCCCCAAATCCATCTTTGCAGTTGTCTCTCATCTTCTTCTTCCCATTGACGGCCGGAGCAGAGACCAGGCGGCGCCAAGGCGGGCTCGCCGGAGTCACGCTAGGGGTAGTGCTGGAGCCACCATCGTCGGGGTAGGACTGCTACACCGGGGAGCCACGCTGGGAGCGCCGGGGAGCCATCGGCGTCGGGGAAGGGCCGCCACGCCGTGGATCCGCACCGGGAGCGCCGCTGGGGGGATTGGGGGCTGGCCCAAGCCCGAGCCGGGAGGGCGCCGTCGCTGGGGCAGGCCGATCCACACAGGGGCAAGGCCGCCGCAGAGGCCGCGCCGGGGAGGGCAAAGCTGCGTTGGGCTCGGTCATCACGGGGAAGAAGAGCATCGATGCAGTCACGAGAGAGAGAGAGAGAGTAGGGGAAGTGGAGTAGGGGGGCAACAGAAGTAGGGGGTTTTTGGGAGAAAATAGGAGGCCAACAAAAGTAAGAGGTGTAGTAGGAGGTCTGCTGGAACTGAATTTTGGACCCTCACCACCCAAATCTAGAGTAGGAGTAAGTAGGGGCATTACTAGAGATGCTCTAAAGAGAAGGAACTCAACGCACATTGACCCTTATAATATGTGAATCTCTTAAATTACAGTATAAACACATAGAAATGTACTCCTAATATGAGATCAACCTATAGATGCATGGAAACCATAGGATATATGCTTCTCCTGTAAACATGATTTGCCATCCGATTCATTCAAGACGCCCGTTAATTCGTACTAGGAGTATTAACTTGTCCGAGTGATTGAAATCAAATACTTATACAGCGTATGATTTTCATAACTGCAGGTTCGTTGGCCCATCCGAATTGAGGGTATCAACCGGACAACAACTGTATTTTTCAGTATATAAAATCGCCATGACTTTGATTCTTCCGCATACATACAGGTACGCCAAAAAGTCTATTAAATATATATGACGAGTCCTTCAAATTAAACTGAGTAGTCCTGATAGCTGTTCGCCTCTTTGATCTTGAAAAGATTTCATAACTGATTCATGACAGGCTGTAGATAGTACGGAGTATCTAATTAACCCTTGTCAATAATTCTGGGAACCATGCATGCACGTTCAACTATCTGAAAATTAATCTGGCAATAAATTCTGAACCTCAAATTCTGAGACCCAGCTAGTTCAACAGTTTTTTTCAAAACCAGTCAAGAGTTCCTGAACACCTATAAAAAAAACTTTAGCAGCAGTTTTTAAGTAAATCCTCATTAGATAAGTAATGAGTGTTCATTGCTCCTCTTATTCAGAGTATAATTCTTTCTAGCATTCCTCACCCGTACATATACGAACATAATAAGGCGATGACGACATGTAATTGTGATTGCGAGGCACATTTTTAATCACCTCAACTTTTGCGTTTGCCTTTTTTGAATCGTTCAGAGGGAGTAGTAGACCAGGTACGTTAATTATCAGCCTGTTCATTTCGGCTTATTCGCTCGTATCTGACTTATAATTCATGGCTTGAACGGTGTTTTTCTCTCACACCAAACCAGCCAGTAGTACTTTCACCCATAACTTATAAGCTAATTCAGCCGAAACGAACAGGCTATATATCTAGCACAACGATTAGTTCCAGTGCCCCCTTTCTTTTTCATTTTTGGTTCTATTATTGATTGATAAATTCACCTGTTTGGTACGTCTCCTGCTACAGTTTTACTGACTCATAGAGTCATAGGAGCTTCTGAAGTTACAAAAAAAATTGCTTTCCAGGCTTCCAGATTATTTTAGCAAGAAAGAGTTGATTTATAAAATGGAGACAGAGCCATCAAGAGCCGTGCGAAACAAGGCTTTAATTTGTCTTAGAAGACAATGAGAAGGAGTCGCATTTTCTTGTGAAAGTGAAGGCAATTACTTGGTACACTTCTTGGAATGACATTTTGATGATATCGACTGGCAGTGGCAGCTACGAGGTGGACACGGAACAAACCGGTGTCCGGTGTGTGGATGGAAAGCGTTGCGTCGTGTCGTCGCCATTTTATTGTCAATTGAGGAAGTTGATTTCAGAAAGAGGGAACAAAAGACTCGGCTGCATGCCGAACCAATAATGTCTAACCAATAATGTCCATGTTCGTCGTCAAAATCAAGCACTGGAAGTTGGAAAGTCAGGCAAAGACGATGGAAGTTAGATGGAAAGCGGAGTGAAGAAACTTGATGTGCGATGTACGTATTTATAATAATAACAAAAAAGTCAGAGTACCCGATGTTAGCCAAATGGAATTTCCGTTGCTTATTACGTACGCGGTCGGTCTGCTGGATTTTTTAAAGGTGTTTGTTCCCTCGCCGTATCGCCCTTTGCTGGCAGGAGGACCTGCGTGCGTTGTTCTTGTTCCTCGTCGTGCGCTCCATCCAGACTTGCACCTGGAAAAGGAGGATGTAATAATGTTCTGGACGGAGGAATCGGTGGATCAACCCATCTCAGGCTATGTTTATTTCGTGAAATTTGGGAATTTAGTTACTGTAGCTGTTAGGATCGTTAGTGATGCTCCGGAGGTTGTAGCTATGGGACGTGGGAGGTTTGGGGCGAGTCTCTCTGCGGTGGTGCACGTTCGACGCCGTCCTGACGGCCGGCGGCAACAGAGACGAGAGAGAGTCGACTGGGGCTCAAAGGGCCAGAGAGAGAGCTTTCTCAATCTCTCGCTAGTTTATTATTGAATAATTGATTGGCTTATATGTTCCAATCTTACAACTGAAAGTTCCTAAAATTACTCCATGTCTAACAACTTGAACTGAATCAAAACAAGATCCTAGAAACTAGGACTCCGAATCTGGACTGAACCTGGGCGCAGTCACCCCGCGCCGGCGCATGCGCGTGTTGCCCCTAGCCACTTGCACGCTTGCGCCTCTGATACACTTGACCGACCATAACATCTCTCCCGCCGTCGACAAACAGCTCGTCCTCGAGCTGGAAGTCCGGGAAGGCTTGGCGAAACTTAGCGAGGGGTTCCCAGGTAGCTTCCTCGGCCGACAGTCCTGCCCATTGGATGAGAACATGCCAATCGCCACGACGGAGCTGGGCGCGCAGGGCGTGGGCTGGAGCTTGAAGGATACGACCGTGGCGGAGCGGTGGGAGCGCCGGCGTAGTCGCGGGCGGGGTGCCGTGGAAGGGCTTCAAGACGCCAACGTGGAACACATCGTGGATGCACGCATGCTCCGGGAGCTGCAGGCGGTAGGCGACGTCGCCTATGCGTTCCAGCACCAGGAACGGCCCGGCGAAGCGAGGGCTCAGCTTGCCCCGACGGCCAGGCAGCAGCGATTGCGCGGGCGGTGGAGGAGGCGAAGAAGCACCCAATCGCCGATGTTGAACTCCAGCGCACGGTGATGCGCATCATAGTGCTTCTTAGCGTAGTTCTGTGCTTGGAGGAGTCGATCGCGAACATCAGCCAGGAAGACGTCCCTGTCCTGCAGGAGTGTGTCTACGATGGCCGTGCGCGCCGTGGCCGGTTCATAGGGCAGCAACGGGGGAGGTGCCCGGCCATAGACCACCTGAAAAGGCGTAGAGCGCAAGGCGGAGTGGAACGCCGTGTTATAGCAGAACTCAGCCCACGGAAGCCAGTCCAGCCACGTGCGAGGGCGGTCACCACAGATGCACCTCAGATACATTGCGATGGTCTTGTTCACTGCCTCCGACTGCCCGTCCGTCTGTGGATGGAAGGCAGTGCTCATGCGTAGTTGGACGCCCGCCATCTTGAACAGGTCGCGCCATACGTTGCCGGTGAACACAGGATCACGGTCACTCACAATGGAGGCCGGAACCCCATGTAGCCGGACGATATCGGTGAAGAACGCGCGCGCGACCGAGGATGCCGTATACGGGTGGCCGAGCGCAATGAAGTGTGCATACTTCGAAAAGCGGTCGACCACCGTGAGGATGATGCTTTTGCCGTTCACCTTGGGAAGCCCTTCGACAAAATCAAGCGAAATATCGGACCAAACCTGAGAGGGCACCTCCAATGGCTGCAGCAGGCCGGCTGGATGTAGTGTGTCTGTCTTGTTCCGCTGGCACACCGAACAGGAGCGGACGTAGTCGCGCACCACCCTACGATCATGGTCCACGGCGAAGCTGAGGCGGAGCCGCTGTAAGGTCTTTTGGACGTCCTCATGTCCCGCCGTGTGTGCCAGCTGCAGCACGTCGGCGGAACGTAGACGGCGGACCCACGCAGGATCAGGCCGTCCGCGACGTGCCACGGCGCACCACGCGACTCCGTTATGGTGTCACACAGGTGGCGCAGCGTGGCGTCAGCCTGGAGCTCTACGCGGAGATCGTCGTAGAGGCTGAACGTGGGTGATGACAGGGCAGCAAGGTGCTCTGCCGGCAGCTCACGGCGAGACAAAGCATCGGCAACCGTGTTCAACCGGCCCGGCCTGTACGCCACAGTGAAATCAAACCCGAACAACTTACTGATCCATTGGTGCTGCGGTACCGTGGAGAGTCGTTGATCGAGCATGTATTTGAGCGCGTAGTGATCCGTGCGCACCACAAACCGGCGCCCCCACAGATAGGGCCGCCAATGGCGCACTGCCTGTACAAGGCCAATGAGCTCCCTCTCATACGCCGCCACCTTCAAGTGCCGGGCGGCGAATGGCTTGCTGAAGAAGGCCAGGGGTCCCGCGCCTTGGTGAAGTACAGCGCCAAACCCCGTGCCCGACGCATCGCAGTCCACTACGAACTCCACTGTGAAGTCGGGAAGGTGCAGGACCGGCGCCGTGGACAGCGCCTCCTTGAGGGCGTTGAACGCCGCGGTTGCTTCGTCGGTCCACCGGAAGCTGTCCTTGCGCAGCAGCTTGGTGAGGGGCGCTGCGACATTGCCGAAGTCTTTGATGAAGCGCCGGTAGTACTTGGCGAGGCCGAGGAACCCGCGGAGGCCACGCGCCGACGTGGGCTGCGGCCACGACGCCACAGCCGCTACCTTCTCGCTATCCATGGCCACCCCGGACGCAGATATGATGTGGCCGAGGTACGCCACCGACGAGGTGCCGAAGGCACACTTAGAGCGCTTGAGGCGCAGCTGATGCGCGCGGAGCTCGGTGAAGACCGCACGTAGATGTTGCAAGTGCTCGGTCCAGGAGGCGCTGTATATGAGTATGTCATAAAAAAATACAAGGACACACTTACGCAGGAACCGCTGCAGTACTGCGTTCATCAATGCCTAGAACGTTGCCGGCGCATTGGTAAGGCCGAACGGCATCACGAGGAACTCAAAGTGCCCGTGATGCGTGCGGAACGCCGTTTTGGCCACATCCTCCGGGTAGACGTGCACCTGATGGTACCCGGCGCGAAGATCCAACTTGGTGAAGTATTTGGCGCCGTGCAGTTCGTCGATGAGCTCCTCGACCACAGGGATTGGAAACTTATCTTTGACGGTGTGGTCGTTCAGTGCGTGGTAATCCACGCAAAATCTCCATGACGCGTCTGGTTTCTTCACTAACAGCACTGGCGCGGAGAACGGAGAGGTGCTCGGGCGAATTATGCCCTGCTCAAGCATGGTCGTGCACTGCGCCTCCAACTCGTCCTTCTGGAGCTGCGGATATCGGTAGGGGCGGACCGCAACCGGCGCGGTGTTCGGCAGCAGATGAATGCGATGATCGCAGGGGCGTGCGGGTGGCAGGCCAGCTGGGGACTCGAAGATGTCGCTGAATGAGTCCAGTAGCCGGTCCAACAATGCTGGCTCGGCATCGCGAACCGCATGCAGCCGCCCCGCTGGTGGAGTGTCCCTGCGCATGGAGCCGATCCCCTTCCAGAGGACGCGCTTGCCGTTGTGCCAGAACGCCATGCATAGGTCGTCGAAGTCCCACAAGATAGGGCCCAGGGTGCGTAAGTACTTGACACCCAGGACCATGTCGTAGCAGTCGAGTGGAATGGTGTAGCAGTCGACCGTGAAGTGTTCTTCGCCGATGCGGATGGCTACGGTGCGAGCCAGGCCGCGGCACGCCACGCGGTCGCCGTTGGCAACCACCACGTGAGCGCCCTTACTGTCGTGGAAGTGGAGGCCGACGCGGCGAGCTACAGCGGAGCTGATGAAGTTATGAGTGGACCCGGAGTCGATGAGGGCAGTGAGCTCGTAGTTGCCGATGGCGATGTGGACTTGCATCGTGTCCGTCGTCCGAATGCCAGTGATCGCGCTCAGCGAGATAAGCGGTGGCAGCTCGTCTATCGCCGGTGGTGGGGTCTGCTCCTCATCCGGCAGGGGGGCTCCGAGTCGTGGAAGTCGGTGACCTCCAAGTAGAAGAGGCGCTGGCATCGGTGGCCGCGAACGTACGGCTCGTCGTAGTTGTAGCACAGCCCTTTGCTCTGGTGATCCGCCATCTCCGTTGGCGACAGCCGTTTGAACGGTCGAGGTGGAGGAGTCGAGGTCGCGGCCGACGCCGGCAGCTGTAGCTGTGTCGACGTTGGTGCTAGCAGGGCCAGTGGCTGCTGTCGTGGCGGTGGGCGTGGTGGCCGGCTGGGCGCCACCGGCACCAGGGCAGCCGCGCGGCGCTCGTATGCACGGGCCAATCCCATGGCCCGCTGGAGATCAGTAGGCCCCTGCAGCTCCACATCGGTGCGGATGGGTTCGGGTAGGCCCTCGGTGAAGAGCCGCACCTGCTGCATCGGGGTGAGGGGCTCGGCGTGCGCTAGCCGAGCCAGGAACGCTTCCTGGTACCGCTGAACGGATCCCTCGAACGGTAGCCACGCCAAATCGGAGAGATGGTTGGTGGCGAGGGCTGGTCCGAAGCGCTGGTAACATAGCGCCTTGAACATCGGCCAGGAGATGGCGCTGACGTCGCCGTAGTCGCGCTCGAGCATGTAGTACCACTGCTGCGCAACACCATTCATGTGAAAGGACGCCAGCCATAACTTGTCGCCCTCCGGCGTGCGCTGTGCCCTGAAGAAGTGGTCACACTTGTTCAGCCAGCCGAGAGGGTCGTCGACGCCGTCGAACGTGGGGAAGTTCAGTTTCTGGAAGCGCGGAACGCCCAACGCGTCCGCGTGTCCCTCGTACGGCGCCGGTTGCTGCTGAGGCAGGGACATGTCGAACGACGACAATGGAGACGGCGAATGTGGGAACGGAATCTGGTGGATTGGCAGCATCGGTGGTGGCCCTGACTGCTGCCCCTGCGCCGCGGTATGGACCACGGCGGAGTCTGTGGTAGGCAACGTTGGCATGCCGCCGTACCCCGGCAGCCCATACGGGAGAGCGGTGGACGGCGAGACGAGGGACGACGGACCGGCCGGTGATGGTGAAGTGCGGCCCTCCATGGCCGACAGCCTTGTGGCGATCTGGCCCATCTGTCGCTGCAGACCGTAAACGGCAGCAGCGAGGGTGTCCATCGGAGATGAGGGTGGTGGCGGGGGCGGAACGGTGGTGGTGGTCACGGTGGTGGTATTGGCTGCGGCGGCGGTGGTGGTTGGGGAAACGGCGGAGGTGGGCGGAACGGTGGTGGTGTGAACTCCGGACATCAGGCCTGACCACGATACCAGATTGTTAGGATCGTTAGTGATGCTCCGGAGGTTGTAGCTATGGGACGTGGGAGGTTTGGGGCGAGTCTCTCTGCGGTGGTGCACGTTCGACGCCGTCCTGACGGCCGACGGCAACAGAGACGAGAGCGAGTCGACTGGGGCTCAAAGGGCCAGAGAGAGAGCTTTCTCAATCTCTCGCTAGTTTATTATTGAATAATTGATTGGCTTATATGTTCCAATCTTACAACTGAAAGTTCCTAAAATTACTCCCTGTCTAACAACTTGAACTGAATCAAAACAAGATCCTAGAAACTAGGACTCCGAATCTGGACTGAACCTGGGCGCGGTCACCCCGCGCCGGCGCATGCGCGTGTTGCCCCTAGCCACTTGCACGCTTGCGCCTCTGATACACTTGACCGACCATAACAGTAGCACTTTCGTTTTTATTTGACAATTAGTATTCAATCATAGACTAATTAAAGCCTATTTAGTTCTATGGACTAAACTAAAATATGGACTAAAATGTCCACTTTTAGTCCCTAAAATGCCAAACACATGGACTAAAGGGTTTAGTCCTCTAGTCCATGAGGGGGTGACTATACTGGACTAAAGTGTTCTGGAGACAATCATGCCCCTCATTACTCCACATCCCATCCGTGGCCAGCCGCTGTAATATCTTCATCTCAACAGGGGTAATATTGTCTTTATACAACTGCATTAATGGACTTTAGTCCCTGGAACCAAACAGGGTCCAGACTAAACTTTAGTCCAAGGACTAAACTTTAGTCCGCGGACTAAAGGAACCAAACAGGCTCTTAGGCTCAAAACGTTCGTCTCGCGATTTCCGACCAAACTGTGCAATTAGTTTTTTTTCATCTACATTTAATGCTCCATGCACGTATCGCAAGATTCGATATGATGGCTGCTGTAGCATTTTTTGAGAAACTTTTTGGGAACTAAACATAATAATCTGAACAGGGCAGCACCTGCTCTTACGCCGCGGCGCCGGCGAATACGACGCGTTTCGCACTCGGTGCTTGTTTAGTTCAAAACTTTCTCAAAAAATGCTATAGTAGCCATCACATCGAATCTTGCGATATGTGCATGGAGCATTAAATGTAGATGAAAAAAAACTAATTGCACAGTTTGGTTGAAAATTACGAGACAAACATTTTGAGCCTAATTAGTCCATAATTGAACACTAATTATCAAATAAAAATAAAAATACTGCGGTAACCAAAATCTCAAAATTCACGAACTAAACCGGCACTGAAGGAACGTTTTCCGTGGCCTTGCCGCAGTCAGCCACGCGGGAGGAGTGGACACGGAGGCATACGTACAGTAACGATCAAGATTGGTGCGACGCAAGCTGCTGTCGGCATACGGGCATTGGAGTCTCTCGACCAACTCTGAGACGAGATGAAAGTGATAAGCTGACGTGCCGATGGTGACTCGCATGGCCCAGGCTGCTACGGCGGTGTGCATGTCAAGCCTCGCCTCCTTGTCCTCGGTGTCCCTACCGGGGGGCCAGGCTCGACCAGAATCCGGCTTCGGCTTCGGTTTCGGGGTCACCTTCGGAGTCGTCGCGACGCCAAAGTTTTCCTCAAGCAGATTGAAACCGAGTGGGCCCATTATTGGTTGGCAGTAGCAATCTTTCGCAGTCCGTCAACTACTCTACTGTTTTTCTGTGACGACTGAGACGCTGGAAAAGACATTTGCAGCAATGGCGATGTAAATGTCTATTTCTTTAAAAAAAATAATTCTGATTATTCGTGTTCTTTTCTCACAGAGTCACAGGTTCTTCGATACAGGGCACAACCATACACACACACACACACACACATATATATATATATATATATATATATATATATATATATATATATATATATATATATATATCACACACACGATGTAAATGTCTATTTCTTTAAAAAAAATAATTCTGATTATTCGTGTTCTTTTCTCAGAGTCACAGGTTCTTCGATACAGGGCACAACCAAACACACACACACACACATATATATATATATATATATATATATATATATATATATATATACACACACACACGATGTAAATGTCTATTTCTTTAAAAAAATAATTCTGATTATTCGTGTTCTTTTCTCACAAGTCACAGGTTCTTCGATACAGGGTACAACCATATATATATATATATATTCCAAATGCACAAACAAGTTAAGTAAGAAAAGGTCTGAACATTCCATTTTCCAGTAAAACCATTTTAGTCTAAAAGCATTTATTGCATTAATAACAGCTAAAATTTTCCTATCAGTATTATTTATTGCTTTTAACTTATATTTTTCTGAAGTATATCTACATATTTGTTCTTCTAACTTTGGAGAGTACTTGTTTGGTTTTTGCTTTAATATTGCACCCCATCCTAACTTGGATGCATCTGTCTCTACGATGAAATAATTATCATCTAAGGGTAACTCTAGAGGTTTTAAATCTTTGACCTTTTCTTTAATAGTTCTTACTAATTTTATATCTTCAGAATTAAAATATTTTTGCCCATTTTTTCTTAATTTTGCATACAATGGACCAGCTAGCTTAGCTAAATTTTCAATATAATTTCTAGCATAATTTACTATTCCTAAGAATTGCTGTAAGGTTTTCTTATCATTCATAACATCTGGAAATTCTAATATTTTCTTTGCAATATGATCTTGTAAATAAATTTTTCCTTCTCCTATTTCATGACCTAAAAAGTTTATCTTTTCCTTACATATCTCCATTTTTCTTTTAGACAGTATTAACCCATGTTGTTCTACCTTTCTAAAGAAGGTTTCCAGATGAGCTATATATATATATATATATATATATATATATATATATATATATATATATATATATATATATATATATATATATATATATATATATATATATTTCCAAATGCACAAACAAGTTAAGTAAGAAAAGGTCTGAACATTCCATTTTCCAGTACAACCATTTCTAAACAGCACGCCAGTTACATAAAAGATCGACCCCTCGAACATTTATGCATCTTGATATTTACTAGTAGTACATTCTGAACAACGTGCCATCTCTTGAGAAAGTACACATATATCTCATTGGAGTTGAGACAAGATATATCCAATCAATCAACTGCGCGGATCTTGCCTAAGCGGCGAGAAGATTGCTTCATGGCGCTGCTGCTTCGACCTGCAAATAAATAACCAGTCGTCAGAATTTTGACGAGTGAATCGCCACTAATACCATGACTTGAGCTCAAGAATCAAGATCCAACACATACCAGGTACGTCGGTGAAGCAAGTACGCGCAGCAGCCTCCGACCCCGAGAGCGGTCGCGCCCGCGGCCGCCACAAGCATCGGCGCCGACGTCGAGGACGCCGCGGTTCGCGCCAACCTGGATACCTGAAGGACCCCGAGCGACAGGAAGAGGAAGCAGATGACGAAGCCCAGCCACCGTCTTCCTCCGTCGGTTCTCGGCTCCCAGCAACTGAAGCGCCTGCCGAGCAGGAGGCCGACGGCGACGTAGGTGACCCCGACGGAGGCCACGGACACCAAGTCGCCCCACGAGATGTACATCACCAGGCCGGAATTCACGGTAAGCAGCACGAAGAAAACGAGGTGCTCACCCGTGGTCGTCTGCTTAGCCGAGGGAGGGGAGAGAGTATCCATTGCTAGCTGTGGGAAGGAAGAGAAGGCAACAGGCGCAGGCGGTGGTACTAAGAGCTAAAGAGGTACTCCGTTTATCTCAAAGGTTATATTATAGAGGTCCTTGTTGCAGTGTTTCTAAGAGTAGCTCCAGTTTTCCTGCGAACCCAACCGCGGTCCTTGCTGGACGTTCCATCGACGAACCAAGAGCACTGCGGACATCGAACCAAGGAGGTAAGAGAAAAATCAGATCTTATTTTAGTTCGAATCATGGAAATAAAATGTTGATTTAAGGGCTAAAGTTTAGTTCCTACCACGTCAGACGTTCGGATAGTAATTAGGAGAAGTAAACATGAGTTAATTATAAAACTAATTACACAGATAGAGACTAATTTGTGAGACGAATCTATTATGCCTAATTAACCCATCATTAGCATATGTTTACTGTAGCACCGCGCCGTCAAATCATGGTCTAATTAGGCTTAAAAGATTCGTCTCGCAAATTAGTCGCAAACTATACAATTAGTTTCGTAATTAGTCTATATTTAATACTCCATATATGTGTCCAAACATTCGATGATACAACGACTAAAAATTAGGAGGGGCAACCTAACACCACCTTAGACTTAGAGCAGCTTTAGTGCTACAGCGCACCATATGGGGCGCGTTTATGCACTGAAAGTGCATCTAGCCTTTTAGTGGGTTTTGGATGATTGAATGACAACGTGATTAAAGAACTAAGCCGTTTGCTAAGTGTGGACAGGTAATAGGTTATCTCACAGGTACTTAATGAAAGCCAAAATGATGTGTTGTTGTATAAACAATCTAGTTCAAGCACAAGACAACAATGCAAATAGAATTCATGCAAATGCTTGTTTATTGTGGGATTTCCATGTACTATGTGAAAGCAAGCTCGTGATATTAGTTAATGAGACATAAGAGATTGCATATGGAATGGTCTCATATTTGAAGCTTGCTAAATTGAAATAAAAAAGATAACAATACATATGAATGAATGATTCAACACAAGATGTGACTTAATGGCTTGAGATGATGAAGATAGCAAGGAAAGGCTTCGAGGTACTAAGCAAGGGTGAAGGGCAAGCGACGGCTTGACGGCCGAAGAACCTAGCTAGGGTGAAGAAGAAAGTACTTGCATTTAGTTGAGGTACTAATCAAGCTAAGATGGTCATATTGATGTGAATGATCAAATCTATATTGGACAAGTTGATTAAAGTGACTTGATGCATTTGGCGTTATTCATATTTGATGAATTGAATCAAGTCACGTGCTCAAGATGGCTATGCTCAAGTGACAAGATCAATATTGACATGTTGGCACCCTCACTTGATGAAGATTGAAAGACACGGCATCAATTTAAAGAAGATCAACTCAAAAGGTTTAATTTTGTTTTTCTTTTGATCTTGAGTTAATAGGTATGCCGTACTATTAAGAGAGATGCAAGTTTAGGTGGTCTGAGGAAGATAGAGTGCTCAAGCATAATAATAAAATCAAAAGAGAGACACTCTAGCACTTCACGAGCACATAGAATAATTTTCTGTGACTGTCGGTGTCGGAAGTCCCGACGTAAGCCGGAACTCCCGACAGTCGGAAGTCATGACTCTTGCCGGAAGTGCTGACTCCCAGTCACTGCCTGCGCTGTGACTGTGGACGTCGGAAGTCCCGACGTGAGTCGGAACTCCCGACAGTCGGAAGTCCCGACCCAAGCCGGGAGTCCCGGCATCCATGGTTCTACTAACCTGCTGACTGTGCGCGTCGGAAGTCCCGACGTTCGTCGGAAGTTCCGACCGTCGGAAGTCCCGACGTTCGTCGGAAGTTCCGACGTTGGCTGTCTCGAGTGGACTTTGACCTCGTATGAACAGTGTTTTCTTCATACGTCGGAAGTCCCGTGATCTGCGTCGGAACTCCCGACGTAGATCTGAACGGTTAGATTTTGCCTTGGAGTATTTATACCCGTCTCCTCCATTCTAACCGTTGCCCACTCATTTCATTGCAACGAACACTCGGCCAAAACAGCCCCCAAGCATTCTAGGCTCGCCACTCTTCTCTCCTTTGCCTCCAACTTCAACTCCTAAAGGGTTTGAGTCATTGGAGAGTGGATTGAGTGAGAAAAACATTTTGAGCAAGCTTGAGCACTTGATTTCTTTGTCAAGCCGGTTTGATTTGTATTTGTTACTCTTGGGGATTTTCCCCTAGCCGGCGAGGCGTCGCCCAAGAGCTTCCATCTTGTGGAAGAGCCTTGGGAAGTTTGTATTACCCTTGATTTCTAGTGAAGAAACTCAAGTGACCTTTATGGTATCCTTGAGTGAGGCAAGGAGTTGGAAGAGACTCCGACCAAAGTGGTCACCTCAACAACGAGGACGTAGGAGCTCCTTTGTGGGGCTGCCGAACCTCGGGATAAATTCTTGTCTCCCACGTGCTTGTTGTTGTTGTGATTTGCTCGAAATTACATGTATTTGGTTGTCTTCCGCTCTCTAGCTATTTCTTAGGGTTTGGGCCTCAATCTACGGAGTGGTGGCTTATCAACGTCAAGAGAGTGACCCAACACCTTACCTTACCACTAGGAAGTGGGTTTGTAAGATATCGGCATCACAAAGTTCATTTTAGCACTTGTAGTTCATTTCCCGTAGGGGTCGGAAGTGCTGACAGTTTGCGTCGGAAGTTCTGACCCAAACTGTCGGGACTTCTGACACGTTGGAAGTTCTGACCCAAACGTCGGGACTTCTGACACGTCGGAAGTTCTGACCCAAACTGTCGGGACTTCCGACATTAACTGACTAGTGCATTTTGATTCAACTCTTTGGTTGCTGCTGTTTGGCTCCCTAGGTTTATCTAGTATCTTTTATATACTTTGTGGCTAACTTGTGAGGGGTGGTATTACTTTGTTTTGGAGTTTCCATTTTGGAAACTCCTATTACTAATCGTTTCCGCTTTTAAAGGTGTTGATTTTTCAGAAACGCCTATTCACCCCCCTTTAGGCAGCATCCTAGGTCCTTTCAATTGGTATCAGAGCTAGGTTCTCACCTAAAGCTTCACCGCCGTGAGAAAAGGATGTCAACGCCTATCGAGTTGGAGCCGATGCTTCTCCAAAATGATGGTTCAAACTTTCTACCTTGGTCAATTCATGTACTCAATGCTTTTAGAGATATTAGTCCTCTTGTTGAGCATATTATGTTTGCAAGCATACCTCTTTCTATAGTTGATTGGAGCAACTATAAGAATTTATCAAAAGAGGAAGAAATATGCGTGCAACTCAATGCTCAAGCTATTAATATCATTTTGAGTACATTGAGTGTAGAGGTTCAAGATGAGGCAATATTCAATGGACAACCACCTCCTGAGAGTGCTCATCTCATTTGGACCAAACTCATTGAGGTATATGGAAAATCCAAATGCGATGATGCACTTGAGGTCGAGTCAATGGAAAATATGTCCATTATGTCTTCATACGGCGAAGAAGCCTCACAAGACCTCAAGAGCGTCGAGCCGGAGCAAGAGGTGCAAGCCGAGGCGACTACGCTGTCTACAAGCACATACCGGACGTGTTCGGTATCCCTACCAAACGTGTCCGGTATGGCTGAGGCAGCCGGACAGCAGGCAGTCTGTGATGATGAGGCTCAAGCCTGGTGGCGGCCAAGTGATGAGTCAACCTCAGTATCTCATGATACTCATCACTTGTGTCTCATGGCCAAGAAAAGCAAGAAGAAGGCTAGCAAGAAAGATCAAGGCAAGGAGATAGCACGAGTAGATGATCAAGAAGAGAGTGATATTGAAATTGAAAATAGCTACACTCTTGATCATCTAAGCAACAAAGACAAGCTCATTCTCATGAAGCTAGTTGAGAAGAATGATGAGCTAGAGGAAGAGAATGAGAAACAAGAGCAATCACTTCAAAATCAAGAAAAGTTTCTCATCTCCAAATTGCAAGAGCTAAAGGCCATAAATGAGAGGTATGAAAAATTATCAATTGAGCATGCTTTAGTTACTAACTCCTCTTCTAGTGTTTCACAACTAGAGAAGGAAAACTTTGAGCTCAAGGCAAAATTAGATGAACTCTCAAGCAAATATAATGTGCTACAAGCAAACTATGTTCATCTCAAGTGCTCTCATGAAGAATTAGTAGAATCAAGCATCATGCTTGAGGTGGCTCATGAGGTTGTGATTACAACGGTAAAATCATCTCAACCTCCCACTCACACACTCACTTGTACACAATCTCAATTGAATATTTCTTGTGCTAATGAGTGTGCTTCTTAAGCAAGCCAATCTTCGATTGAGCAAAAATTTATAGAAAATGTAGAGCTTAAGGAAGAAGTGGAAAGGCTAAGAAATGATGTGATTCGATTGAAGGGTAAGGAGAGAGCACAACCTTCTCAAGATAATCATGTTAACATGGTGAAGAAGCTTGAGAAGGGTTCAAACCTTGCTTCCTCCAAATCCCAACAAAAGAATCACATTTCAAGCAAGGCCAACACAACCAAGAGCAAGAAACATGGAAAAAGACTATGCTATGGTTGTGGAGTGAATGGACATGAGATTACCATGTGTCCACACAAGAGTTGGGCCGACAAGTGTGAAGTGGCCGATCAAACGGCCTCAAACAAGTTGGCCAACCAAAGGAAAAGTGATGGACAAAGCACTTATCTCATGTGCAAGAAGTTGGGGCATCCAACCAAGAAATGCCCAATGTACAAGGAGGCAAGAAAGGAAGCCCAAGTTACAACAAGAAGATGCTATGGATGCAACGAGATGGGCCACAAGGTTGATGGATGTCCATACAAGCAAAACAAGCATAGGGCAAACAAATGTCGCATATGCTATGCTTGTGGAAGAAAGGGGCATCTAAGCTATGATTGCCCAAATGGTAACATCCCTAAGCCGAACACATTTGTTTATGATAATATGCTTAGGAAGACCACAAATGGAATTAGCACTAGCAAGGTGATGTGTTCACCACAACCTAGTACTAAGGCCATTTGGGTGCCTAAGCACTTGTTGACTAACCCAAAAGGACCCAACAAGAGTTGGGTACCAAAATATGCTTAGGTTGATAATGTAGGTACTTGGTGGTGAGATGAAAGCTTCGGGGTGGTTGAGCAAGCAAATTGAAAATATTCACTCAATCTATCAATCAATTCTTATCATAATCTCATATATGGTTGACCCGAAGATAAATCAATGACCATATCGTTTACTTCATCTCTACCATTGGTAACAAGTACCTAAAGACCTTATAGGATAGCCACTTTGTGTTTAGTGCTTAATGGCTCACAAATAAGCATATTTGTGAAATAATTGGAAGTGACTAATTAATTTTATTTAATCATTATCATATTTGCCATGTGATGCTCTTAATGGCTCTCTAGTAGAGCAATGCATTTGTTCAGATGCAGGCATACAAGAAGTACTAGAGCTAAAACGAAGAATCACAAGCAGCGCTTCAATTGTTTCTGTCCTGCACCTATCGGACATGTCCGGTATGCCTACCGGACGTGTCCGGTATGGCAGGAACCAGAGCACTAATTGGGATGCAATTGAGGTTTGATCCATATGATTTCATATATCCTTAATTTGCTCAGAAGCTTGTGATCTATCAAACCTAAGTGGGTTGTGAGTATGTCTCAACGAAATTTAAATATGGCAAATTACTTTGTGTTGGTCAAAATAGAAAATTGACTCCCAAATTCTTAAAAGAATAAAGTGCTTGTTGAAAGTCATTCAAATTACTTGTGGTACTTATTTAGGGGGAGCTCAGTTTCTATTTTGCACCATTGTGGACTAATAAATTTATCTAGCATTATTTGTAGTCCTTTAGATGAAAATTGATTTCATATATGGTATGATTATTTGACAAGTGAGGTCAACATGATGTTGTAATACCATGTATTATCTCAGTGGTGATATTATGGACTAACAAATTTATCTAGCATTATTTGTAGTCCTTTGGATGAAAATTAATTTCATATATGGTATGATTATTTGACAAGTGAGGTTAACATGATATTGTCATGCCATGTATTATCTTAGTGGTGATATTGTGGGCTCAAGGCAAAGGTATGTATTTACATACATGCATTGTAAGTGCATCTAAGGCCCTTTATATGTGCATTTGTGTGATATAGGATAGATGTTTTTCAAAATCCCTAACTAGCATGTGTAGGTGGTGTGGTTTTTGAAAATCATGTGGTTTTTGGGTCTTTGTGACCTAGTCATGTCATATTGTGATTATTGCTACCCTTGGTTGATTATTTGCCTGATCACATGTGACATGGTTCTCTCAAGTACATAAAATCTCTATGTCCCTTTAAAATCTCTCTCAAGTTTTGAAAATCATAAATTTGCCAAAAATTCGAAAAAGAGAAAATCAATTCTTGGCTAATACATGTCCCCTAAGTGAGAATCCTAAGCCTATTTCAATTGATGCAAATATTATGCCTAGGAAGGTTTGTTATTGTACCTTATTGGTTAGTATTGCAAAAAGAAAATTCCGCTATTTATACTAAGGCTATGCCTAAGTATGTTGCGTCTAACATGAGAGGACTCAAACTAGTTTGGGTACCATCGAAAAGTGGATGATCGTTTGTAGGTACCATGGCATTGGAGAGTTGATTCAATGGAATTATTATTGTTCATCTTATGTTGAGTCAAGTATTGAAGCATAGTGCAATTCTATCCCAATGCCAAGTCAAAGTTGAGTGAAGTCCATATGCTATCAACATACAAGTGTCATATTCAAGTTATAGAAATTCATTGATATATTTAAAGGCCTGCAAATAAGTGGAGTTGAAGCTTGCAAACATGATCATAAGCTATCAAGGTATATCTCTTGTTGATCAAAATTTATTTGGGTGCATATGAGTTAATTGAATTAGATATATATGCATATGTTGCTTGCTATGAGATGTTTGAATGGATTAAATTCTTAAGTAATCAAGTTTGAAGTTGGTTTGATTGGATATGTTCATAAGATTTCTTCTAGTAAGTGGTTTGAATGGACAAATGTCTTATGAGAGTATTCAAACAAGTTAATTTCAAGTTTGGTTCAATTTGAAGAAAAATAGCTCAATTATTGAAATCTGTCCAATATTAAAAATCTGAGCTAGCAGTGATCATAGACATGTTTAAGTAATCAAATCTATTTGTATTGGCTTGAAATTTGGTCTGCATGCTCTACACTTATGGTATTAGTTGCTGTGCAAATTTCATGAGATTTGGATAAGTGATACTTCGGATTTGAAGTAGATCTTGTCAGCTATAGTGCAGCGGTTTTCAGCATGTAGCAGTGTGAAAAGATGTGAAATCTGATAGCAATATAGAAGTCAAAAGAAGCTCAAATTTTTACAGCTACTAGAAGACTTAGTGTGTCACATCTTCACCAAATTTCGTGGTTTTTGGATATGTAATTTGGGAGATATGATTTATTCTTTGAAGAGTACAGAATCTGCCAGGAAAGTGATAATTATTGGATTGATCAAAAGTCACTTAGATTCAAAGGTCCTCAAATTAGAATCATATCTATAAGTGATTGAGGTACCTATATTTTGATTTTGGTTTGAGATAGAAGCATGACAAATGATGAGTACAAGACAATTTGTTTGAAGAGTGTATCTGGTACACATTTGGTACTCAAGCTAGAGATCAAGACCAAGATCAAGATGAAGATGGAGTTTAAGTTCTAGTGATAATAGGAGATCTTTTGATAGAAACAAAAGGACTTAAACAAGTAGAAAGAAAAGGACTTAAAGAAGGATTCAAAGTTGTTCATCAAATTAAGTCCAACAATATGGATCAATCAAACAAAATCTTTCAAGTGGGTATCAAGGATGGTTCTTTGGAGAGAGGTCACTTCGCCCTAGGCTTGGATGGCTAAAATCGAAGTGGTAATCTAAAGGGACATTTGAGGTACTTGGTTGAAGAAAATCAAGAGATTGGTCTAGAAAGCAAGCAAACACCCAAAAGAGAACAAGTCATGAAATTTCAAGTGGTATCATGAAATTTCAAGTGGTGCATCTTTCAGTTCTCTCAAGCAAGCAATGGTCAAAGAAGAAGCAAGCCAACCACAATAAGAAGAGTGCACTTGATCATTAGTGATTCTCAATTCATATGGGTGAAGAATAGGAATTCATAGAATTGGTATCTATTGGTCTTCACCAAGCTTATAATTGGACTTCATGGTGCTATTGGAGAAATGAATTGAAATCTATATGACTATCTTCCTCTCCAACATAGCAAAGGTATCATTGTATTGTGCATGATCATTTTTCATCCCTTACTAGTATGCGGTTAGTGCATATAGTACATGCTTATAGGATCATGCATTACAAATGAAAATTTTTAGATTCATAGACTACCACTATTGCTTGAATGATTATATAATCTAGTGGTTAGTGTATGAGTTTGTTCATGAGCTAGTAAACCCATGTACTTGATCTATTTTGAATTGCAAACAAGTGACAAGTAAAACCTCTTTAAGATGACAAAGGGGGAGAGTTTAATACAAAGGGAAAGATTAGTACAAAGTTTGAACCTTAAGCACCCTTTGTGCTTTGTGTGATAGCTTGTAGCCCCTTTGTCCTTAGTATGTTATTGTTGGACCTTTGTGGTGATAGATGACAAAGGGGGAGAGAGACTGATTAAAGCTTCAGGATAGTTTCATTTGCTTTTCTTTATATCTGAAGATATATACTGCAGGCTGTCGTTTCTTGTTTTTGAGCTTCATTGATGTATCTTGGATTTGAGATAGATTGTATCATGTGAGAGATGAGACTTACTTATGCTTTATCTATGTATCTCTTGAGACATGATCTTTATTTATATTTAGTGGCTTGTGGACTTGAGAAAATGCGTAATGAGTGCTATGTGTGAATTACATGTGTTATATTTATTTTCATAAAGACTATGCATGCTAGAATGAAAATATTTGATGTGATGCCTTTATATTTATTCTTGTGTGATATATCTTGTCATATGCATCACGGTTTCACTTTGTCACACACACATGCACCCCACGGATGCAATGATTTAGGAGGAGTCTCCTATATGTTTTAGTATGTGCAATTGATATTTGAGGTCATTTTGTGAATTCTAATCATAAGCACATATTAAGGGGGAGCCTCTCATAAATCATTGAACTCAAAAGTTTAAATGTTTATATCATTTTGTAAGCTTTAATCAAGTTGTCATCAATCACCAAAAAGGGGGAGATTGAAAGTGCATCTAGCCCTTTAGTGGGTTTTGGATGATTGAATGACAACGTGATTAAAGAACTAACCCGTTTGCTAAGTGTGGACAGGTAATAGGTTATCTCACAGGTACTTAATGAAAGCCAAAATGATGTGTTGTTGTATAAACAATCTAGTTCAAGCACAAGACAACAATGCAAATGGAATTCATGCAAATGCTTGTTTATTGTGGGATTTCCATGTACTATGTGAAAGCAAGCTCGTGAGTATTAGTTAATGAGACATAAGGGATTGTATATGGAATGGTCTCATATTTGAAGCTTGCTAAATTGAAATGAAAAAGATAACAATACATATGAATGAATGATTCAACACAAGATGTGACTTAATGGCTTGAGATGATGAAGATAGCAAGGAAAGGCTTCGAGGTACTAAGCAAGGGTGAAGGGCAAGCGACGGCTTGGCGGCCGAAGAACCTAGCTAGGGTGAAGAAGAAAGTACTTGCATTTAGTTGAGGTACTAATCAAGCTAAGATGGTCATATTGATGTGAAGGATCAAATCTATATTGGACAAGTTGATTAAAGTGACTTGATGCATTTGGAGTTATTCATATTTGATGAATTGAATCAAGTCGCGTGCTCAAGATGGCTATGCTCAAGTGACAAGATCAATATTGACATGTTGGCACCCTCACTTGATGAAGATTGAAAGACACGGCATCAATTTAAAGAAGATCAACTCAAAAGGTTTAATTTTGTTTTTCTTTTGATCTTGAGTTAATAGGTATGCCGTACTATTAAGAGAGATGCAAGTTTAGGTGGTCTGAGGAAGATAGAGTGCTCAAGCATAATAATAAAATCAAAAGAGAGACACTCTAGCACTTCACGAGCACATAGAATAATTTTCTGTGACTGTCGGTGTCGGAAGTCCCGACGTAAGCCGGAACTCCCGACAGTCGGAAGTCATGACTCTTGCCGGAAGTGCTGACTCCCAGTCACTGCCTGCGCTGTGACTGTGGACGTCGGAAGTCCCAACGTGAGTCGGAACTCCCGATAGTCGGAAGTCCCGACCCAAGCCGGGAGTCCCGGCATCCATGGTTCTACTGACCTGCTGACTGTACGTGTCGGAAGTCCCGACGTTCGTCGGAAGTTCCGACCATCGGAAGTCCCAACGTTCGTCGGAAGTTCCGACGTTGGCTGTCTCGAGTGGACTTTGACCTCGTATGAACAGTGTTTTCTTCATACGTCGGAAGTCCCGTGATCTGCGTCGGAACTCCCGACGTAGATCTGAACGGTTAGATTTTGCCTTGGAGTATTTATACCCGTCTCCTCCATTCTAACCGTTGCCCACTCATTTCATTGCAACGAACACTCGGCCAAAACAGCCCCCAAGCATTCTAGGCTCGCCACTCTTCTCTCCTTTGCCTCCAACTTCAATTCCTAAAGGGTTTGAGTGATTGGAGAGTGGATTGAGTGAGAAAAACACTTTGAGCAAGCTTGAGCACTTGATTTCTTCGTCAAGCCGGTTTGATTTGCATTTGTTACTCTTGGGGATTTCCCCTAGCCGGCGAGGCGTCGCCCAAGAGCTTTCATCTTGTGGAAGAGCCTTGGGAAGTTTGTATTACCCTTGATTTCTAGTGAAGAAACTCAAGTGACCTTTGTGATATCCTTGAGTGAGGCAAGGAGTTGGAAGAGACTCCGACCAAGTGGTCTCCTCAACAACGAGGACGTAGGAGCTCCTTTGTGGGGCTGCCGAACCTCGGGATAAATTCTTGTCTCCCGCGTGCTTGTTGTTGTTGTGATTTGCTCGAAATTACATGTATTTGGTTGTCTTCCTCTCTCTAGCTATTTCTTAGGGTTTGGGCCTCAATCTACGGAGTGGTGGCTTATCAACGTCAAGAGAGTGACCCAACACCTTACCTTACCACTAGGAAGTGGGTTTGTAAGATATCGGCATCACAAAGTTTATTTAGCAC
Source organism: Miscanthus floridulus (assembly GCF_019320115.1). Classification (NCBI taxonomy): domain Eukaryota; kingdom Viridiplantae; phylum Streptophyta; class Magnoliopsida; order Poales; family Poaceae; genus Miscanthus; species Miscanthus floridulus. Next base: position 25,693,931 of record NC_089587.1, on the reverse strand, counting down.
TTGTAGTTCATTTCCCGTAGGGGTCGGAAGTGCTGACAGTTTGCGTCGGAAGTTCTAACCCAAACTGTCGGGACTTCTGACACGTTGGAAGTTCTGACCCAAACGTCGGGACTTCTGACACGTCGGAAGTTCTGACCCAAACTGTCGGGACTTCCGACATTAACTGACTAGTGCATTTTGATTCAACTCTTTGGTTGCTGCTGTTTGGCTCCCTAGGTTTATCTAGTATCTTTTATATACTTTGTGGCTAACTTGTGAGGGGTGGTATTACTTTGTTTTGGAGTTTCTATTTTGGAACTCCTATTACTAATCGTTTCCGCTTTTAAAGGTGTTGATTTTTCAGAAACGCCTATTCACCCCCCTCTAGGCAGCATCCTAGGTCCTTTCATGCACGATTCTCCACTGTAGCATTTCGTTGTATTTATGAATTATTATCTAAATATTGACTAATTAGGCTCAAAAGATTCGTTTCGCAAAGTTAAAGCAAACTGTGCAATTAGTTTTTAATTTCGTCTACATTTAGTACTCCATACATATACCACAAATTTGATATGACGAGAAATTTTCTTTTTACATAGTGCGTTTTTGGAGAACTAAACAAGGGCATGGTTCCAAAGGGCAAACGAAAGTTCTGTCCGGCAACCTCCTGTGTCAACATCAGTCAGTATTATTTATTGCTTTTAACTTATATTTTTCTGAAGTATATCTACATATTTGTTCTTCTAACTTTGGAGAGTACTTGTTTGGTTTTTGCTTTAATATTGCACCCCATCCTAACTTGGATGCATCTGTCTCTACGATGAAATAATTATCATCTAAGGGTAACTCTAGAGGTTTTAAATCTTTGACCTTTTCTTTAATAGTTCTTACTAATTTTATATCTTCAGAATTAAAATATTTTTGCCCATTTTTTCTTAATTTTGCATACAATGGACCAGCTAGCTTAGCTAAATTTTCAATATAATTTCTAGCATAATTTACTATTCCTAAGAATTGCTGTAAGGTTTTCTTATCATTCATAACATCTGGAAATTCTAATATTTTCTTTGCAATATGATCTTGTAAATAAATTTTTCCTTCTCCTATTTCATGACCTAAAAAGTTTATCTTTTCCTTACATATCTCCATTTTTCTTTTAGACAGTATTAACCCATGTTGTTCTACCTTTCTAAAGAAGGTTTCCAGATGAGCTATATATATATATATATATATATATATATATATATATATATATATATATATATATATATATATATATATATATATATATATATATATATATTTCCAAATGCACAAACAAGTTAAGTAAGAAAAGGTCTGAACATTCCATTTTCCAGTACAACCATTTCTAAACAGCACGCCAGTTACATAAAAGATCGACCCCTCGAACATTTATGCATCTTGATATTTACTAGTAGTACATTCTGAACAACGTGCCATCTCTTGAGAAAGTACACATATATCTCATTGGAGTTGAGACAAGATATATCCAATCAATCAACTGCGCGGATCTTGCCTAAGCGGCGAGAAGATTGCTTCATGGCGCTGCTGCTTCGACCTGCAAATAAATAACCAGTCGTCAGAATTTTGACGAGTGAATCGCCACTAATACCATGACTTGAGCTCAAGAATCAAGATCCAACACATACCAGGTACGTCGGTGAAGCAAGTACGCGCAGCAGCCTCCGACCCCGAGAGCGGTCGCGCCCGCGGCCGCCACAAGCATCGGCGCCGACGTCGAGGACGCCGCGGTTCGCGCCAACCTGGATACCTGAAGGACCCCGAGCGACAGGAAGAGGAAGCAGATGACGAAGCCCAGCCACCGTCTTCCTCCGTCGGTTCTCGGCTCCCAGCAACTGAAGCGCCTGCCGAGCAGGAGGCCGACGGCGACGTAGGTGACCCCGACGGAGGCCACGGACACCAAGTCGCCCCACGAGATGTACATCACCAGGCCGGAATTCACGGTAAGCAGCACGAAGAAAACGAGGTGCTCACCCGTGGTCGTCTGCTTAGCCGAGGGAGGGGAGAGAGTATCCATTGCTAGCTGTGGGAAGGAAGAGAAGGCAACAGGCGCAGGCGGTGGTACTAAGAGCTAAAGAGGTACTCCGTTTATCTCAAAGGTTATATTATAGAGGTCCTTGTTGCAGTGTTTCTAAGAGTAGCTCCAGTTTTCCTGCGAACCCAACCGCGGTCCTTGCTGGACGTTCCATCGACGAACCAAGAGCACTGCGGACATCGAACCAAGGAGGTAAGAGAAAAATCAGATCTTATTTTAGTTCGAATCATGGAAATAAAATGTTGATTTAAGGGCTAAAGTTTAGTTCCTACCACGTCAGACGTTCGGATAGTAATTAGGAGAAGTAAACATGAGTTAATTATAAAACTAATTACACAGATAGAGACTAATTTGTGAGACGAATCTATTATGCCTAATTAACCCATCATTAGCATATGTTTACTGTAGCACCGCGCCGTCAAATCATGGTCTAATTAGGCTTAAAAGATTCGTCTCGCAAATTAGTCGCAAACTATACAATTAGTTTCGTAATTAGTCTATATTTAATACTCCATATATGTGTCCAAACATTCGATGATACAACGACTAAAAATTAGGAGGGGCAACCTAACACCACCTTAGACTTAGAGCAGCTTTAGTGCTACAGCGCACCATATGGGGCGCGTTTATGCACTGAAAGTGCATCTAGCCTTTTAGTGGGTTTTGGATGATTGAATGACAACGTGATTAAAGAACTAAGCCGTTTGCTAAGTGTGGACAGGTAATAGGTTATCTCACAGGTACTTAATGAAAGCCAAAATGATGTGTTGTTGTATAAACAATCTAGTTCAAGCACAAGACAACAATGCAAATAGAATTCATGCAAATGCTTGTTTATTGTGGGATTTCCATGTACTATGTGAAAGCAAGCTCGTGATATTAGTTAATGAGACATAAGAGATTGCATATGGAATGGTCTCATATTTGAAGCTTGCTAAATTGAAATAAAAAAGATAACAATACATATGAATGAATGATTCAACACAAGATGTGACTTAATGGCTTGAGATGATGAAGATAGCAAGGAAAGGCTTCGAGGTACTAAGCAAGGGTGAAGGGCAAGCGACGGCTTGACGGCCGAAGAACCTAGCTAGGGTGAAGAAGAAAGTACTTGCATTTAGTTGAGGTACTAATCAAGCTAAGATGGTCATATTGATGTGAATGATCAAATCTATATTGGACAAGTTGATTAAAGTGACTTGATGCATTTGGCGTTATTCATATTTGATGAATTGAATCAAGTCACGTGCTCAAGATGGCTATGCTCAAGTGACAAGATCAATATTGACATGTTGGCACCCTCACTTGATGAAGATTGAAAGACACGGCATCAATTTAAAGAAGATCAACTCAAAAGGTTTAATTTTGTTTTTCTTTTGATCTTGAGTTAATAGGTATGCCGTACTATTAAGAGAGATGCAAGTTTAGGTGGTCTGAGGAAGATAGAGTGCTCAAGCATAATAATAAAATCAAAAGAGAGACACTCTAGCACTTCACGAGCACATAGAATAATTTTCTGTGACTGTCGGTGTCGGAAGTCCCGACGTAAGCCGGAACTCCCGACAGTCGGAAGTCATGACTCTTGCCGGAAGTGCTGACTCCCAGTCACTGCCTGCGCTGTGACTGTGGACGTCGGAAGTCCCGACGTGAGTCGGAACTCCCGACAGTCGGAAGTCCCGACCCAAGCCGGGAGTCCCGGCATCCATGGTTCTACTAACCTGCTGACTGTGCGCGTCGGAAGTCCCGACGTTCGTCGGAAGTTCCGACCGTCGGAAGTCCCGACGTTCGTCGGAAGTTCCGACGTTGGCTGTCTCGAGTGGACTTTGACCTCGTATGAACAGTGTTTTCTTCATACGTCGGAAGTCCCGTGATCTGCGTCGGAACTCCCGACGTAGATCTGAACGGTTAGATTTTGCCTTGGAGTATTTATACCCGTCTCCTCCATTCTAACCGTTGCCCACTCATTTCATTGCAACGAACACTCGGCCAAAACAGCCCCCAAGCATTCTAGGCTCGCCACTCTTCTCTCCTTTGCCTCCAACTTCAACTCCTAAAGGGTTTGAGTCATTGGAGAGTGGATTGAGTGAGAAAAACATTTTGAGCAAGCTTGAGCACTTGATTTCTTTGTCAAGCCGGTTTGATTTGTATTTGTTACTCTTGGGGATTTTCCCCTAGCCGGCGAGGCGTCGCCCAAGAGCTTCCATCTTGTGGAAGAGCCTTGGGAAGTTTGTATTACCCTTGATTTCTAGTGAAGAAACTCAAGTGACCTTTATGGTATCCTTGAGTGAGGCAAGGAGTTGGAAGAGACTCCGACCAAAGTGGTCACCTCAACAACGAGGACGTAGGAGCTCCTTTGTGGGGCTGCCGAACCTCGGGATAAATTCTTGTCTCCCACGTGCTTGTTGTTGTTGTGATTTGCTCGAAATTACATGTATTTGGTTGTCTTCCGCTCTCTAGCTATTTCTTAGGGTTTGGGCCTCAATCTACGGAGTGGTGGCTTATCAACGTCAAGAGAGTGACCCAACACCTTACCTTACCACTAGGAAGTGGGTTTGTAAGATATCGGCATCACAAAGTTCATTTTAGCACTTGTAGTTCATTTCCCGTAGGGGTCGGAAGTGCTGACAGTTTGCGTCGGAAGTTCTGACCCAAACTGTCGGGACTTCTGACACGTTGGAAGTTCTGACCCAAACGTCGGGACTTCTGACACGTCGGAAGTTCTGACCCAAACTGTCGGGACTTCCGACATTAACTGACTAGTGCATTTTGATTCAACTCTTTGGTTGCTGCTGTTTGGCTCCCTAGGTTTATCTAGTATCTTTTATATACTTTGTGGCTAACTTGTGAGGGGTGGTATTACTTTGTTTTGGAGTTTCCATTTTGGAAACTCCTATTACTAATCGTTTCCGCTTTTAAAGGTGTTGATTTTTCAGAAACGCCTATTCACCCCCCTTTAGGCAGCATCCTAGGTCCTTTCAATTGGTATCAGAGCTAGGTTCTCACCTAAAGCTTCACCGCCGTGAGAAAAGGATGTCAACGCCTATCGAGTTGGAGCCGATGCTTCTCCAAAATGATGGTTCAAACTTTCTACCTTGGTCAATTCATGTACTCAATGCTTTTAGAGATATTAGTCCTCTTGTTGAGCATATTATGTTTGCAAGCATACCTCTTTCTATAGTTGATTGGAGCAACTATAAGAATTTATCAAAAGAGGAAGAAATATGCGTGCAACTCAATGCTCAAGCTATTAATATCATTTTGAGTACATTGAGTGTAGAGGTTCAAGATGAGGCAATATTCAATGGACAACCACCTCCTGAGAGTGCTCATCTCATTTGGACCAAACTCATTGAGGTATATGGAAAATCCAAATGCGATGATGCACTTGAGGTCGAGTCAATGGAAAATATGTCCATTATGTCTTCATACGGCGAAGAAGCCTCACAAGACCTCAAGAGCGTCGAGCCGGAGCAAGAGGTGCAAGCCGAGGCGACTACGCTGTCTACAAGCACATACCGGACGTGTTCGGTATCCCTACCAAACGTGTCCGGTATGGCTGAGGCAGCCGGACAGCAGGCAGTCTGTGATGATGAGGCTCAAGCCTGGTGGCGGCCAAGTGATGAGTCAACCTCAGTATCTCATGATACTCATCACTTGTGTCTCATGGCCAAGAAAAGCAAGAAGAAGGCTAGCAAGAAAGATCAAGGCAAGGAGATAGCACGAGTAGATGATCAAGAAGAGAGTGATATTGAAATTGAAAATAGCTACACTCTTGATCATCTAAGCAACAAAGACAAGCTCATTCTCATGAAGCTAGTTGAGAAGAATGATGAGCTAGAGGAAGAGAATGAGAAACAAGAGCAATCACTTCAAAATCAAGAAAAGTTTCTCATCTCCAAATTGCAAGAGCTAAAGGCCATAAATGAGAGGTATGAAAAATTATCAATTGAGCATGCTTTAGTTACTAACTCCTCTTCTAGTGTTTCACAACTAGAGAAGGAAAACTTTGAGCTCAAGGCAAAATTAGATGAACTCTCAAGCAAATATAATGTGCTACAAGCAAACTATGTTCATCTCAAGTGCTCTCATGAAGAATTAGTAGAATCAAGCATCATGCTTGAGGTGGCTCATGAGGTTGTGATTACAACGGTAAAATCATCTCAACCTCCCACTCACACACTCACTTGTACACAATCTCAATTGAATATTTCTTGTGCTAATGAGTGTGCTTCTTAAGCAAGCCAATCTTCGATTGAGCAAAAATTTATAGAAAATGTAGAGCTTAAGGAAGAAGTGGAAAGGCTAAGAAATGATGTGATTCGATTGAAGGGTAAGGAGAGAGCACAACCTTCTCAAGATAATCATGTTAACATGGTGAAGAAGCTTGAGAAGGGTTCAAACCTTGCTTCCTCCAAATCCCAACAAAAGAATCACATTTCAAGCAAGGCCAACACAACCAAGAGCAAGAAACATGGAAAAAGACTATGCTATGGTTGTGGAGTGAATGGACATGAGATTACCATGTGTCCACACAAGAGTTGGGCCGACAAGTGTGAAGTGGCCGATCAAACGGCCTCAAACAAGTTGGCCAACCAAAGGAAAAGTGATGGACAAAGCACTTATCTCATGTGCAAGAAGTTGGGGCATCCAACCAAGAAATGCCCAATGTACAAGGAGGCAAGAAAGGAAGCCCAAGTTACAACAAGAAGATGCTATGGATGCAACGAGATGGGCCACAAGGTTGATGGATGTCCATACAAGCAAAACAAGCATAGGGCAAACAAATGTCGCATATGCTATGCTTGTGGAAGAAAGGGGCATCTAAGCTATGATTGCCCAAATGGTAACATCCCTAAGCCGAACACATTTGTTTATGATAATATGCTTAGGAAGACCACAAATGGAATTAGCACTAGCAAGGTGATGTGTTCACCACAACCTAGTACTAAGGCCATTTGGGTGCCTAAGCACTTGTTGACTAACCCAAAAGGACCCAACAAGAGTTGGGTACCAAAATATGCTTAGGTTGATAATGTAGGTACTTGGTGGTGAGATGAAAGCTTCGGGGTGGTTGAGCAAGCAAATTGAAAATATTCACTCAATCTATCAATCAATTCTTATCATAATCTCATATATGGTTGACCCGAAGATAAATCAATGACCATATCGTTTACTTCATCTCTACCATTGGTAACAAGTACCTAAAGACCTTATAGGATAGCCACTTTGTGTTTAGTGCTTAATGGCTCACAAATAAGCATATTTGTGAAATAATTGGAAGTGACTAATTAATTTTATTTAATCATTATCATATTTGCCATGTGATGCTCTTAATGGCTCTCTAGTAGAGCAATGCATTTGTTCAGATGCAGGCATACAAGAAGTACTAGAGCTAAAACGAAGAATCACAAGCAGCGCTTCAATTGTTTCTGTCCTGCACCTATCGGACATGTCCGGTATGCCTACCGGACGTGTCCGGTATGGCAGGAACCAGAGCACTAATTGGGATGCAATTGAGGTTTGATCCATATGATTTCATATATCCTTAATTTGCTCAGAAGCTTGTGATCTATCAAACCTAAGTGGGTTGTGAGTATGTCTCAACGAAATTTAAATATGGCAAATTACTTTGTGTTGGTCAAAATAGAAAATTGACTCCCAAATTCTTAAAAGAATAAAGTGCTTGTTGAAAGTCATTCAAATTACTTGTGGTACTTATTTAGGGGGAGCTCAGTTTCTATTTTGCACCATTGTGGACTAATAAATTTATCTAGCATTATTTGTAGTCCTTTAGATGAAAATTGATTTCATATATGGTATGATTATTTGACAAGTGAGGTCAACATGATGTTGTAATACCATGTATTATCTCAGTGGTGATATTATGGACTAACAAATTTATCTAGCATTATTTGTAGTCCTTTGGATGAAAATTAATTTCATATATGGTATGATTATTTGACAAGTGAGGTTAACATGATATTGTCATGCCATGTATTATCTTAGTGGTGATATTGTGGGCTCAAGGCAAAGGTATGTATTTACATACATGCATTGTAAGTGCATCTAAGGCCCTTTATATGTGCATTTGTGTGATATAGGATAGATGTTTTTCAAAATCCCTAACTAGCATGTGTAGGTGGTGTGGTTTTTGAAAATCATGTGGTTTTTGGGTCTTTGTGACCTAGTCATGTCATATTGTGATTATTGCTACCCTTGGTTGATTATTTGCCTGATCACATGTGACATGGTTCTCTCAAGTACATAAAATCTCTATGTCCCTTTAAAATCTCTCTCAAGTTTTGAAAATCATAAATTTGCCAAAAATTCGAAAAAGAGAAAATCAATTCTTGGCTAATACATGTCCCCTAAGTGAGAATCCTAAGCCTATTTCAATTGATGCAAATATTATGCCTAGGAAGGTTTGTTATTGTACCTTATTGGTTAGTATTGCAAAAAGAAAATTCCGCTATTTATACTAAGGCTATGCCTAAGTATGTTGCGTCTAACATGAGAGGACTCAAACTAGTTTGGGTACCATCGAAAAGTGGATGATCGTTTGTAGGTACCATGGCATTGGAGAGTTGATTCAATGGAATTATTATTGTTCATCTTATGTTGAGTCAAGTATTGAAGCATAGTGCAATTCTATCCCAATGCCAAGTCAAAGTTGAGTGAAGTCCATATGCTATCAACATACAAGTGTCATATTCAAGTTATAGAAATTCATTGATATATTTAAAGGCCTGCAAATAAGTGGAGTTGAAGCTTGCAAACATGATCATAAGCTATCAAGGTATATCTCTTGTTGATCAAAATTTATTTGGGTGCATATGAGTTAATTGAATTAGATATATATGCATATGTTGCTTGCTATGAGATGTTTGAATGGATTAAATTCTTAAGTAATCAAGTTTGAAGTTGGTTTGATTGGATATGTTCATAAGATTTCTTCTAGTAAGTGGTTTGAATGGACAAATGTCTTATGAGAGTATTCAAACAAGTTAATTTCAAGTTTGGTTCAATTTGAAGAAAAATAGCTCAATTATTGAAATCTGTCCAATATTAAAAATCTGAGCTAGCAGTGATCATAGACATGTTTAAGTAATCAAATCTATTTGTATTGGCTTGAAATTTGGTCTGCATGCTCTACACTTATGGTATTAGTTGCTGTGCAAATTTCATGAGATTTGGATAAGTGATACTTCGGATTTGAAGTAGATCTTGTCAGCTATAGTGCAGCGGTTTTCAGCATGTAGCAGTGTGAAAAGATGTGAAATCTGATAGCAATATAGAAGTCAAAAGAAGCTCAAATTTTTACAGCTACTAGAAGACTTAGTGTGTCACATCTTCACCAAATTTCGTGGTTTTTGGATATGTAATTTGGGAGATATGATTTATTCTTTGAAGAGTACAGAATCTGCCAGGAAAGTGATAATTATTGGATTGATCAAAAGTCACTTAGATTCAAAGGTCCTCAAATTAGAATCATATCTATAAGTGATTGAGGTACCTATATTTTGATTTTGGTTTGAGATAGAAGCATGACAAATGATGAGTACAAGACAATTTGTTTGAAGAGTGTATCTGGTACACATTTGGTACTCAAGCTAGAGATCAAGACCAAGATCAAGATGAAGATGGAGTTTAAGTTCTAGTGATAATAGGAGATCTTTTGATAGAAACAAAAGGACTTAAACAAGTAGAAAGAAAAGGACTTAAAGAAGGATTCAAAGTTGTTCATCAAATTAAGTCCAACAATATGGATCAATCAAACAAAATCTTTCAAGTGGGTATCAAGGATGGTTCTTTGGAGAGAGGTCACTTCGCCCTAGGCTTGGATGGCTAAAATCGAAGTGGTAATCTAAAGGGACATTTGAGGTACTTGGTTGAAGAAAATCAAGAGATTGGTCTAGAAAGCAAGCAACACCCAAAAGAGAACAAGTCATGAAATTTCAAGTGGTATCATGAAATTTCAAGTGGTGCATCTTTCAGTTCTCTCAAGCAAGCAATGGTCAAAGAAGAAGCAAGCCAACCACAATAAGAAGAGTGCACTTGATCATTAGTGATTCTCAATTCATATGGGTGAAGAATAGGAATTCATAGAATTGGTATCTATTGGTCTTCACCAAGCTTATAATTGGACTTCATGGTGCTATTGGAGAAATGAATTGAAATCTATATGACTATCTTCCTCTCCAACATAGCAAAGGTATCATTGTATTGTGCATGATCATTTTTCATCCCTTACTAGTATGCGGTTAGTGCATATAGTACATGCTTATAGGATCATGCATTACAAATGAAAATTTTTAGATTCATAGACTACCACTATTGCTTGAATGATTATATAATCTAGTGGTTAGTGTATGAGTTTGTTCATGAGCTAGTAAACCCATGTACTTGATCTATTTTGAATTGCAAACAAGTGACAAGTAAAACCTCTTTAAGATGACAAAGGGGGAGAGTTTAATACAAAGGGAAAGATTAGTACAAAGTTTGAACCTTAAGCACCCTTTGTGCTTTGTGTGATAGCTTGTAGCCCCTTTGTCCTTAGTATGTTATTGTTGGACCTTTGTGGTGATAGATGACAAAGGGGGAGAGAGACTGATTAAAGCTTCAGGATAGTTTCATTTGCTTTTCTTTATATCTGAAGATATATACTGCAGGCTGTCGTTTCTTGTTTTTGAGCTTCATTGATGTATCTTGGATTTGAGATAGATTGTATCATGTGAGAGATGAGACTTACTTATGCTTTATCTATGTATCTCTTGAGACATGATCTTTATTTATATTTTAGTGGCTTGTGGACTTGAGAAAATGCGTAATGAGTGCTATGTGTGAATTACATGTGTTATATTTATTTTCATAAAGACTATGCATGCTAGAATGAAAATATTTGATGTGATGCCTTTATATTTATTCTTGTGTGATATATCTTGTCATATGCATCACGGTTTCACTTTGTCACACACACATGCACCCCACGGATGCAATGATTTAGGAGGAGTCTCCTATATGTTTTAGTATGTGCAATTGATATTTGAGGTCATTTTGTGAATTCTAATCATAAGCACATATTAAGGGGGAGCCTCTCATAAATCATTGAACTCAAAAGTTTAAATGTTTATATCATTTTGTAAGCTTTAATCAAGTTGTCATCAATCACCAAAAAGGGGGAGATTGAAAGTGCATCTAGCCCTTTAGTGGGTTTTGGATGATTGAATGACAACGTGATTAAAGAACTAACCCGTTTGCTAAGTGTGGACAGGTAATAGGTTATCTCACAGGTACTTAATGAAAGCCAAAATGATGTGTTGTTGTATAAACAATCTAGTTCAAGCACAAGACAACAATGCAAATGGAATTCATGCAAATGCTTGTTTATTGTGGGATTTCCATGTACTATGTGAAAGCAAGCTCGTGAGTATTAGTTAATGAGACATAAGGGATTGTATATGGAATGGTCTCATATTTGAAGCTTGCTAAATTGAAATGAAAAAGATAACAATACATATGAATGAATGATTCAACACAAGATGTGACTTAATGGCTTGAGATGATGAAGATAGCAAGGAAAGGCTTCGAGGTACTAAGCAAGGGTGAAGGGCAAGCGACGGCTTGGCGGCCGAAGAACCTAGCTAGGGTGAAGAAGAAAGTACTTGCATTTAGTTGAGGTACTAATCAAGCTAAGATGGTCATATTGATGTGAAGGATCAAATCTATATTGGACAAGTTGATTAAAGTGACTTGATGCATTTGGAGTTATTCATATTTGATGAATTGAATCAAGTCGCGTGCTCAAGATGGCTATGCTCAAGTGACAAGATCAATATTGACATGTTGGCACCCTCACTTGATGAAGATTGAAAGACACGGCATCAATTTAAAGAAGATCAACTCAAAAGGTTTAATTTTGTTTTTCTTTTGATCTTGAGTTAATAGGTATGCCGTACTATTAAGAGAGATGCAAGTTTAGGTGGTCTGAGGAAGATAGAGTGCTCAAGCATAATAATAAAATCAAAAGAGAGACACTCTAGCACTTCACGAGCACATAGAATAATTTTCTGTGACTGTCGGTGTCGGAAGTCCCGACGTAAGCCGGAACTCCCGACAGTCGGAAGTCATGACTCTTGCCGAAAGTGCTGACTCCCAGTCACTGCCTGCGCTGTGACTGTGGACGTCGGAAGTCCCAACGTGAGTCGGAACTCCCGATAGTCGGAAGTCCCGACCCAAGCCGGGAGTCCCGGCATCCATGGTTCTACTGACCTGCTGACTGTACGTGTCGGAAGTCCCGACGTTCGTCGGAAGTTCCGACCATCGGAAGTCCCAACGTTCGTCGGAAGTTCCGACGTTGGCTGTCTCGAGTGGACTTTGACCTCGTATGAACAGTGTTTTCTTCATACGTCGGAAGTCCCGTGATCTGCGTCGGAACTCCCGACGTAGATCTGAACGGTTAGATTTTGCCTTGGAGTATTTATACCCGTCTCCTCCATTCTAACCGTTGCCCACTCATTTCATTGCAACGAACACTCGGCCAAAACAGCCCCCAAGCATTCTAGGCTCGCCACTCTTCTCTCCTTTGCCTCCAACTTCAATTCCTAAAGGGTTTGAGTGATTGGAGAGTGGATTGAGTGAGAAAAACACTTTGAGCAAGCTTGAGCACTTGATTTCTTCGTCAAGCCGGTTTGATTTGCATTTGTTACTCTTGGGGATTTTCCCCTAGCCGGCGAGGCGTCGCCCAAGAGCTTTCATCTTGTGGAAGAGCCTTGGGAAGTTTGTATTACCCTTGATTTCTAGTGAAGAAACTCAAGTGACCTTTGTGATATCCTTGAGTGAGGCAAGGAGTTGGAAGAGACTCCGACCAAAGTGGTCTCCTCAACAACGAGGACGTAGGAGCTCCTTTGTGGGGCTGCCGAACCTCGGGATAAATTCTTGTCTCCCGCGTGCTTGTTGTTGTTGTGATTTGCTCGAAATTACATGTATTTGGTTGTCTTCCTCTCTCTAGCTATTTCTTAGGGTTTGGGCCTCAATCTACGGAGTGGTGGCTTATCAACGTCAAGAGAGTGACCCAACACCTTACCTTACCACTAGGAAGTGGGTTTGTAAGATATCGGCATCACAAAGTTTATTTTAGCACTTGTAGTTCATTTCCCGTAGGGGTCGGAAGTGCTGACAGTTTGCGTCGGAAGTTCTAACCCAAACTGTCGGGACTTCTGACACGTTGGAAGTTCTGACCCAAACGTCGGGACTTCTGACACGTCGGAAGTTCTGACCCAAACTGTCGGGACTTCCGACATTAACTGACTAGTGCATTTTGATTCAACTCTTTGGTTGCTGCTGTTTGGCTCCCTAGGTTTATCTAGTATCTTTTATATACTTTGTGGCTAACTTGTGAGGGGTGGTATTACTTTGTTTTGGAGTTTCTATTTTGGAAACTCCTATTACTAATCGTTTCCGCTTTTAAAGGTGTTGATTTTTCAGAAACGCCTATTCACCCCCCTCTAGGCAGCATCCTAGGTCCTTTCATGCACGATTCTCCACTGTAGCATTTCGTTTGTATTTATGAATTATTATCTAAATATTGACTAATTAGGCTCAAAAGATTCGTTTCGCAAAGTTAAAGCAAACTGTGCAATTAGTTTTTAATTTCGTCTACATTTAGTACTCCATACATATACCACAAATTTGATATGACGAGAAATTTTCTTTTTACATAGTGCGTTTTTGGAGAACTAAACAAGGGCATGGTTCCAAAGGGCAAACGAAAGTTCTGTCCGGCAACCTCCTGTGTCAACATCAGTTGTGTGGGCCCTATACACATAAAAATGACTATTTCTCTCTATGCGGCTCAGTAGACGGAAAGTTCCAACCTGACCTTGTTTAGATCGTAAATTTTTGTAATCTAGACACTGTAGCACGTTTCGTTTATATTTGACAAACTTTGTCCGTTTATGGACTAACTAGGCTCAAAAGATTCGTCTCGTGATTTACAACCAAACTGTGTAATTAGTTATTTTTTTTACCATACAAATTTGGGCAAGACATTGCGCAGCAGTTCAACCATACAAATGGTCTCTCTCTCATTTCCAGGGCCCATCAACTTGTAATGGAAGGATTTAATTGGTGCCAGGTAGGTCTTCAGAATGTAGCGTCACATTTTCAATTTGTTTATATGCTCAACCAATTGGATTGGTATCACGAAAAAGTATACTAAATTGTGAATATAACCTTTGTAGTTCCTTTCTAGCTCAGCTTGCAGTTACAATATGGCCATTGTGGATTCCTTTCTCATAGAACTTACTACCACAGTACCACCCTTGTGGTTGCAACTTGCTGATTATGTATCTTTGGTGTGCTGCCCTTTGAATGTTATTTTGCCCAGATATTATCCCACTGGAAGCTTAAATGGTTATTGTTATAATTTATGCAGGATAAGAATGTAGTCACAGTCTTCAGTGCGCCTAATTATTGTTACCGATGTGGTAACATGGCTGCTATTCTTGAAATCGGGGAAAACATGGACCAGAACTTCCTTCAATTCGACCCGGCACCTCGGCAAATTGAGCCAGACACAACTCGCAAAACCCCAGACTACTTTTTGTAATTGTGGTGGTGACCTTAACTTACTGGTGTTGATGCTCCTCTCTTCCGCAGCATCAGGGTCTGTAGATCTTCTGTCCTTAGATATGGGTTCCATGGGCCCGACCTGTACGTCTCCCAATTCTTTTGTTTGGAGATTTTGTTGCTGCTTCTCGATCTTTATACAAGATGTTAAAAGTTAAGTGCCAGTGGATTTTTTTTTTCTTTCTGTTGTACGTCGACTTTGTATTATTTGTAGACAGTGAATGGAAGTCGCAGTAGGAACGCCCCTGCTATGTCTTTATTTCGGCTTAGAGATGTGTCATCCGCGTGGCTGAATAAATTCTGTCCAGATGGGAAGGTTTTGCAGCATCCCAATCTGATTTGCTGTATAATGTAATGTTGGTTGGCGCCTTGCAGTTTCATTCTACATACATGTGATGGCTATAATTGTTTCTAATATCATTTAGGTACATCAGATCATTCAATATGTACAGATGAGATGACGCTTAATCGACAGTTTTACAGTTTAGACATGCTTACGTAATTTTGCTGCTATATTCGAGACGTGCCAGAACATTTGGGCATGGCATATTGCAAGGACAAGAATCCACAGGGCAAAAACTAGTAGTAGGGCAAGAATTTTGTTATCTCGACGGCACAGTAGATGTTGGCGTTTAATCACGAGAAGAAATCAGAACACAGCAAATCATATGCGTGAACAGGATGTTTGCCCTTGCATCGTTTCTCTTGGTTAACAGTGGGACATGTAACGCTGAGTTCAAGCGTCACAACATGTCCTGGCTTTACAACATCAGCATGCATCTAACTTCCGACTGATCAGGCTTCGTACCATGTAAGTGAGCTCGCGATCAATAGCCTGCTTGGCAAGTCCCCCGGGCAAGGTGCAATGTACGTCAGCTTCTTCCTAGAATGTAGAATGTTAGTTCTTGGTGCATACACGTAATCTAAACTCACATATTAGCACTGACTCTTAAGCATACCTTTGGATGTCAACATCAGTAACATGAATGAATCCGGCAATATTGCTGCAATGTATCGTGTAGCAGGTGTTAAACGAACTTGTGATGGAATGAAAGCTGAAAATTCTGTTCAAAGAAAGCTGTACGGCAAAATAAATAAAAAGTAATCTAGCAGCAACCACACAAGTAAATTTTCATCATGCCCAATATGAACACACTAAAAAGAAGAATATCCCCCATACTATCTTTGTCCAAAGCATGAGTGCATGTGTTATGGTGGGCCGCGTCTACCAGCGCCGCAAGCGGAGCCGTGGCTAAGGATGCAGCGGAGCGGCGTGCGACGCGCGCGACGTGCATGCGGCTGCATGGTGACCACGGCCAGAGCGGTTTCAGTTCCTTAAATTTAGGATCTCAGATTTGAGTTTGTTAAGTCAGCTAAAGTTTGTTAGTTAGTTAGTGAATTGTGGAACACTTGGCTATATAGCCTAAACATTTGTTTAATAAAGGGTTAGCTGGAGATTGATATCAATCTCTCCCGCTCTGTTAGCCTCACGTCCTCCTCTGCTCTTGTGTCCGACGCCGGCCGTCAGCACGGCGTCGCACACTCGCCGCCGAGGAGAGCCATCCTCGCCCTCCCACGTCGCACGGCTACAACCTCAGAGGAAGTAGCAGCGGTTCTAACAATCTGGTAT
Organism: Miscanthus floridulus; assembly: GCF_019320115.1. Classification (NCBI taxonomy): domain Eukaryota; kingdom Viridiplantae; phylum Streptophyta; class Magnoliopsida; order Poales; family Poaceae; genus Miscanthus; species Miscanthus floridulus. The sequence continues at coordinate 25,677,618 of NC_089587.1, read as the reverse complement.
CGGCCATGTCAGGTCCGATGACTGGCGTTCCCACCACCGCCCTTTCCTCCGCCGCCATTCCTCCCATCCACCCAACGACCACCGCCGCACCCACCACCACCGCCCCGTTCCCCCAAACCACCGCGCCTCCCATACCGGGAGATTCCTCCTCCCCAGACCCCCTCACCGCCGCCATACTTGGACTGCAACGCCAGATGGGGCAGTTCGCCACGCGCCTGTCCGCCCTGGAGGGGCGGGCCTCATCGTCCGCCAGCGGTCCGTCCGCGAGCAGTCCACCCCCGGCCTCGTTTTCGTATGGCATGCCGGGTTATGGCGGCATTCCCGCGGCGCAAACAACCGGCTCCGTCGTGATTCACTCGGCGGCGTCGGCTGAACCCCAGGTACCCTCAGCGCCGCTGCCCATCACCCAGATCCAATTCCCCCATTCTCCTTCGCCATCCCCTACCTTCAGCGCGCCACCTCCACCGCCGCCGAGCCACTACGACGGCCACTCTGAAGGCCGTGGTGCCCCGGGACATTACGAGGGCCACGCAGACGCCCGCGGTGTGGCCCGTTTCCAGAAGCTGTCCTTTCCAACATTCGACGAGACGGACGATCCCCTGGCGTGGATGAACAAATGTGAGCACTTCTTCCGGGCGCAGTGCACGCCGGAGGTGGACAAGGTCTGGCTCGCGTCGTTTCACATGAACGGCGTCGCCCAGCACTGGTACTACATGCTGGAGCGCGATGCGGGCGGCGTCAGCAACATCTCCTGGCCCCTCTTCAAGGCGCTCTGCCACCAGCACTTCGGACCCCCGCTCGCCACCAACCACCTCTCCGACTTGGCGCGCCTGCCATTCCGGGGCACCGTGGCGGAGTACCAGGAGGCGTTCCAGGCCTGGATGGCGCACGCCGGACCATTGTCTCCGCTCCAGCAAGTTCAACTCTTCACCGGCGGCCTGCCGGAACCGATCCGCACCGACGTCGAACTCCAAGGGCCCACGGACCTACAGCGTGCGATGGGTTTAGCTCGCGCATACGAACGCCGCGCTGCCGTCCTGCCCCCGGCGCCCGCGGTTCGCCCACCGCGCCCGCCGGCGCGCAACCCGCCGCTGCCTCTGCCGGCCGCGCCAGCCATGCCACCGACGACAGCACCTGCGGGGCCTGCTCAGGCGGCCCTACCGGCGCCCCCACGGCCGTTCCGTCGTCTGTCGCCCAGGCTTATGCTACAACTGTGACGAACCGTACATCCGGGGGCACAAGTGCCAGCGCCTCTTCTACCTGGAGGTCACCGACTTCCACGAGTCCGAGCCGCAGCTGCCAGAGGAGCCAACGGCCCCGGAGTCGTCGGTCCAGGGCGGCCAGGCGGATGATCTACCCCCCTCATCTCCTTGTACGCGATCGCGGGTATCCGCACTGCAGATACGATGCAGCTCCGCATCGCCATTGGCAACCACGAGTTGACCGCCCTCGTCGATTCCGGGTCCACGCACAACTTCATCAGCACGGAGGCTGCTCGCCGCGTCGGCCTCCACTTCCACGACAGCCAGGGCACCTGCGTGGTGGTCGCCAATGGTGACCGCGTCGCGTGCCGCGGCCTCGCGCGCGACGTCGCTGTCCGCATCGCCGAGGAGCACTTCACCGTGGACTGCTACGCGATTCCGCTCGACTGCTACGATGTCGTCTTGGGCACCACGTACCTGCGTACCCTTGGTCCCATCCTATGGGACTTCGACGACCTCTGCATGGCGTTCTGGCGCCACGGCCGACGCATTCTCTGGAAAGGCATCGGCTCGACGCGCTGGGACATTCCCTCCACCAGCCGCCTCCACGCCCTGCGCAACTCCGAAACGGCCCTCCTCGATCGCCTCCTGGATTCCTACAACGACGTCTTCGCCGCGCCGACAGGGCTACCGCCGCCCCGCGCCTGCGATCACCGGATCCATCTACTTCCGAACACCGCGCCGGTGGCAGTCCGCCCGTACCGCTATCCGCAACTCCAAAAGGACGAGCTGGAAACTCAGTGCGCGGCGATGCTTGAGCAGGGCATCATCCGGCCCAGCACCTCGCCCTTCTCCGCGCCCGTACTCCTCGTCAAGAAGGCGGACGCGACATGGCGCTTCTGCGTCGACTACAGGGCGCTCAACGACACCACGGTGAAAGATAAATTTCCAATCCCGGTGGTGGAAGAGCTCATCAACGAGCTTCATGGCGCACGCTTCTTCACGAAGTTGGACCTACGTGCGGGCTATCACCAAGTCCGCGTCCACCCGGACGACGTCGCGAAGACCGCGTTCCGGACGCATCACGGGCACTTTGAGTTCCTCGTGATGCCGTTCGGCCTCACCAACGCACCAGCCACGTTCCAAAGTATGATGAACGCCGTGCTTCGCCAATTCCTTCGTAAGTGCGTCCTCGTATTTTTTGACGACATATTGATCTACAGCGCCTCTTGGTCCGAGCACCTGCAACACCTCCGCGCCGTCTTCGACGTCCTCCGTGCGCACCAGTTACGCGTCAAGCGCTCGAAGTGCGCCTTTGGCACCACCTCGGTGGCATACCTGGGCCATGTGATCTCGGCCTCGGGCGTAGCCATGGACGGCGACAAAGTAGAGGCCGTGGCCTCCTGGCCGCAGCCCGCCTCGGCACGGGGTCTCAGCGGCTTCCTCGGACTCGCCGGGTACTACCGGCGATTCATAAAAGACTTCGGCACGGTGGCGGCTCCCCTGACCAAGCTGCTGCGCAAGGAAGGTTTCCACTGGACGGAGGAAGCGACTGCCGCCTTCACAGCGCTCAAGGAGGCGCTCTCGACTGCTCCCGTACTTCACCTGCCGGACTTCACCAAGCCTTTCGTCGTCGACTGCGACGCCTCCGGAATTGGCTTCGGCGCTGTGCTGCACCAAGGCGCGGGACCTCTCGCGTTCTACAGCAAGCCCTTCGCCGCCAGACACCTGAAGGTGGCGGCTTATGAGCGTGAGCTCATCGGCCTCGTACAGGCAGTGCACCATTGGCGACCCTACCTCTGGGGCCGTCGCTTCGTCATCCGCACCGACCATTACGCGCTGAAATACATCCTTGGCCAGCGCCTCTCCACGGTTCCACAGCACCAATGGATAAGTAAGTTGTTTGGGTTCGATTTCACAGTTGAGTTCCGCCCTGGCCGCTTGAACACTGCGGTGGACGCGCTCTCGCGTCGCGAACAGGAGGATCCGCGCGTGGCGGCTGTCTCGGCGCCAACCTTCAGCCTCTACGACGACCTGCGCGCCGAGCTCGCCGCGGACGACTCCCTGCGCCAGCTACGTGACACCATTGTCGCGAATCGTGGCATGCCATGGCGTGTCGCTGACGGCCTCATCCTCTACGGCTCGCGTGTCTACATACCCGCGACGTCGCGTGTGCTTCCGGCGGTGCTCCAACTGGCACACACAGCGGGCCATGAAGGAGTCCAGAAGACCTTGCAGCGCCTACGCCTCGACTTCGCCGTCGACCGTGACCGCACGCTCGTGCGGGATTTCGTCCGCTCCTGCTCCACCTGCCAGCGGAACAAAACTGAGGCTCTCCACCCTGCCGGCCTCCTCCAGCCACTCGACGTCCCCTCGCAGGTTTGGGCTGACATTTCATTGGACTTCGTCGAAGGACTACCCAAGGTGCACGGCAAGAGCGTCATACTCACGGTGGTCGACCGTTTTTCGAAGTACGCTCACTTCATAGCGCTCGGCCACCCGTACACGGCCTCGTCGGTCGCCCGCGCCTTCTTCACCGATATCGTCAGGCTCCACGGCTTTCCGGCGTCAATCGTCAGCGATCGCGACCCCATCTTCACCGGCCACGTCTGGAGGGATTTGTTCAAGATGGCAAGTGTGCAGCTGCGCATGAGCACCGCATTTCACCCTCAGACGGACGGACAATCCAAAGCTGTCAACAAGACGATCGCCATGTACCTGAGATGCATCACCGGCGACAGGCCACGAGCGTGGCTGAAGTGGCTCCCGTGGGCCGAATACTGCTACAACACCAGCTTCCACTCCGCCTTGCGTACCACCCCGTTTCAGGTGGTGTACGGTCGCCCTCCTCCGCCGATGGTGCCCTATGAACCAGCAACGGCGCGCACTGCTACGGTCGACACCATGCTCTTGGACCGCGACGCTTTCCTCGCCGACGTACGCGACCGGCTGCTGCAAGCCCAGCACTACGCCAAGCGCCACTACGACGCTCATCACCGCCCTCTGGAGTTCAACATCGGCGATTGGGTCTGGCTCCGTCTCCTGCACCGCCCCGCCCAGTCGTTGGTTCCCGGCGCCCGCAGTAAGCTCAGCCCGCGCTACGCGGGACCCTTTCAGGTGATGGAGCACGTGGGCGACGTCGCCTACCGCCTTCGACTGCCAGACGACGCGCGCATCCACGACGTCTTCCATGTTGGCGTTCTTAAGCCCTTCCATGGCGCTCCTCCGACAACTACTCCGGCATTGCCACCCATGCGCCACGGTCGTCTGCTGGAAGCACCCGAACGCGCCCTGAGCTCGCAGCTGCGCCGTGGGGTCTGGCACGTGCTCATCCAGTGGGCCGGCCTGCCGGAGACCGACGCCACCTGGGAACCAATCGACGACTTCCGCGCGGCCTACCCCGACTTTCAGCTCGAGGACGAGCTGTTTGTCGACGACGGGAGTGATGTTATGGTGGGCCGCGTCTACCAGCGCCGCAAGCGGAGCCGTGGCTAAGGACGCAGCGGAGCGGCGTGCGACGCGCGCGACGTGCATGCGGCTGCATGGTGACCACGGCCAGAGCGGCTTCAGTTCCTTAAATTTAGGATCTCAGATTTGAGTTTGTTAAGTCAGCTAAAGTTTGTTAGTTAGTTAGTGAATTGTGGAACACTTGGCTATATAGCCTAAACATTTGTTTAATAAAGGGTTAGCTGGAGATTGATATCAATCTCTCCCGCTCTGTTAGCCTCACGTCCTCCTCTGCTCTTGTGTCCGACGCCGGCCGTCAGCACGGCGTCGCACACTCGCCGCCGAGGAGAGAGCCATCCTCGCCCTCCCACGTCGCACGGCTACAACCTCAGAGGAAGTAGTAGCGGTTCTAACAGCATGACAACTAAAATCGTTCCTAAGAAAATATTTATTGCCAGGATTTGAGCCACTTGACAGATGAAAACCTTGCTGCAAGATAGACTAGTCAGACGACTTTGGCCTCTCATATCTATATCTAAATATGATTCACTGCTGACGACACCCAAAAGAGTAAGCAGTAACATAAGCAAGATGGAATTGCCATGAACTTACGAGCTTATGGCAAGGAGGGGCATAACTGTGCACAGGTTCATGCAAAAGATGTGCAGAAGAAAATTCAAGAAGTGGCTAAGCTACTGGTGAATTGGATGATAACAAAATCAAGAAGTCTGAAGAACCGAAAACAAAATTGAGTGCCTAAAAATGTGGTACAACAACGATATGCAAGCAAATCCAAGGCTCAATTACTTGCACCATGTATTTTGATTTTCTGAAGGCTGGCATATCAGCTGTACTCTATAAATAACGTAGCCTTTTGTGATCTACTACCTCTAATCTGAGTCACTTTTGCATAAAAGCTATCTTATTGGACCAAGCCTGTAACATAAGTTAAACCTGGCACAAAAATATTACCTAGAAATTATTTCATCAGGTTCCTTAGCATAGGAAACAGCAAGCACTGTATGGATCATATCCGTGCTAATGTTGACAGCAACAAGTCGAGTAGGATCTGCCACAGGCTCTGCACCGATAGGTAATGCTGAACGGGGAGCTTGATGGCCACCACCGATTTTGTACACCGAGACATCACTGAAATTGACAATGTTTGAGTGCGGTGCAAGATCATTTGCAATCCCATAAAAGTATTCCTGCAAGAGTACATTAGGACTTGGCTTTAACAAGACAGCAAAACATAAGGTTGAGACGGTGAAACATTACCCCATAAAGGTAGTAAGGGCAACAATAGAAGAGGGGAAAAAGAAAGAGGCTAAGACTGTGACAGTGTACAGTGATGACAACTATGCTATCATCAATAAAATTTCACATTAGATAAGAAACAAAGCCTTTTTAGTTTAAACCAATGTTTAAGGGCATAGCTGGTCACTTTCTACTCCAGAAAAATAGCTTACCCTGATTCGGAAGCTTCTCGTTTTTTGCCGATATTTTGAATTTCTGAGGACAACACCCTCTGATTTATGAAGTTTTACAACATCAATGTTGGACTTGCTTTGAACTGCATCTTTTAACATCTTCCAGAGTTTCTCCTGCAAGCCATAAGATCAATCAGATAATACCCAGAAGAGCTTCATTATCATATGGTTTCATAATTATACATTTTACATTCAAGATAAAATGACTAATATTACAGAGCTCTCTAGAGCACTCTATATCATATCACGCTACAATGTGTGCCAATATGACAAATCATACATGTTAATAGTTGCAATTGTTAGCGACATCTGCCATTTTTCCTACTTGACACTTGTGCTTATATGCACTTTTTTCTCTCTTCACCATTCTGAATATCAGTTGCTGCAGCCTGAGCACTCTTTTGACTATTATCTAGAATTAGACATGTCAGTAGAAAGCTTTATTTCCAGCAGCTGAGGTTTCTTCATATGGCCCAGATTTTCTTTTGGCTTATTTGAAAAGAAATATCTCAATTAACTTCCATATAGCACACTTGATGCATCAATGAAGCATAATGATACTGATGATCTGTTTATATAAGAAAACATGCCGAAAGGGATACTGCTAGCAGAGTATGTTTTGTTTCTACTTGAGATTAGCTGCTACTTACTGCTGCAACACATTCCTACTAGTGTCCAAGATGTCTCTACCAGCCCCAAAAACAAATATCATCTTACTCAATAGGATCTAAATTCTTTTATGAATGATTTTATAGGGAACATTTACTTTTAGTTTTAAAATGATTAACATGGAACCTTGATTATAGCATACTGCTATAACAAAATGTTTGGTTGCCTATGACGTTTGGCTATAAGTTGAACAAATAATATAGAGTATGTTTGAGCAGTTATGAGTGTGAAATGAAACACAGGATGAGTCATCTACAGCATAAACCTTCTGAAAAAAAAAACAGTAATGTTCACATGAACAAAGCAATGCACAACTTGCCTGTCCCAGTACCAGTACTACATTGGCCTTGAAGGTTTCAATTGCATTGAGAAGTAACTGCAGAGCGTAAAAATGAAGGATCACTTACTACACACAGGGGAACAGTATGAATCTGAAAAATGGCCATTAGTTACTTGAAGCCAACCACTAACCTCGTACCCAAGGCCTTCAACCCACCCCATTGTATTGATAACCATTCCTGCTGCCCTAGATTCAGCATTGCCAGAGAACTGTTTCTCCAATGTTTTAGCTAGCTCCTTCATAAGAACTTTGTAAACATCCGCATTAATACTGTTGGTAACACAAGCTACGGTTAAGGTGCCAAAGAAGTAGACAAAAGAACAGTGTTAATGCAGAAAGCTCCGAGTAGTATCAACTGCCAAAGAATATAGTAGAGAGATACCTTGGATTTGGGTGGCCATAGAAGTATACCAGTGGCATCTCCAAGGGAATCCCATCAACTATATCTATAGGTTTCTCAATTGGTGTGGCAGAAATACATCCAGGGATTGTTATAGACCCCTGGCTTGTGATAAACTTGTTGCCACCCCATTGCTAAAAGATGACTCATTAAAAGCTAATCGTAGTTAAACCAGTGTCAGCCTTTTGAGCCTCATGAACCCCATGTTATATTTGTTGAGTACGACATGTACTTACGCTTGCTTTACTTTTCAAATATTTGGATGAAAATCCCGGATGGGTACCAGATTGCTTGAGTTTGGAGGAATTAGGCTTGTGATCAACCAGTCAGTTGTCCCTGTGGATTTGGAGTCTTCGCCTGAAGATCGGAGTTGTCTTTTCGGTGTTTGCTATCTAAGGTTATATTCTCTATACTAAGTATGTTATATATTAAGCATTGTCTATTGATATTACCTTTATTTATAGCTATATGTGAGATTTGACTTCCTGGACTCACATATGGTATGTATCTGGTTTTGTTCTTAAAACCGGGTGTTACACCATAGAAGTATACCAGTGGCATCTCCAAGGGAATCCCATCAACTATATCTATAGGTTTCTCAATTGGTGTGGCAGAAATACATCCAGGGATTGTTATAGACCGCTGGCCAATATCTAAATCGACATATGTAGGCTTCCAGCCCAGTTTGGCAGCCCAGCTAAGGAGCATCTTGCAGAGAGTACTTTTTCCGGAATCTGTTGGCCCCACAACAATCACTTTACGTCCCTAAGCCAGATATGGTGAGAAAACTTCAGTGAAATAGTCCAGGGAAAAGGAGATAAATAGCCAAAGGGCGCCTAGCTCAAATGGTTAGGTGACCCAGCGGCACTCCTCAGGTCCTGAGTTCGACTCCCCGTGGGAGCGAATTTCAAGTTGAGGTTAAAAAAATCCCCTCGCCCGTCCCTATGTGCCAAAGCGCAGTTATGGCCCGGCCCGGTTCTCACTGGGCAACGGATACCGCTGCGTTAGGATGGGGGCGGGGGTTCGGGGGTTTTCTCGATCTGTGTGAGAAGATCTTCTTCTTAAAGGGAAAACCCGGGGGCCGTCGTAACCCCCCGCAGGTCGAGTTTTTTTTTTAAAGGAGATAAATATAGGGTCTGATTGGTGGCTTGTATTAGCCTCAACCTAAGTTAGCATAAACATATGCAGTGTCTTGGTGTTTGGTTGTTCTGCATAGGCAAACCGCATTTGATAAAATTGTATTTGATTGTTTACATTTTGTTGCATGTAGTCACATCCATGTTATAGTTGAGGTCTCATGTTTCTAGTTGAGGTACGGAGGATGAGAATATTTCATTTTTTGTATGCGCATTGGCTTGTATAAACATGTATTGTCTAATACGACCAAATCTGGCATACTAGCTAATCCAGCATTAGGTCTGCATAAGAGCCTACCAAACACGAGCAAATTGCACTGCACAAGCTTGGATACATGCTAATATAGGCAACCAATAAAACCCATAAGCACAAAGGTCCCGTGCCAAGAACAACAGCTCACTATTCATGTTCACAAGTTCAATCTATGATAATGTTCTGCCACACTTGTACCCTGTTAGGGTCTCAGTAAAATTTGTGCCTACACAATCATATGGAACATAGAACCATATTGCCATCTAGATGTTGTCGTCAACACAGAGTTACATTTGATAACTACATTCTGATCTGTCTTTTGAACATAATGTCAAAATCACACAAGACAATATCACTTGTAGGCTTGCTTATGTCTTTGAACATTAATGAAGAATTAAAAGTGGCGCTATGTCAAATTTCATACTGTTTTAAACTCACTCTAACTATCTCTAGGAATATACGAAACTAACATCCACACAGTCGACCAAAAATCAAGAAAATAAGCTGACTAACTAGTTGTTCTATGAGATAAAGCTTTGCATCAACTACAGATCCTAAACTATGCAACAATACTACAATCGAATGATCATGAGACGAATTGAATCCGGATAACTCACCTGTGAGGCCTCCATATCGCCCCCCCTGAGCTGCAGCAGCCCTCGCCCTTGCCCTACGGGCATCCAGAATGGCGTGCGTGTTGATGTAAATTACCATTGGAGTCTGTAACCCACAATAACAAAATCATCTCACCACAGCATCACCCCCAATAACCTCATTATTCCTAAATTTACACAGAAACGATGCCAAAAAAGAGAAGGCCACCGAACGCTCACCTCGTCAGACGCGTACTCGCTCTCGCTCACCCCATCCAGTTCCACCGTCGCGCCGTGCCAGGTGAAAATCTGAGCAAACAAACACAAACGGCGACTGAAATCAACACCGATGAAGAATGGCCGCAAAAGCAGGAAGAGGGGGCCAACTGGGTTTGCTTACGGCGATCTTGGATCGGGGAGGGACGGGGACCCAGCCCTCCGGGGGCAGCTCGGTGCCGAAGATCTCCGCCGTGCCGGTGACGAGGCGCACTCGGAGGGGCGCGTTGGGGAGCACCTCCACACGCAGCTCGCTCTGCGGAGCTAGCTTGTACTGCCGTGGCGGTTGCGGGGTCGCGGCTCCGGTCCCCGCGGTTGTCGCGGCGGCCATGGTAAGGGGGTTTTGGAGACGGCGCGACGGCGAGGGTTTGGGCGTCGCCGGGGCCGGAGGGCTGGGATTTTGGGGGTGTCCGGATCGAAATGAGTGTTTGTTTAAGTTATTTTTCCTCGTAAACAAAGTATCGATCTTCAAAATTTTGTAAATTTTAATTAGCTAGTACTGCCCTATTTCAATTTTCAAATGGTAAATCGCTTTTAGCTTTTTTAGATACATTAATTTTATTATATTAGCAAATATGTCCGTACGTTGCAACGAGAGAATAAAGTACCAAATATTTAAGAAAACACAAGGACCGAAATAATACATATCTCTTTATATTTTACTCTTTGTATATAAAATTTCGTCTAAAAATTGTGCTTGAAAAGATATTTTTAGACTAAACTGAATGTAACACCCTAAATTTTGCACATTTTTGAAATAGGAGGAAATTGGTTAACTAAGTATTTTATGGGCATTTGAATTTAGAAAAAAAAAATTTATTGAATTAAAATAAAAAAAATAGGTCAATCACCATGTGTGTGCATTCATGCTGCTGCATATTAATTTTTAGAATGGTTTGATTTGAACTCAAATTTGAACTTGATTTGAATTTTGCCTTCAAAATTGCTTTGGAAAAAATTAGAAAAAGAAAAGAATAAAATCCTTTCTCCTCCCTCTGTTTCGGCCTGTAGGCCTGCTTCTGCCATGGCCCGCTTCTTTCCTTCCCAGGCCGTCGCTCTTCTTCCCCTCTCCGGTCGGGCCGAAGCCCAGCGCCCCGTTTCTCAGCGCCAACCTAGCTTGCCTTCTCCCTTGCGCGCTGCAGCGGCCCAGTTCCGCCGGCCCATTCCTTTCCAGCGCCGCAAGCCCACGCCCGCGCGCCTTCTTCCACCGCTGACAGCCGGGCCCGCTGGTCAGGCTTCTCCTTCCTCACGTCTTGGCCGGCTCGGACTCCTCCTCCGCACCGACACCGAGTCCGGTGCTGCTACGCTCCCCTTGGTGGCGTGCCGCTCAAGTATCCCTCCCCATAAATAGCGCGCGTCCCTCCTCTGTCTCCTATCTCATCTGACGTCCGAATTTTTCGACCAAGCAGCCGCAGCCACACCTCGCTCGAGCGCCATCGTCGACCGCCGCCATCCACCGAGCGCCGCGCCGCCTTCGCTGCCTTCCGCTCGCCTATTTCGGTTCGGGTGAGATCCCCATCCCCTCCTCTCTCTCTCGAGTGTCTCCGTTTGAAAAACCGTGCACTGTCGGGCGAGAACTGAGTGCTCCGGCGAGTCACTCATGGCGCCGCCATCGCTCAGTCACCGCCGGCACTGTTCTGGCGCGTGTCTTTCTCTCTCTTCCGCCGGATCTGATCTAAGCCGTTCGGATCTAATCCAATGGCTCAGATCGAAGGATACCCCTTCGCTGCCGATTTTGCAAATACGTCCTTATAAATATTTCGGTGTTAACCCGCAGTCCAAAGTGCTTTTACAGATTCCGTTTCTTTCTTTAGAAAGCGTATTTTGGTTCGGTTAGATTAAAATACGTTTTCAGCTATTTACAGAATTGTCACTGCTTTTGTTTTAGCCGTAACTTCTCCGTTTTAACTCCGATTTGATCCGTTCAAGTTGCGTTAGCTTCATAATTAAGTGATCTACATATTCATGCTACTGTAAAGTAGATTTCCAACTTCTAAAATTCGAGCTTAGATTTAATTTATTATTATGCTATAAGAAAACTTGTTTAATCCATAACTTTTCCGTTTTAGATCCGATTTTTGTGATCTTCACGTTTGTGTGTTCATAGCGAGACGTAGATTCGTTTTCTAAACTTTTCATCTTGATTCTTTGCTGTTGATGTACTGTTCTAATCTATAGCTTTGTTTGCTTTGCATGATTGCTCCTGGATGATTGTATGTTGCTGTGGTTATCGAGTATAGACGGTGAGCAGTTTGTGGGAGATCAAGGGTACGACTTTGACGAGCAGGACCAGCAGGAGTACTTTGCTCAAGGCAAGTATAGCATGGGATCATCCTTGTTTCCTATTCACTTTAATTCATTAAATTCATGTTGCATGTGTCATCTTGATAGGGAATTCCTAGAATTGAACTATTACCTTGTCACCTATGGGTTATGCATTTGGGTAGCTTTGTTAGAGCTTAATTAAACCATGATCTTGTAACTTGACTAATGGTATATGCAATAAACATTAAAATATGACTTTTAGCAACATGGAAACAGGGGGCTGGAGTGTTTAGCTACTTTTCTAAATGCTTCAGATTCCTCTCCCTAAGGACTTATCTGTAAGTGATCGTCCAGGACTTACAGTACAGCTGTGAGGGCTATATGGCTCTGGCTTTAGCTCAGTATAAGGACCTTTTCTAGCTTGTTAGTGGTTACCTTTATTGGCGTAAGAATGGCTTGACGAATCAGGTATAGGACAACCTCTACTCTTATGTGTATAGCCGTGAAGGAATTGTGCCATTTGACAGGGGGGTTCCTATAACTGTTTGTCGAGTGAATCTAATGGCCCTAACTTGTTAGACGAACCTTTGAAAGGCTTCATAGTGACCCCTGCCTGCTCACCTTGGAAGTGTTTTGGGAGTTATAAACCCGGGCATATGGGTATCGCGACTCATAGTGAAAGTGTACAACCTCTGCAGAGTGTAAAACTGGTATATCGATCGTGCTCACGGTCACGAGTGGCCTTGGAACATTTATGGAATAGATGAACATTAAACCTTATCTGTTTATGCTATTCATTAATCATGTTTACATTTGATCATGTGTTCTGCGTTGGGAATTGAAACAACTTGTTACTACTCTTAAGCTAAAATTATGACTACTAAAAGCTGCACGCTGTTAAACCTGTGTCAAGCCTTTGAGCCTTATGAACCCCGTGTTACACTTGTTGAGTACGACATGTACTTACGCTTGTTTATTTTCATTATTTGGATAAAAATCCCGGATGGGTAACAGATGACCATGGGTATGATGATTTTCCTTAGGACTACTAGTCTTGTGGTCAACCAGTCGACGTTCCTATGATATGGAGCTTCCGCGAGAGATCTTTTTATTATTTCCGCTATAATTATGTGATAACTCTGTCATATTCGTGATGTAATAAACATTTATGATGATACTATTCATAATTTGTCGGCTTATGTGTGTGACTGATCTCTGGGCGTATGTAAGATTTTGTACTCCATTTTATCTTTAGAATTGGGTGTGACATATTGGTATCAGAGCTGTGTTGACTGTAGGACGCAAGCCTAGTTAGCAATGGTCGTTTTTAGCTTCTTTTGCTTCACTTGTTTCATGCTTTCTATCTCACCCTTGATATTTGCTAAAGTTTTATGCTTCTTTTGCCTTATTCTATTATGAAAATTATTGCTTCTAACCTAATCTAACTAAGTCTAATTCTGTAGATGCCTCGTGCCCACAAGACTGCCCGCATCAGCACTGGAGGGTACTACCCGCCTCAAGGTTTGTCCATGGAGCCTGAGGAGGAAGAACCCCAGGAACAGGAATTCGATCAGCCAACACCGCCAACACCAGTACCTACGCCAGAGCCCGTTCAGGAGGAACCCCAAGAAGTCGAGGTTGTCGACTTGTCCAAAAATGAAGAGGAAGATATTGATGAAGAAGATGAGCCGATCCCGCCCCTGGGGTGGACAACAAAGGTGTGGTATAAGCCGGGATGTGAATCCTCTGTTTCACATCACCGACTCATGAGCATGCTTCAGACCTACTACAGCGATTGGGATGCAGCTGTGGAATATGTTTGTGAAGAACATACACACCCTCTTAAAGATACCTATTGGAAGACTAGGGTGTGCATCGCCATCAAGGACGAATAGAAAGGCGCATATCAGCTGGATTCAAACTATGCGCACCATGGTCACCGTGCTACCATGGAGGACGGCATAGAAGATGCAGCCGCTGAAGCTTGCATAGGCCTCCGTGGTCACCGATTCAAGGACATGAAGGATGATCAATATCGATTCCTCCCTCATAAACACCCAGAATTGGGATGGGCGATGATGGACCCGCAGGGCACGGATCCAACCACCCAAGCGATGGTACACTTTGGCTATGAGTATGTGTCAAAGATTCGCCGATTAGAGAATCAATTGAAGGCGCAACAGGAAACTATCAAGAGGCACCGGCAGGTGATAGACGAACAAAGGGTGTGCCTCAATTTGCCAAAGATGTATGAGGAGCTTCCCCATAGGTATCGCCCATAGATGTTGGAGTCCCTCTTTATGTAATAACACAATAGTAGAACGAGTTAAGTTGAGTCTAGTCGAGTCTATTAGTGCGGTGTGAACATTGGTGTGTTTAGTTGATTTGTTATTATATTTATGTGTGAGTTGGATCTTTGTAATGTGTGCTGGAACTTTGTGGGCATGTCCGCAAGTTCCATGTTCAACAATATTAAAGTTTGGGTCAATAAATGAATAATTGGGTATGTTACATCTTGTTCTTTCGGAATCTGTTTTTCGGAGTAGTCTGCCTTTATCTTAATGCCAATTAAAATTTACATGACCAAAAATTATGAAATTTTTATGGGAACAACTAGACTTAAGCATATTTCCAATGCCTCTAGAATCACCCCCATATCTGATCTGGTTCGTGAGATATCTCTGTTTCAAGTTAAAGTCTGTGCAGTCTGGAATCTGGGGACAGTTTCGGTTGTATCCTGTTTTGAGTAACCTAACGACAGAATCTGGGAATGTGGTCTGAATAAAAGTTGTAGACAATTTCTTAAGCTTTCCAACCATATAAAGTAAGTTTTATTTGGAATTCTGGAACTTGAGATATGACTGTTTTACAGAGCTGCTGATGTTGAGACTCGTCCAGAAAATTTTCAGAATGTATTCTAACTTTTAAATTTCTAAATTTTGAATGTTTGATAGCAGATGTCTGGAAGAGGAAGAGGCCGAGGTCATGGAGGTGTTCCCCCAGATCCACCACCACTACCACCGACTATTGAACAACTCTTGGCAGTACAGACGCAACTCATGCAAACGTTAGTGCAGAATCAACAGAACCAACAGGGTGGTGGAGCACCACGTGATAAGCGTGGTGAATTCTTGAAGGGCCGTCCCCCGGTGTTCTCTCGTGCCACTGATCCACTAGAAGTAGATGATTGGCTTTGTGCAGTGGAGAGGCAGCTCAACATAGCACAATGTGATAATCAACAGAAGGTGTTGTACGCTTCAGGACAACTCTAGGGAGAAGCTCAAGACTGGTGGGAGTCATTCGAGTATGGACGTCTCGCCAACGCTCCTCCTGTTACCTAGCAGGAGTTCAAAGAGAATTTTAGATCTTATCACGTACCAGAGGGACTGATAGAGCTCAAGCAGGAGGAATTCGGAGCTCTGAAGCAGGGATCCATGTCCGTCGCTGAGTATCGCGACAAGTTTGCTCAGTTGTCATGTTATGCTCCAAATGAAGTGGCTGATGATGCTGACAAGCAACGTCGCTTTCTCAAAGGTTTGTATGATGGTCTGCAGCTCCAGCTTATGTCCAATACCTATCCCAATTTTCAGACGCTGGTGAATCGCGCTATTGTTATTGACAACAAGCGCAAAGAAATGGTGGCCAAGAAGAGGAGGCTTCAGGGCCAGGCCTCTGGAAGTAATACTCGTCCGCGTACCAATCCTCAGCAAGGCTTCCAGCAGAGGTTTCAGGGACCACCCAGTCAGTGGAATCATGGTCAGTATCCTCAGCGCAACCCGAACCAGTAGCAAGTTAGTAATCAACATCCTCAGCAGCAGAGTGGACCGCAGACACCACGACAGGGAACACCCAACCACACTCCCATGAAGACCAGTGCACCTAGTACCCCCAACATATGATATCATTGTGGAGAAGTTGGGCATTATGCTAATCATTGCCCCAGGAAGCAGAATCAGCAGACACCCTAGGGTCAGCAGAGTAATCAGAAGGGCACGCCGCAGAAGCCGGCACCCAACACAGGAAAGGTGAACCACGTGTCTACTGAGACGGCGCTTGCAGAACCAGAAGTCATGCTCGGTACGTTCAATGCCAACTCAACCCCTGCCACTGTTCTTTTTGATTCTAGAGCTTCGCATTCATTCATATCGCAAGCATTTGTTAGAAATCATAGCATACCATTATGTGCCATGCAAAATTCTATATTAGTAAACTCACCGGGTGGAAGTATGCAAGCTTCATATCGTTGTCTACCTACTAGTCTATTCTTAAGGGGGTAGAGTTTAAAGTGAGCCCCATTGTGTTGAGAGCATCTAGTATAGATGTGATTCTGGGTATGGACTGGATGATGCAACAACAAGCAGTGATTCAGTGTAAGGAGAAGGTAGTTGTGGTGACCGCACTGAATGGAGAAAGAACCAGGGTTGATGTTGTAATACAAGCACAGCCGACAGCTACTGTGAACCAGCTCGATGATAGTGGCAACAAGGAGGATCTAGTGGTGGATGAATTTCCAGATGTGTTTCTCGATGACTTGCCAGGTATGCCACCTGACCGTGATATTGAGTTTATTATTGAATTATTACCTAAAACTGCACCTATAGCTAAGCGTCCATATAGAATGGGGGTTAAGGAATTAGAAGAACTTAAGAAACAAATTAAGGAGTTACAGGAGAAAGGTTTTATTCGTCCTAGCTCGTCACCTTGGGGAGCACCGGTTATATTTGTTGACAAGAAGGATGGTACTCAGAGGATGTGTATTGATTATCGGTTGCTCAATGAGGTTACTATCAAGAACAAGTATCCATTGCCTAGAATTGATGATTTGTTTGATCAGTTGAGAGGTGCTTGTGTTTTCTCTAAGATTGATCTTCGTTCTAGCTATCATCAATTGAAGATTCATGCAACTGACATACCCAAGACAGCTTTTACTATGAGGTATGGTTTGTATGAGTACACTGTTATGTTCTTTGGTTTGACCAATGCACCTGCATACTTTATGTATTTGATGAACAAGGTGTTCATGGAGTTTTTGGATAAGTTCGTGGTGGTGTTTATCGATGATATATTGATATTCTCCAAAACAGAAGAAGAGCATGCTGAACATCTGAGGTTGGTCTTATAGAAGCTCAGAAAACACAAGTTGTATGCTAAGCGAAGCAAGTGTGAATTCTGGTTGAAGGAAGTTTCTTTCCTAGGCCATGTTGTCTCAAATGGTGGAATTGCAGTAGATCCTAGCAAGGTGAAAGATGTATTGAATTAGAAGCCACCAACAGATGTGAGAGAGATTTGTAGTTTCTTAGGATTAGCTGGATACTACAGAAGGTTCATTGAAGGTTTCTCTAAGCTTGCCAAGCCTATAACAACTTTGTTGGAGAAAAATGCTAAGTTTGTGTGGTCCGAAAAGTGCTAGGCTAACTTTGAAGAGTTGAAGAAGAGGTTGACTACAGCCCCAGTATTGGTTTTGCCAGATTTGAACAAGAGTTTTTCTATCTATTGTGACGCATCTCGTCAGGGTCTCGGATGTGTCCTTATGCAAGAGGGCAGCGTAGTGGCTTATGCTTCCTGTCAATTGAGAAAGCATGAGTTGAACTATCCTACTCATGACTTGGAGTTAGCAGCAGTGGTTCATGCTTTGAAGATATGGATGCACTATCTCATTGAACATAAGAGTGACATCTATACTGATCACAAGAGTCTAAAGTACATTTTCACTCAGACGGATCTGAATATGAGACAACGTCGATGGTTAGAGTTGATCAAAGATTATGATCTGGAGGTACACTATCATCCTGGAAAGACGAATGTTGTCGCCGATGCTCTTAGCAGGAAGAGTTATGCCAATGAGGTGCAAGTGACATCGATGTCAAGTGAATTGTGTGCTGAGTTTGAGCGACTGAATTTAGGCTTTGTCACTAATGCAGTGGAGTTGGTGTTGAAGCCTAAATTGGAGCAAGAAATACATAAAGGACAGTTACAGGATGTAAAGTTGAAAGAGATAGCGGAAAACATAGTGATTGGTAAGGCATCAGGTTTCCGTATGGATGACAATGGAGCTCTGTGGTTTGGGAAAAAGACTATGTGTGCCTGAGGATAAGGCTCTACGAGAGGCAATTCTTCGTGAGGCACATGAGTCTGCTTACTCTATCCATCCTAGAAGTACTAAGATGTATTTAGATTTGAAAGAGAAGTATTGGTGGTACGGACTGAAGAGAGATGTTGCTGAATATGTTGCTTTGTGTGATACATGTTAGAGAGTCAAAGCCGAACACCAAAGACCTACAGGATTGCTACAACCAATGAAGATACCTGAGTGGAAGTGGGAAGAAGTTGGTATGGATTTTATAGTCGGGTTACCACGTACTCAGAGAGGTTATGATTCGATTTGGGTAATAGTAGATCGGTTAACTAAGGTTGCTCACTTCTTACCGGTCAAGACTACCTATACTGGGCCCCAATTGACTGCGTTATATATGGAGAGGATAGTTTGTCTACATGGGGTTCCCAAGAAAATTGTGTCTGATCGAGATACCTAATTTACATCTCATTTTTAGTAGCAAGTACATAGTTCGTTGGGAACCAAGTTGAATTTTAGTACAGCATATCATCCTCAGACAGATGGGCAAACTGAGAGAATTAATCAAATATTAGAGGATATATTGAGAGCTTGTGCGTTGCAGTATGGTACAAGTTCGAACAAGAGTTTGCCTTATGCAGAGTTCTCGTACAACAACAGTTATCAGAAAAGTCTCAATATGGCACCTTTCGAAGCTTTGTATGGACGAAAGTGCAGAACCCCGTTGTTTTGGAATCAAACAGGAGAAACTCAAGTGTTTAGACCAGATGTTTTGAGAGACGCAGAAGAGCAAGTAAGGATGATCAGAGAAAACTTGAGAGTGGCTCAGTCTCGACAGAAGAGCTATGCCGACACTAGAAGAAGAGAATTAGTTTTTGAAGTAGGTGATTATGTCTACTTGAAGGTGTCACCTATGAGAAGTGTGAAAAGGTTTAACATGAAGGGAAAGTTGGCACCAAGGTATATTGGACCTTTCAAAATTTTGGAGAGACGTGGTGAAGTAGCTTATCAGTTGGAATTGCCTGAGAGTTTGTCAGGTGTACATGATGTGTTCCATGTGTCTCAGCTAAAGAAGTGTTTGCGAGTACCTGAGGAGCAGATACCGTTAGAGGAGCTTACAGTTAAGGAAGATCTCACATATGAGGAGTTTTCGGTAAGGATTTTGGAGACGGCGGAAAGAGTTACAAGGAGCCGAGTTATAAAGATGTGTAAGGTTAAGTGGAATCGGTATACAGAAGATGAGGTTACTTGGGAAAGAGAAGAGGATCTAAGAAAAACATACTCACTGTTATTTGAGTAAGCATCGTCCGAATCTCGAGGACGAGATTCATTTTAAGGGGGTAGAATTGTAACACCCTAAATTTTGCACATTTTTTAAATAGGAGGAAATTGGTTAACTAAGTATTTTGTGGGCATTTGAATTTAGAAAAATAATAATTTTATTGAATTAAAATAAAAAATAGGTCAATGACCATGTGTGTGCATTTATGCTGCTGCATATTAATTTTTGGAATGGTTTGATTTGAACTAAAATTTGAACTTGATTTGAATTTTGCCTTCAAAATTGCTTTGGTTGAGAGTTGAGACCACCATCGGCAGCGGTGTTGATTTCCCCACAAGCGTGCTCATCTGGCACATTGCAACAGACATATGCTACTACTTCAGGGACAATGACGACGCTAGCACAAATGATTCTGATGACATGAATAAGAAGCATAAGCAGATGAGCAGAGAGCTATCAAATTATATCATGTACCTTGTCTTCAAGTCCGGTGTGATGTTGACTACCAACTCCCAACTTGTACATGACAAAGCCCATGTTGAAATCAGCGCAATTTTGTCAGGTCAAGATCAACAGGGTCAATCATCGCAAGTTGCTCTAGATGAGAAGGCAACAGTCATGAAGCTTTTTCAAGCCAACAAGAAAGACGAACAAGATACCGACAAGCATCAAGAAGCAGCCAATCTGCAGATACTCCTAGAGAGGATTCCAGCTCTTAATACTCCAGAGTGGGAAACAGTCTTGAAGCACATTCAAGACAAGAACAAGAAACAGGAACAAGCTAATAACGATGATAATGTTGGTGCTGTTATTCATCTTCAGAAAGTTGTGCAGAGCGCTGCAGCAGGGACTACTCCAGTGTTGCCTCGTGCATGCTTGGTGGCGAGGGAGCTCCTTAGCATCAACGATGAAGCAGAACGTTGGGGCCTCATCGCCAATGTGTGGGCAGAGATGCTTTACTATGTCGTGCCTCGTTGCGGCTGTGCTTTCCACTACGAGCATCTTAGCACCGGTGGGGAGTTCATCACCCACCTTCTCCTTCTCATGAAATTTCTAGGTCCTTTTCTGCCACCCCCTGATACCTAAGCTTCATTGTATAGCCTTATATTAGGAGGAAAATCCATGCTCAGCTCTTGTGTGTGTGTGTGTGTGTGTGTGTATATATATATATATATATATATATATATATATATATATATATATATATATATATATATATATATATATATATATATATATATATATATATATATGTATGTATGTATGTATGTATGTATGTATGTATGTATGTATGTATGTATGATTGTTGTATCTTTCAAAAGATATAAGCTCCAAAAACTAGTACACGTAGCCATTACATGTAATAAGGGTTTGTTTGTTTAGCCATGAGTTGTGAGAAGCTGTTGTGAGGTATGAGTTGTGAAGAATCTGTAAGCTGTTTGGTTGGAGCAATTGTGAAACATGCCCCTCTATCTCCATATATATATCTCCCTTGAAACGGTTGTGAAACATCTCTCTAAATCCACCAATTTGAAAAAGCAGAAAGACAAAAATCGAAACAAGGGTCCAAGATGCCAAAAGCAACAAGTTCTGGAAAAGCAGCTTTAGGTTCCACCCATTTAGCTGGCATTTGCTTTTGGCGGTACCGCAGGGGCGCCGCGGTAGCCGGTAGGCAGGTCCAGGCAGGAGTCGTCGTCGACGAGTGATGGCGGACCTAGTATTTTGTCGCAGGGTACGTTGCAAATATTTTGCTTGTATTATGATAAAATATATTTAGCAATTCGGTGAATATATTATAAAATTTTCTCCACAATTCAATATACAACAAGTACTAAATAACACAATAAGTCTTAAATTAAACAATTAAGCTCGAAACTTGCATAAATTACAATACAAATGAGGCATCGCAGCAGTCACGCGCGGTAGGTGGCAGCCCTCGGCCGCTCGAGGCTCGGCCATCGGATCGGTACACGGGAAAATGAATCGTTGATATAGCTAGACCGACAGTGGCTGTTTGCCTTCCACTTGCGACTGAATATGCGGCCCAACAGGCCCAAGTGCGGTCCCCCAATGCTTCGTCTGCCTCTGTCTGTTGTTCCTCGCATTCGGAAAAAAACAAGAAGCCAACGCTGACTATGGCGAGTGGACTACCGGTCGCCAGATCTCGTCATATTGGTGGATCCGAGCTAATGTTGTTTTGGTAGTATAGTACAATACTTATTATGGATGTTGTATGCCACAATTTTCTTTCACAGACAAGAAATTTGTAGAGCATGTATTAATAAATAAAGAATAGATACATCAACAACATTGAAAACCAACACAAAAAACCCTCACGAACAAAGTGATAACAAGACAACCACCACAACAGCACTACATACACAGCCAACGAAACCAGTGACTAAGGATCTTGGATTTTTAATAAAGAGTAAAAAAAATTCATTTGTAGTTCGGTGAAACTATATGCTAATTTGGTAAACAATTACAAATTTTGTTGCTCCGTACTTATAGTTTGTCTAACTTCTTTAGCGATGATTGAATAAGACAATATGAAAGTATGTATATTAAAAAGAGATGATGATTGTATATGAGCATCTCACTTCGGTGGCTCAGCCAGTCAGCCTTTGTTGGAGCTAGGTGTTTGGGGCTAAAGCAACCACAAAAAAAATACATGGCGTCCGGAGCGGTGACACCATACGTTCGTAACTTTCAGGCCGTCGACTGCTGGATCAGGTGACAAGCGCTTAACCGCTCCCGATAATAGTGTCATCAACCTTATGAAGGGACGATGGTCTGGGACCACGGGTGGCTCTTCGCGTATCCGACCAATGAGTAAGCACCATGAATCAGGTCTTCACTGCCCCTTTGGCCCATGGGTCCCCCATGCTCCTAAGATTGAAACATTATGCTCATTGTGTGACTGAATAGGTAATTTTTCTTATTCTTCACATATATATTGTAAATGCAATCAAGCCCAAACTATGGTTTTTGGTGATAATGACCACATAATTAGAGGACTAATGAGATTTATTGAGTTGACAAGCAGGTGATATGATTATGAGGATGTTACATAAGATGGTGGAGTCCCCAATGACAAAAGGATGTGGTGATGGACTCAAAAACATTTAAATTCTTTTATCTTTTGAAACTGAGTATAGGAAATGCTGCACTATAAAGGAGATACAATACACAAGCTTTAATGTGCAACCAAGTGCTCAAATATCCATTGTACAAATCCTCAAACCAAGCCAAGCCAACCAATATCTAAATCTTATTCCTTTATTGTTCTGGCTGGCGTGGCACTGCCGCACATATCACGGCACTTTCCTGACTTAACGGTCAGTTGGGAAAGAGGGAGGTATTTATACCTCTTCACCTTCCTCCCCAACGGCTATCTCGACCAGACCTCACTCTCACCGGCAGACAAGCTTCTCAATCTCCATTGAAGGCCCCCAAGCTCTCCCCTTTGGTTCCCCTATGATTCTTTGAGATGTTGAGCCTCCAAACTTCATTATAGAGCTTATCAACCTAAGCTTCAACTCCTAGAGAACTTGGTTCACGTTCAGGCCAGTGGATTGTGTTCATTACTCTTGGAGCAAGAGCTCCTAGCCGGCTACGCGTCGCCCGCAGAAACTCCCAACTCTTGTAGGCGCTCCGGGATGTTTGTAATCACTCCTTCATCGAGTAAGAAACCCTCACTTGTGCTCCTGACTTGAGAAGAGGATAGGGTTCATTGAAACCCAAGCCTTGGTGGAAATTTGGTAAGCTTAGATGGAGCTCTTTATATTCTTTGATGGCGCTCTTTATATTTCAAGTGGAGTCGATGCAACCTTCAATATTGCAATCAGATATCACTGGCTCAGGAAAGAAGACCGGCGGATCGAAATAATTCGAAGCATGAAGAATTCATACTCCGAACTAGAGAGCACGTGTTAACACCAAAATTTGGTAAGCTTACCATGGAAAGAAAGAAATCAGCCAATGATGTCAAAAACAAGAAAATCATATATGCGAGCCGGTCACAGAATTAGTTAGGCTAAATCATCTCCATTACCGGGTAGGCAAAGGTTATTTAATATTCCAAATATTTGGCAAGGAGCGACACAAGGTATATCACGTAAAGCAACAAAGCAAATATCATTGACTGGAGGTGCACGTACACGTGAAGAAAAGGAAGCCAATCCGAAATATATATTATTTAATTATTAGTCAAGCCGATCAAATCGTGTGCACGATATGCAAGCAGAGGGATACCGTCTCCAAGCGCATTGTTATTATTGACTTGCATGCTGCTGTAACAAACAAGGTGATTAGCTTAGTACATACGTATACAAGAGTCCTACTCCTTGCCGAAGACCAGGCGACCCACATATATTACGAATTCTAACTTTCATGAAAGCCGATTGAGAGGGCTGGATCACCCTTTTTGCCACTAGGGCTATTCGGTTAGTCAACACCTTGATGAAAATTTTGAAACTAACATTGAGTAGACAAATGGGCCGGTATTGTTGCATCTGTGTCACCTCTTTTTGTTTTGGTAACAACATAATTGTACCACAATTGAGACTAAAAAGGGGTAAGGTACCATTGTGAAACTCTTCAAAAAGGGGGCATAAGGTCCTCTTTTATTACTTCTCAAAAGACTTGGTGGAACTCAGCCGGAAACCCATCCGGTCCAGGCGCTTTTTTATGCTACATTTGAAAAATAACCTCTTTGATCTCGCTTGCCGTCGAGACCTCATTTTCAAGGCGTGAGACTTGTGGGATGTCATGCATAGCAGACTACACCATTGAAAAATGGTCATTAGCTGATACAATGCAGCCTAAGATTTTTCCTTTTTGGACTCCAAAAGTGCACTTTTTAGGGTTCAACTTTAAATTTGCTTCCCTGACATTTGCGAAAGTTTCTTGGAGATCCTTGACGTGATCTTCTCTTTTCTTGCTTTTGACTACTATGTCATCAACATAGGTGAGTAGATTTTTGCCGATTTGTTTACGTAGCACTGTTGAAGTCATTCTAACAAATGTTGTGCCAGCATTGCGAAGCCCCTCTGCCATTCTTACAAAACAGTAGGTCCCAAATGGTGTGATAAAACTTATGAATTCTTCATTTTCTTTTCTCATCCAAATTTGATGATAACCGAAAAAACAATCCACGAAACTTATCATTTCACTTCCTGCTGCTTGATCAACTAATGTATCAATTCTTGGTAGTGGAAAATTGTCTTTGGGGCATGCTTTATTGAGATCTGTAAAATCGATGCGCATTCGCCATTTTCCATTGTTTTTCCCGACCATGACAATGTTTGCTAGCCAAGTTGTGAACTGAACTTCTCTTATAACTTTTGCATCCAGCAATCTTTGAACTTCAGCTTTGGCAGCCTGAACTCTGTCTTCGGCTAGTTTTCTCAACATTTGCTTTTTTGGTCTGAATTTTGGATTGATGTCTAGTTTGTGCTCAATTATGTCTCTGCTGACTCCTCCTAATAAGTCATTGGATGACCAAGCAAATACATCTTTGTTGCTTGGAAGAAATTCCATGAGTTTGTCTTCTTTTTCTTGAGAAAGTCTGGTACCAATAATGACTTGTTTGTCTGATACTAGTGGATCGAGAGGTACTCTTTTGTCTCTTCACAAGCTTGAGCTTTGGGTTGAGGCTTCACATTTTCTGTTTCTTCTTTTTCATCTTCAGTAATCGCGTGAACATTCTTTTGTCCTGGAGTATATTCTTTTTCAATGTTTCTTGCCTCAGTTTGGTCTCCGTGGACTGTGATTACTCCATTTATTGCTGGCATTTTCATACACAAATAAGAGTAGCTTATGACTACCTCGAATGCATTTAAGGTTCCTCTTTCGAAGAGTGCGTTATATGGATAATACATGTCAACCACATCAAATGCTATTTGCTCTGTTCTTGCATTGCTTACTGTTCTGAAAGAGACTGGTAAAACTATTCTCCCAATTGCGTGTATCTTTTTCCCACCGAAGCCATAAAGCGGGTGTTCTGCTCTCCCTAATATTTTGTGATCAATTTTCATGGCGTCTATTGTTGATGTGAATATAATGTCTGCGGAGCTGCCACCATCAACCAAAATTTTTGAAACTGTCCATCCATCAATGTTTGCTTCGATTACCATAGCATCCATATGTTGGTAATCTTTTAGCTGATGGTCTTCTTCTAAAAATGTGATTGGTAAATGGGATCATCTTGTTTTCTTGTATAGGCCTTCCATTGAAATTGAATTTACTCTTCGGAAGTAGTTTCTTCTTTGACTATTATTTCCATGGTCCATGCTATTTCCTCCTATTATTGTCAATATTCTTCCTCTGCTTGGGATGATTGCATTGTTGTTTACTGCTGAAGCTGATGGAGAGTTGTTTTCTTGCTTAGCTTGACTGTTTTGTGGGTTGTTGTTTGCAACCGAAGCTTTAGGTTGTGTTGATTGAACATTGGATTGCTGAGGTTGATTTTGTCTCTATTGATTTTGCATGGGATGGTACATTGCTAGGGGTTCATAGCTGTATGCGGGTGGTGGCCCTGCAAGTAGTGTTTGGGCATGTCCATAGTGTATTGGGTAATAAGTTTGATGAGAACTTTGATGTTCTTGCCTCACATGATTGACAACTTTTGATTGGCTTGGTGCTCTGCTTTGTTCTTGGGCTTCTTCAATGCTTTTCTTTACTTTGGGACACATCTTAGATGTATGTCCCGCCCCTTTGCCATGAATAATACATTACATATCTTTAGGTTTTAGAGGTGCTCTTCCTCTTCCTCTTTCTCCTCTCCCTCTTGTGCCAAAGGTTCCTCTTTCAAATGTTCTTTCATTGAATTGAATTCGCCGGTTGTATTGATTTTGGTGAGCATAATCACTTTTAGCCGTTGAATCGCTGTCATTCTCGATTTGATTGACTTGGTTGTGTGATGTAAATGGTCTTCGCTCATAGTTATTTGGTCTTGGAGGGTGGAAGTTGTTGTTGCTTTGCTTGATTTGAGTCCTAAAGTTGTTTTCTTCCTCTATTCTTTTTCTGTAATCATCATCTGACTTGCAGTATTTTTGAATGACTTCGTAAAGCTCAGCAACTATACTTGGTTTTTCTTGAGCGGGATGAGAAGCACATTGGCCTACTCGAAGCCCTTTGATTGCGGCTATTATTACCACTTCGTCTGGGATATTTGGAATTTGTGCTTTGATTTGAATGAATCTTTTAAAATACTGGCTCAGGGGCTCTTTGATTTGTTGCTTGCAATTGAACAGATCTATGTCTGTGAGGCCAGCTGGCTGGAATCCTTGGAAGTCAATAAGTAAATTTGCTTTAAGTTGATCCCATGACTATATGGATTTTGCTTTTAACGAAGAGTACCATTGTTGTGCTGGTCCTTTAACTGCCATGACAAGAGATTTTGCTAACGTAGTTTCATTGTCGCCTCCAGAAATTACTGTGGCTTCAAAACTCATTAGAAATTGTCTTGGGTCAGATTGGCCATCAAATGTTGGTATCATGTTAAATTTGTATCCCAAGGGCCATTGTGCTAGTTGTAAGTTTATTGATAAGGGAGAGCTTGTATCAATTGATATGAATGACTTTTGGGAATTCTTTTCTTGAGAGACTTTGGTTGCTGAATTTGGTTCTTCCAAATGTATGACTTGGTGACTTGCGCTTTGAAGTTGTTCATTTAGTTCACGAAGGGTGGCTTCAGCTTCTTCTTTTCTTTGTTTGAGAGACTTTTCTCTTGCTCTTGTACGACATTCTTCGAGTTCTTTTTTGCTTTCTCAACACTTGTTCTTCTAGTTCTTTGAGTCTTTATTCTTCGGCTTCGCTTGCCTTTGAAGAATTTGGGTCTTGGGTTGCATCTTTCTCAAGACTTTGGTCTTTGCCTATTGGTGGGTCGTCTTTGGTTACCCCAGTGGTAATTTTCTTGCCAGGTCTGCCCATTGATTTCGTGTGGTCGTGGGAGTCTTCAAGCACACACAAACGGTGGGTGCCAGATGTTGGGTAAAACAATCACACAAGTATTAGAGTTGAACACAAGCCAAAGTTGTATTCATTTCATGATCGTACTGTACATGTCAGAGGGGGTATTTACAGGGGTCCTAGTCTTAGTATTTTATACACAAATGACCTTTTTACCCACAACTCACATAATTACAACCCTTATCGACTACAAGGGCGAAGTGGTCATTTTCAACTACTTCAGTCTCCAACCTTCAATTTGCACATCAACCTTTCAGGATTCTTCAGCTTTTGTTTTAGCTGATTCTTGTTTTGCTATTCTTTGCCTTTGCTTGTAAGCGAAGCTGATTTCTCGCCGGCGAAGTCAAATTCTTGTCTTCGCTTGATCCATCTTCGTTCTTTCCTCCCTTTCTAGTGAAGTTGAATCTTTATCTTCGCTTTACTTCTTCATCCTGCAGGCAACTTTTGGTACAAGAGTTACAAATTCAACTCCAAAGTTTAGGGGCTGAGTTTTATGGCGAAGTCAAATCCCCAACAGACAGTGAGAGCCACATTCAAGAGTAAACATTAACTCAAGTTGCATTTGATTTCCTGATGTGTCAATTAACAATGAAGTATTTGCTCAATGAAAATTTATATTTAGTTCAGATGTGTATATGGGTTGTATGTGCGAAATTGGGCTGTGTATATGGGTTGTATGCGATGTAATAGTAGGCTGAAAAGTGCACTAAAAATTGGTGATGAATTTGGGCTGCAAAGTTGCTGAAAATGGGCTGCCAAAATGGCTGAAAAAGAGCTACGAAAATGGCTGAAATTGGGCTAAAAACTGGTCCATCTTTGATTTTGGCCTGTTAATAAATGGGTAGAGGTAGTGACCACGTCATCATCCACGTAAGCAACCATGTAAGCATCCATGATGATGTGGTAATTAATCCATGACGATTATTTTTTGTCACAGGAAATGGGCTTGGGCAAGGCTAACTAGGCCTCAGGCTCTATCATCATGGTTTAAAACCGTCACTGATTCCGTTAATCTGTGATGGTTTTCGTTAAACCGTCACGGGGGTTAATCCATGACGATCTCTGAAACCATCACATATGTTGCATAGTGATGTTTTTTGGTGATCCATGACGGAAATTTTTCGTCATGGATTACAGGTTCCTTGTAGTGGACAATGAAAATGAAATTGAATGGTGTAGATAAGTGGTAGGTCACTCACTTGACAAATGTGGGATTAAACCTGTCAGATGCCCATGAGCCCATGTATTTAAATCAATATTGCAAATAATCAGCTCTTCTAAATCCCTTATAAGTTTTAAGTCAGGACTTTCCTCATAAACAAATTTTACTGTCCTCCTTTATGTGCAAAAACAATATTTATTGTTATTTATATATGTAAAAAGAAAACTCACCTCTGTTTAGTTCAATGTTCTATTGAATTCCAGTTTACTTCACTTCGGTTCTTTGTCTAAATCTTGATATGTTTTAGGCACTTGTGATCACACATTTCATCATACTGCTGATGGTTCATGTCTTGATCAAAAACATATGTTTCTGCAACCCGGGTATGAAGAATCGAGTAGCTGACAACAGAAGAGTAACTAGTCTGTAGCCGGGTCTTCAACGACATATGGCTGCAATGAGAATTAACAAGCCTGTAGAAAATTATTGTTATAACTTTGGCTAAATGTTCAGTATTTATAAATTGGCCAAATAATCATGGCAGGGTTGCTTGCACGTCCCCTAGGAGAGACGATTGCGCAAGGAGAGTTAAAACATTTAGATTTAGAACACAAGTTTATTAGTATCCCCATGTTTCTTCTTCATAGATATTGTTTCCTGTAAAAGGATGCACCATGGGAATCTTAACAAAAAATGTCTTTTGTGGATATGATTATGTTAACCTTAGTGTATATGAACTCTGCATCGGCCTTCTCTGTATGTTGTATGGGTGAAATTACAGTTGCTTAGATAGCATTGGCAGCATGGGGCCACGTATGTTCTTAGCATTCTTTAGGTGGCCACCTTAATTTTATCTGGCACCTTGCAATTTGTGTAGAGTTCTAACTTGTAATCCAGTGAGGTGAATTAATATTTTTCTTAATTAATTAATCCAGTGAGGTGGATTAGATTTGTCCTACAATTGAATGTTAGGCTAATTGCATAGTTGTAGTTAGTTTTTTTAAGATAATGGAAACAAAAGTTCCGGCTTCATTGTTCCTCTAGAGGAAGAATCAGACCAATTATTACAAACTCACACTAAAAATAAAACCAGGGCACCAATCCTAATGTCCAAGGCGATAAGAGAAACTCCACCCATGAGAAACAAACAGAAACATGGCATTAACTCTAAAAGCCTGCATGCCTCCACAATGGAAGTCTTGTGCTCATCTAAGCACTGTAATTGAGCCCATATGTCCCCTAGAATAGTACCTGCAAAAAAGTTTGTTTTTGACTTTTGTTAAAAACGAAATCATTTCTTATGAGCAAGATTGCCCAACACTAGGCCGATGCTCCTGTCAAAACAAGCAAATTGTGTTTGCGGTGACCCAATTTTGACCATTCCTCAAACAAGTGAGATACGCTTGTTGGAGGGGTAATACCAAACACCCAATGAACTGCATGCCAAATAAAATGAGCATAATAACAATCAAAGAAAAGATGTTGGATGGTTTCAAGTTTATTAAAAAACAACAAACTTTACTACCACTCCAATTCCTTCTTGCTAGATTATCCTTTGTTAAAATTACCCCTTTTTCAGGAACCACATGAAGATTTTGTTTTTTAGGGATATCTTCATTTGCCATATCTCCAGCGTGACTTTCAAACCATTGCTGACAAGGAACTTATACATTGAATACACCGAAATGACCTATTTTTATGTAAACCCTAAACAAAACTATCTAGCATATTGTTGAGGGTAACATGCATAATACTAGCAACTAGGCTATGCCTTTATGTTAGTTTTGTTCCCACCAGAGCCCTTCTAAAGGACACATGTAGAGGAGCAGTTTGCAGAACCTCAGCTACCGTTGCCTGCTTTTTGCGCACCACATTGTATAGGTTTGGATATCGGGTTTTGAATGCCTGATGTCCCAACCACTTGTCTTCCCAAAACATGATTTGAGTTCCATTATTTAATCTAAACCAACCTAGGTTTATGAACTGATCTTTGACACCCATAAGGCTAGCCCAAAAATGGAAATCCCCTGCTTTCTTTTCAACTTGCCTCAACATTTTATTTTTCAAGTATTTGTTTTTAATCAAATCCTGTCACATGCCTTCTTCATTACATAACTTAAATAACCATTTACTTAGCAGACACCTATTTTGCAACTCTAAATTCATAATTTTCATTCCCCCTTGGTCTTTTGGCTGGCAAAGAATAGGCCATTTGACTAACCTATACTTATTTTTTTCCCTGGTCATATTGCCAAAAAAATCTAGATCTGAAGTATTCAATCTTTTTTAGAACACCCCTAGGGATCGAAAAAAAGACATCATAAACATCGGTGGACTAAATAAAATAGAATTTATCAGGACTAAACACCCCCCCAACTGACAACAATTTACCATTCCAGCTGCTTAATTTTTTCTCGATTCTAACTTCTATCACTTTCCAGTCTTTATTTGATAGTCCTCTAACATGCATTGAGATGCCTAAGTACTTAAAGGGGAGTTGTCCTAGTTTGCAACCAAAGAGTTGTCAGTATTTGAAAGTGCATCTAGCCCTTTAGTGGGTTTTGGTAAATTGAATGACAACACAATTAAAGGTCTAATAAGTTTGCTAAGTGTTGAACAGGAAATTGAGTCTATTACATATAATTGTGAGTTGTGTATTAACAAGTATATACAAGGTTCAACTAGTAAGCAAACTTGATGATATGCCACATTGTGTTAAAGTGAATGCCAAACTGTGTATTGTTGTATTGGAAGTTTTTGGAAGCAATCTAGTTCAAGCAAAAGACAACAATGCAAATGGAATCAATGAAATGGCTTCTATGTTGTGGGATATCATAGCATCATGTGAAAGCAAACATATTTGGTAAATGACAATGTATAGTGGATATAAGTCGGTCTCTACATTGGTTTGCTTACATGGATGAATATATGAAAGACCAATTGGAATGTCAAGCCAAAATGAGAAGGGAATAAGGAATTGTGAATTAGCTTGACCATATTGATGTTGATCCATGTATGTCTCTATCTGAGACAAACTGAAGCTTGATTGATCTCAACATTCATATCTAGAAAATATCCAAGCAAGGATCAAAATATTGAAGAAATGTTTTTCAATGGATGCTTAATATAATGTGACTTAAGTATGGCTTGATAGGGTGAAGATAGCAAGGAAAGGGCTTTGAGGTACTAAGCAAAGGTGAAGGGCAAGCGACGGCTTAGCGACCGAGGTACCATGCCTAAGGTGAAGAAGAGAGTACTTGCATTGAGTCGAGGTACTAATCAAGCTATGAGGAGTCATATTGTGTTGAGGATCAAATCATTAGTGGAAGTGACTTGAAGCCATGAAGGTGAACTCATATGTATGGAAATGGTTCAAGTCACATAATCAAGGTATAATGAGAATGAGAAAAACATATTTGATAATAGTTCTCAATTGCCAAATAAAGTGGCAACCAGCTCAAAGGCATTTACATTCTTTTATGCTTTGAATTTGAGTTTAGGGAAAGCCATACTATAAAGAGGGATTTTAGAACAGTTGGTCAACTATTGAATCAAATGCTCAAATCTTTAGATTTACAACCTCTCACCTAGTCAAAGTAGCCAGCCAAAACTTGACCTAATCGGAGCTGTTTTGACAGGGCGACAGTGCCGCCCTTTAAGTGCGGCAGTGCCACCCTTAAGTTTTGGACCAGATCAAAGGGGTATTTATACCACAGGTCCGGCCCACAACGGTCATCTTCTACCTCCAGCGCTTCAGTTCGAAACTGAATAGACCAAAGGCTCACCTCTCTCTCCCCATTGAAGCTCCACCTTCCCTCAAGCAAATCCTTGATTCCAACCATCAAATATTGAGAGAAAAGGCAGCAAAACTCAATCAGAGATCAGATCCACTATTTCCCAAAGTCTAAGAGCATTTGGTTCACGTTTGGCTGGCGGTTCTAGGGTTTGCTACTCTCGGAGCTTGCTCCTAGCAGGCTAGGCGTCGCCCTTGAGCTTGCCAACTCGTGTGGCAGCCTCGGGAGGTTTGTAACCATCTTGTGCAGCTAGTAAACTCACCCCTCACTTCAAGAGTTCATTCTCTTGACTTGAGATCGAGGGCAAGGCTAACCTTTGTGGTGAGCCAATCCTTGTGTGGATACCTCAACAACGTGGACATAGGCAAGCCTTGGTGGTGAGCTGAACCACGGGATAAATCTGTGTCTCACGTGTTTCTTTACTTTCTTACAGTTTATCTTGTTGAGGAGTGGTTGCTTAGGGTTTGGTAGTTAGATCCTTATTCTTGTGCATATTCTATGGTGCCCAGTCTTCAAGCTGGTGTTTATCTTATTGTTGCAAGGATAAGCTTCTGCTGGTATATAGACTCTGTCTGCAAAATTTCAGATTCAGTCGAGCTTTATTTGTAGAGCGGCAGTGCCGCCCTCAAAGGGCCTCAGTGCCGCCCTCCATTTTTATTGAATCTCGAGTTGAAAGTTTGCAAGATTGTTGCTAGGCATCTCTAATACTTATTCTTAAAGTTTGAGCAGATTTGGACACACGGTCTAAGGCTGGCAGTGCCGCCCTCTAAGGGAGGCAGTGCCGCCCTCAGTTTTAATTTCTATTTGAGCTAAAATTTTGTAGGCCTATTCACCCCCCCTCTAGGCCTCCCAGGCGACATCAAGGTCCTTTCAATTGGTATCAGAGCCTGGCTCTCAATTTCGGGCTTAACCGCCTTGAGAGAACGATGTCGACAAGTGAGGAGGTATCTCTAGAACTTTTACTTTTAGATGGCTCAAATTATACATCTTGGTCTGCTAGTGTGCTTGATGTTTTTAGGACCATGGGTCCTCAAATAGAGCAGATTGTAGATGTGAGCATTTCACCTCCTCATGATGATTTGATCTACTTATCTAGAGAGGAAGTGAAATGCTTACAACTCAATGCTCAAGCTGCTAATGTCTTATTTAGTGCTTTGAGTGAAGATGTAATTGATGCTGTCATATTTGGAGATGGTAAACCACTTGGTGATGCTCATATCATTTGGACCACGCTCAAGGAAATGTATGGCAACTCCAAATGTGAAGAGAGCAACCTCTCATTGGAAAAACCACTTGAGGAATGCTCAACTTCATCGACATATGATGAGCCTCAAGTGATTCTTCCAAAAGGGCTAGGTGATCATGTCACGTCTACTTCCTCACCAACATATGACTTAATGAATGGTAATGAAATGGTTGGTGAGAACAATATTTTTACATGTGGTACTTCTACTTCCTCTAGTTCTTGTGAGACTAACATTTTGAAGAAAGGAGAAGCTTGTGATTGGTGGAGGCCAAATGTTGAATCCATCTCACCAAGGAGCTCAACTATCCATGCCACTTCTCATGTATGTCTTATGGCAAAGGGTAAGAAGGTAAAATCAAAATCCAAACCTTCTCCACCTCCAAGTGACATCTCTAGTAGTGATTTTAGTGATAGCTCTAGTGATGATGAATCTAGTGATGATGAAGAAATTAATACATAATTAAAAATCTGGATCCTAAGACCAAAATCTTCATCTCTAAGATTTTGGAGGAATTAGATAGTGTCAAAGCTGAGCTAGCCGATATAGATGAAAATCTTGAGAAAACCGAAAAGATGTATATTGCTAGCAAGGAAGCTCTTGCATTAGAGAGAAGTGAGGAGGCCTCTTTGCACAAGGCTTTGGCCAAAGAGCAAAAATACCATGCTCTCACTAAGAAAGCAAATATTGCACTCAATGAAAAGTATTGTGACTTAGAGAAAAAGCACAAAGGACTTGAGAAGCAATATAGCATTCTTTGGGAGAGCAACTCACATCCCTCTGAAGCAAAGGACACCTCTACTCCCTCCACTAGCCAAGGTTGTGAAAAATGTTGTAATCTTGATTTGAATATTTATGCCACTAACCTTGCTAATATGGAGGCCATGAGAAACGAGATTGCTAGGCTCAATGAAATGATAGCAGGAGGGTACAAGGATGACATGGATCAAAATGGTGGGAAAATGGTGAATGGATCTGAATGTGTGCAATTTGAGAGCAAGGAGCAGATTGGTACAAATCAGCTTGCACAGATGGTGACACAACAGCAGCCCCGAGTAGCACAGCCACCTAAGGGCGGTAGTGCCGCTGTGAAGGGCGGCAGTGCAGCCCCCCACAGAAAGGGGAAGGCTACCAATCTGACTCCTGATCAGACTAAGCTCATAAAGAAGATGCATAGGCAGAACAACAAAGCTCCTAAGGCAATCAAGGTGCAACATCAACTAAAGAAGACTCTCATCACTTGCTTCAAGTGCAAGAAAGAGGGTCACCAAGTCAAACATTGCACAACAAATAAAGATGAGAAGAAGGGCATGAGCAAGATACAAGAGAAGAAGAAGATGGCTCATGTCAAGTGCTCTAGCATGGGACACAATGCCTCGATGTGTTCCAACAAAGTTGATGACCAAGCCACACTTCCAAAGAACAAGACAAAAAGAAACAAGAGGAAGTGTTATGGATGCAATAAGAAGGGACATGAAATTGGCTCATGTCCTAACAAGAAAAGTGAAGTCATTGTGTCATCAAGAAAGAGGCTCATTAACAAGGAAACACAAGTGAGCAAGAAAATCCAACATGTGAAGGCTAACAAGATCAAGAGCCGCCTATGCTACACTTGTAGGAGAAAGGGACATATTAGTAAGGATTGTCCCATGGGTAACACTTCTAAGCACAACTTGTCATTTGATTCAAATATGCTTGGGAGGCACAAAAATGACACTTGTGCTAGAAAGGTGATTGGTTCGCCAAGTGCTAGCACAAAGGCCATTTGGGTGCCTAAGTCTCTTGTGACTAACCTTGATGGACCCAACATAGTTTGGGTACCAAATCATGCTTGATAAGTGTTGTAGGTACTTGAAGGTGATATGAAGCTTCGGGGTGCTTGAGCAAGTTGATTGAAAATATTCACTCAAGCTATCAATCAATTTATATTGTCATTTCTTATATGATTGACCCGAAAATTAATCAATGAAAATATTTCTAACCTCATACTCACCTTGATAACTAGTACCTAACCCTTGATAGCTAGCCACTTGACTTGTGTAGTATCTAGTAGTTCTTAAATATGTGTATTTGTGAATTATTAGGAATGGCTAGAGTGTTTCAAGTTTAAATGATTCATTTTGCCATATGATGCTCTTAATGGCTCTCTAGTAGAGCAAGATTTTATTCATGGTGTAGGTAATGAGGAACCGCAAGAAGCATAGGCTGCAAAAGTGGGAGCTCCTCAAGTTGCTACTGTACCAAAATTCCGCTGACAACTCTGATGCAGTACAACTACACACACCTGCTGCAACATTATAGAGCGGCAGTGCCGCACCTATGCAGACAGTAGCAGCTGATTCCACTCCAGTTCGTGGTTGAAACCTACAACCCATATATGAGCAATATGAAGATAAAGAGACCACCTCATCTATTACAATCAAGAAGAGTGGTAACATCTAAATCTCAAGTGCAATTTATTTCACACTAAACTCCTTTATGCCTTATGTAGCCACTTAGGATAAGTGAAGTACTTGAGGATACATATTGATTGCTGGTCATGAAAGAAAAGTATGATTGAAATTGAATTGATCATCCACACCAAGCAACATAAAAGACTTGAGTTTCCTTTGTGGACATCAAACCAAGAATATCAAGATGAAGAAAGTTTATGTTCATTCATGCATACTATGAGTTGGTTTGATGGATTTGGAATCTTGGCTCACATTGGAGAATACAAGTGAATTTCAAAAAGGCCGAGAATAAAGAATCAAGCTCAAGTAAAGTAAAGGCACTGATCACTCACAATTCAAGAACTTCCTACATGATGAATTCTTGTCATATGGTAGATTGCCAAATTCTCATTCTCATCTCATGGGTATCTATATGCTACAATGGTTGTGAGTATCTCTTGGCATAGCTCAATTTGATTATTCTATTATTGCCATGACCTAGACATAGAGTAAAATCCCATGTTCTTAAAGGAATAAAGTGCTATGTGAGAAATTCAAATACTTAAAGCACCTATAAAAGGGGAATTTACTCTATGACTAGAGTTGTGAGACTAACCGCTTCTCTAAGTGATTTAGGTAGTCTCACTAAATGAGATTGTGTTTCTCAAATGGAGTGTGCTATCATATCTAGACCATCAATTCAAAACTATGTGATGTATTCTCTCTAACTATTTTGGAGTTGATTTGTCTATGTTAGTCACTCACCATAATATGGCTTAAATCTGCCCTTTGGACTTAATTGACCAACCATGCACATTTGCACTTCCATTCCACTCAAAAGAATGTGTATGAGGCATCAAGGGAGATTTAGTCTATGTTATGAGGTTTCTCTATTTTGGTAGCCCACTTGCCATCCACATATAAAGAGTTACCAAATGAGAAACTAGTGCTTGTGTTACTAATGCCTCTTGTGTTTGAGCTTGTTCATAGAAAATCAGTAAGAAGAGGTTGTGCTTGCTCAGTTGGAAAAATCACAAGCCTATAGGTTACTCTTCACCTAAAGAAAGATGCAGTTGCTAGAGGCCACATACAACAAAATCTGAGTTTGAATGGATCTAGCTTGAGGCTGAATTGAATAAGCTATATTAGAAGAATTCACAAGATTACAAGTATTGATGAGATGACTGAATGGATACAACATCCTGTGTGTATTCTTAATTGAAATCACCTCAAGATTGGACAAGTAGCAAAGAAAAACTGAGAATTGTTAAATCTGTCCAGAAAACTGAAAAACTGAGTTGACTGCCTTCAAGCATGAATTTGGAAGCTCACATATTGATGAATTGACCTAAAACCTTGTGAGCATGCTATACACATGTAGTACTTGTTGTTGTACAATTGCCATGAAGATTGGTTTTGAAGAAAGTCAGTTAAGATTGATTTCTGTCAGCTTCAGCACTGCAGTTTTTAGACCTTAGCAGTTTTGGTAGAAAATTGATTTAACAGATCAAATGGAGTCCAAATGAGCTGAAAATTTTACACAAGTTAAGGGACTCATAGATTAACATACCTACCAAATTTCATGATTATTTAACCAGTAGTCTGAGAGATATGAAGTTTTCTCCAAGGAATTAAAATCTGTCAGCAGTGCAGTTTCAGACCTAGTAGTTGTGGTAGAAAATTGATATGGGTGTTCAAATGGAGTCCAAATGGGCTGAAATTTCTACAAAAGTTAGAGGACTCATATATGCAGCTCTCTACCAAATTTCATGCATGTTGGCTTAGTGGTCTAAGAGATATGAATTTTTCTCTGAGGATGACAGAATCAAAAACTGACAATTGGAATTGGATTGCATTGCATCAGCAAGTTTCAGTTGGCTCTCAAGTTGGTCATGAAGAATCAGTGAAGATGAGGAGCATCAGTTTGGTCCAAAGGAGTCTCAGTGAAAGAAAAGAACTCACACATGGGTCTAAACAAGTTGAAATCAGATTACATGCTGCAACAAGTAATTGCATCTAGTTGAAACTTGAAGAATTTAGTTTTAGACTTTCAGAAACAACAACAGCAAACAGTTGAAACTAGATGAAACTAGTTGGCTTCAGTAGTTACAAGTAGGAGAAAAGAGTTACAATCAATTGGTACTAGCTGAAATCAATTAGAAGCAACCACAAGCAGCTGAAAGTAATTGGATTGCAAGCAGCCTGAAGGAGTTTGAATCAGTAGGAATATAGTGCAAACCTCGTTCAGTGGTTATTGGTTCCACCTTCTGGGGTACCCCGGTATTAGGTCCCCGACAGTTCCTTTGGATTTTCTGGGTACTTCACATTTATTCTTGGAGATCTTGGTCTTTATAAACCAAGTGCTCCCGGTTTAGTATTGAATGTCCCAATCCTCTAGTGGAACTAGATTTGAAAGAGTTGGGAAAATAATTGAAGAGTGGACTTTCATTACTATTTCTCCTCTCTAGAGCTCATCAAGTGCACATGATCCATCCCATTGATCACCCAGGATCTTATCAAGAAAAGTGGTAACTCCTAGTTCACTATTTGCAAATTTCATGAACTTTTATGTTTTGCTCTCTATGTGGGCTACCTTAGGTAAAGAGAGAACTAAGAACCTAATATGGATCTTGGATGGTCATAAGAGCTCTAGTTTATCGCATTTCATCAAAAGAGAATTGTGGCCATACAAATCATTGAAGTCATACTTATGATGGTCATATCAAAGTGGTGGTCTATCTATCTACCTTGGTGGTGGTATGTTTCCTTGGCATAATTTCAATTGTTGCAAATCTATCATGCCTTGATCAAGATATAGAATGAACCCCTCTAAACTCTTAAACCGATTCAAGTGCATCTCACAAGTAATTCGAGTACTTGATGCACATATTAAGGGGGAGCTCATTCTATGTCTTGTGTCTTTTGAGACTAACCTTTTATTCTAAGTGAACTTGTGTAGTCTCTTGGTGAGAATGAGTCTCTCATGAGTATGCTACATTGACTCAATCCAAATTGGTTATCTCTCATATTCATTTGGATTGTATTTTTATCTCTTAAGTAGCTACTCTCCATAATATAGCTTAAATTCCCTTGTTTGGACTTAATTGACCAAAAGTGCCTATGTTCTTGCCTTCCACATGTATATGTATGCACTATAAAAAAAGGGGAATTTAGTCTATGTTATAAGGTTTTGTAATTAGTGATCTACATGCCTTCCACATCCAAAATGATCACTAGTTGTGAAATTCTCTTGTGCAATTTAATGCTATCTCTTGTCTTTATGAGCATTTCCTAGGCAACATCAAATGTCCAGATCCGATGAGAGTAGTTGTTAGATTGTGAGTTTGAGAGTCGCTCAAAACTCTATTTTATGAAATATGCTACTTTGTGACAAATTTGCTTTGGATATGGACATGTATTCATGGTTACTGTTTTAGCTTGTCATATTCTGAGTTTAGATTATTTTATATTCATATGATCTGCTGTAGGAATCTGATTGCTACCTGACTGATATAGTCAGGACGACAGTGTCGCCCTCTGTGGCCGGTAGTGCCGCTTGTGCTGTATCAGCCAGAGTCTTGTGTGCTTGAACTGATATGACCTGTCATATGCATCACTCTTATTCCTGTGACACCTTGTTCAGCACCCCACAGCAGGCATGGGTGTAGGGGGAGGTTCCCATCACACCTAAAATGTGAATTGTGGCCTTTCATGCCAAATTGAGAATTCAAATCTCTATTCACATATTTAGGGGGAGGCTCCTACACCCATGGTTCAAAAATCTCAGTTTAGATTTCATATCTTTTGTAAGCTCTAATGAGATTTATCCAGATGACAAGCAGGGAATCGAAAAATGAGGATGATGTATAGGTTGCAGGTGTCCTAATTACAAAAGAAATTTGTCTCCAGCTGATATCTCAATATGACAACAAGAGCTAGCAATAGACTTTCAATCGATATCAAGCACAAGTTTATGATATCTCCTTGAAGACGATGATGATGAGAGATGGGCACAAATGAAATTATCTTGCATAAAGAAGTACTAGTCCCATCAAAGCACTAAATCCAAGTATTGAAATCATCTTCATAGTGGAGATTATGAGGCTTAGAATAAAGGTATATCGCTCCATGAACTCATGTATTATCTTTGTGCATCTAGGCCTTTACATGCTAGTCTGTGCATGTGTATGCAATTTTTGAGTCACACCATAAGTTTGTTCTTGTGGTGGCGATTAGAGAATTATTTAGATATTTGGTTGATATCTCTTATAGTTATGGCATGAGTTTGTCTCATGTTATACTATCATCTAAGTGAGGTATGAGCCAAATATGCTAACCTCTCAAGAATCTTGACCTAAAAGTTGCATACTTTGTTTGGTAGAAAATAGGTAAGAAATACCATATGCTAAACTTTTACCTACTCTCTGCCCTCACTTGTCGACCATTATTTCTTCCTTTTGGTGGAGAGA
Source organism: Miscanthus floridulus (assembly GCF_019320115.1). NCBI lineage: Eukaryota > Viridiplantae > Streptophyta > Magnoliopsida > Poales > Poaceae > Miscanthus > Miscanthus floridulus. Next base: position 25,637,117 of record NC_089587.1, on the reverse strand, counting down.
TCCTTTTTGGAGATTGATGCCAAAGGGGGAGAAATATTGGGGGAGAGTGTAAGGGAAGAGAGATTGATATGAAGATGGAAAGGGGTAAAGGAGAGGCATATAAGATTTTTCAATTTTGTGTGGTATGTGCAAGGATAGTTTAAATTGATGCTCTTGATAATGACTATTTATGCTAGATGTTCATCTTTATATATATGATCTACTGAGTGGTGCTTGTTTTTACCTGTGTTGTTCTGACAGGTGCGGCAGTGCCGCCCTCTGTTGGTTAGCAATCTTTAAGTGCATGAATTGTCATAAGCATCACGGTTATCATGTTACACCTTGCACCCCACGGATGCTAAGATATAGGAAAGTTCCCACACTTTGTCTTAAATATGTGCATTTGGCATTTGAGGCCAAAATTTGAATTAATCTCAATGCACACATTTAGGGGGAGCTCACTATATCATAGGATTCAAAATCTTAATGTTTATCAATCTCTTGTAAGCTTTAATTGTGTTGTCATCAATCACCAAAAAGGGGGAGATTAAAAGTGCATCTAGCCCTTTAGTGGGTTTTGGTAAATTGAATGACAACACAATTAAAGGTCTAATAAGTTTGCTAAGTGTTGAACAGGAAATTGAGTCTATTACATATACTTGTGAGTTGTGTATTAACAAGTATATACAAGGTTCAACTAGTAAGCAAACTTGATGATATGCCACATTGTGTTAAAGTGAATGCCAAACTGTGTATTGTTGTATTGGAAGTTTTTGGAAGCAATCTAGTTCAAGCAAAAGACAACAATGTAAATGGAATCAATGAAATGGCTTCTATGTTGTGGGATATCATAGCATCATGTGAAAGCAAACATATTTGGTAAATGACAATGTATAGTGGATATAAGTCGGTCTCTACATTGGTTTGCTTACATGGATGAATATATGAAAGACCAATTAGAATGTCAAGCCAAAATGAGAAGGGAATAAGGAATTGTGAATTAGCTTGACCATATTGATGTTGATCCATGTATGTCTCTATGTGAGACAAACGGAAGCTTGATTGATCTCAACATTCATATCTAGAAATATCCAAGCAAGGATCAAAATATTGAAGAAATGTTTTTCAATGGATGCTTAATATAATGTGACTTAAGTATGGCTTGATAGGGTGAAGATAGCAAGGAAAGGGCTTCGAGGTACTAAGCGAAGGTGAAGGGCAAGCGACGGCTTAGTGACCGAGGTACCATGCCTAAGGTGAAGAAGAGAGTACTTGCATTGAGTCGAGGTACTAATCAAGCTATGAGGAGTCATATTGTGTTGAGGATCAAATCATTAGTGGAAGTGACTTGAAGCCATAAAGGTGAACTCATATGTATGGAAATGGTTCAAGTCACATAATCAAAGTATAATGAGAATGAGGAAAACAAATTTGATAATAGTTCTCAATTGCCAAATGAAGTGGCAACCAGCTCAAAGGCATTTACATTCTTTTATGCTTTGAATTTGAGTTTAGGGAAAGCCGTACTATAAAGAGGGATTTTAGAACAGTTGGTCAACTGTTGAATCAAATGCTCAAATCTTTAGATTTACAACCTCTCACCCAGTCAAAGCAGCCAGCCAAAACTTGACCTAATCAGAGCTGTTTTGACAGGGCGGCAGTGCCGCCCTTTAAGTGCGGCAGTGCTACCCTTAAGTTTTGGACCAGATCAAAGGGGTATTTATACCACAGGTCCGGCCCACAACGGTCATCTTCTACCTCTAGCGCTTCAGTTCGAAACTGAATAGACCAAAGGCTCACCTCTCTCTCCCCATTGAAGCTCCACCTTCCCTCAAGCAAATCCTTGATTTCAACCATCAAATATTGAGAGAAAAGGCAGCAAAACTCAATCGGAGAGCAGATCCACTGTTCTCCAAAGTCTAAGAGCATTTGGTTCACGTTTGGCCGGCGGTTCTAGGGTTTGCTACTCTTGGAGTTTGCTCCTAGCCGGCTAGGCGTCGCCCTTGAGCTTGCCAACTCGTGTGGCAGCCCCGGGAGGTTTGTAACCATCTTGTGCAGCTAGTAAACTCACCCCTCACTTCAAGAGTTTATTCTCTTGACTTGAGACCGAGGGCAAGGCTAACCTTTGTGGTGAGCCAATCCTTGTGTGGATACCTCAACAACGTGGACATAGGCAAGCCTTGGTGGCGAGCTGAACCACAGGATAAATCTGTGTCTCACGTGTTTCTTTACTTTCTTGCAGTTTATCTTGTTGAGGAGTGGTTGCTTAGGGTTTGGTAGTTAGATCCTTATTCTTGTGCATATTCTGTGGTGCCCAGTCTTCGAGCTGGTGTTTATCTTATTGTTGCAAGGATAAGCTTCTGCTGGTATATAGACTCTGTCTGCAAAATTTCAGATTCAGCCGAGCTTTATTTGTAGAGCGGCAGTGCCGCCCTCAAAGGGCCTCAGTGCCGCCCTCCATTTTTATTGAATCTCGAGTTGAAATTTTGCAGGATTGTTGCTAGGCATCTCTAATACTTATTCTTAAAGTTTGAGCAAATTTGGACACATGGTCTAAGGCTGGCAGTGCCGCCCTCTAAGGGAGGCAGTGCCGCCCTCAGTTTTAATTTCTATTTGAGCTGAAATTTTGTAGGCCTATTCACCCCCCCCCCTCTAGGCCTCCCAGGCGACATCAAGGTCCTTTCAGTATTGTTCCTCGCACTCTTTGGCCTACCCTAAACAAAAGATGTTACTTTTGTGATAGTTAATTTTTAGACTAGACAGTTGTTCAAAGACACAAAGTAACAATTTCATATTCTTTGCTAAGTCGATGTTGTGGTCTAAAAAATAACTGTGTCATCAGCGTATTGCAAAATTGACAGTCCTTCATCAATTAGATGTGGGATTATTCCCCTAATAAGACCCTCCTGTTTGCCCCTATTTAAAATAATTGCCAATATGTCTGCCACTATGTTGAACATGATTGGAGATAAAGGGTCTCCTTGCCTGAGGCCTTTCTTGGTCTGGAAGTAAGGTCCCAAATGATCATTTATTTTAATCCCTACATTTCCTCCTTGAACCACCATCTTAATCCATTCACGCCAAGTCAGACGAAAACCTTTTAGTCTAAGGGCTTCTTGCAGAAAGTTCCAATTTACTTCGTCATAGGCCTTCTCTAAATCGATCTTAAAAATCACTCCATCTTTTTTTCCGAGTGTGCAGTTCGTGTAGCATCTCATGGAGAATCACTGCACGCTCCATAATATTTCTACCAAGAATGAAGGTTGTCTGGGATTATTTTATCTGCAATTTTTATGATTCTGTTGGTAAGCACTTTAGTAAAGATTTTAAAGCAAACATATTGGTCTGTATTGCTGAATTTTGCTCGCATCTTTACTTTTTGGCAAAAGGATTATTGTTCCAAAGTTCAGGCTATGGAGAGGTAACAATCCATAGTGGAATTCCCCAAAGAGTGCCAACAAGTCTTTTATTATCATCCAGAAGACCTGATAGAACTCAGAAGGAAAACCATCTGGACCTGGCGCGGTGTTATGTTTCATTTGAAATAAAGCCACCCTAACCTCTTCTTCCGAAAATTGTGCAACTAACAGATCATTTTCCTCGTTAGAAACTTGGGGTATGTCATCCTGGTAAGATTCAGCCATCATCACGGGAGGGCTAGATGTTGGGCCAAACAAGTTCTTATAATATTTTGTGATATATCTTTCAGCTCTTCTTCACCATGAATTACCCCCTCTTCCTGGAAAATTTGTGTTTTTCCTGTGCCTGCCATTAGCTACCAAGTGGAAATATTTCGTATTCGCGTCCCCTTCTAATAGATGGAGCTTGTGCGCGTCTCTTAGGTATTCTCCGAATTGCACTTTATTAGTAGTGATTGTGTTTTTTATAGTGCTACAGAGAAGACAAGGTTGTATTTTGATTGGTAACTCTGAAATCAAACAATGCAGATGAAACTAACAATGCATTCGTCATGATTATGAAGCTGAATTTGATTCTGGAATCTTATTTGATACAAATATTTAGGAGTGCATCTGGTTTTGTATCGTGTGCTTCCCTGCAGGCTGTTGTTGGTTCTAGCCTTGATGCAAGTGTTCCAGATGATTCTCTATCGACGACCAAGTCACATAAAAGTGTAACAAAAACACGAATTTTGTTGTTGGCATTGCTGGAATAAATTTCTATGATGATCATTCTGTTTGCTTGTTGCATGATATCCTTATGTTGATGAAATGTGACAGATTAATTCTAGGACTCGTGTATCGCCTGTAAAAGAAACAACAAACAATCTTTTACTGATAAAGATACTGGTTTCAAATATCAACCATCTTACGTTCAAGTTTCGGATACCCCTTGTTATAATCTGTAAACGTCATAACTGATGTCCTTTTCTGTTTACAGTGCCATCAAAGATACATAACCACCATAAGATGAAGATCACGATGCTTTTGACTAGACCAGTTGTAGACAACTATTTATGTGTTTGCATAGATGTGACATGTTACGTTGTTGTGCCCAGCTCTGTCTTTTGAAAACTTCATGGCTGCGAACTAAGTAGTTTGTTTCTCTTCTGTCTTTAGCGTCGTGAATCTGTCTAATGATCTCTATGCATATTTGGATTGGCATTCTAAGCCAATGATGTTCGGTACTCATGAATTCCGACCATGAAGTGTAATGTATGACTCGATAGAGTGGTCATGCATGTAACGAATGGCTGTGTAATGTATGGCTGAATAGAACCATGATGACGGCAGGGCCTTACAAACCGTGCTATACGTGATACTTTATATTTTTGTGCTATGCATCTAATGATATCATATCCTTGATCTTGGATACTGATACTAGGGGTGATCTTGAACTACTGAAGGGTGGACTAGGGGTGGTCGTGGCTCACCGATGAGGACAAGTACGACAGCCACAAAGAAGTTGAGCACGCTTGAGATGTGGAGGTGCTCCATGAAGCAGAACATCCATGTCCCCGAGCAAACACCTCTTTGCGAAGGATTGCAGTCCAGAAACAAGGTAACAACAAAGGCGGCGTAGGAGTAATATAATACACCACCCTTGGCTGTATTATTAGCCTTGCTCTTACGCGCGCATGGGAGTTGGGACTCGAGGCGTCGTCAATCCTGGCCAGCGTGAGGCGAGCAGTTGCCATATGGAGACAGTCACTACTACATAAGTTAACTGTAGGGGCGGCTCTAGAGCCTCTGTAGGGGCGGCTGCGTCAGTCGCCCTTCCCAGGGTGTTCCTACAGAGGATGCCTCTGTAGGGGCGGTTTCCTGACCGCCCCTGTAGTGCCCTCTGTAGGGGCGGCTGGTGTTTTCAGTCGCCCCTACAGTGCCATCTGTAAGGGCGGCTGGTAATATCAGTCGCCCCTATAGTGGACTTCTGTAAGGACGGCTGTATCACCAGCCGCCCCTGCTGTGTGTATTTGTAAGGGCGGTTCAATCAAGAACCGCCCCTACAGTGGATTTTTCAGCAAATAAATAAATAATTCAAATTCAAATCTGACCACATATATATATATATAATTCAAATTCGAATCTGACCGCCACAAATATACATATATACATCCATAAACACAAGACCATTATTTAGAACATCATCACAAGTCATAATTCACAAAAGTCCATCATTACAACATAGTCCATAATGAAGTCCATCATTATAACATAGTCCATTAAGAAATCCACAAGTTCACGTGCAAAACAAAGTCCAAACCATTCTAAAGTCTGATCCAAACCATACCACAAGTCCACATTGTCAAAAATGGCCTAGGGCTAGCCTATCAGTCTTCCGAAGGTGTTGGTATAGAGGATTACTACCTAAGTCGGAAAGAAGATGATGGTAAGTGCCTTTATGGTACACAATCTGGTCCATTATGAAGTTGCAAAGGTCACTGACCATCTCTAAGAGCTCGTCATCCTTGTATGGGTTCCTTCTCGTGTCTTTATCTTTCTCCAACTACAAGAGAACAAGTTTAGGTTTACTATATCACAACATATGCGAACTTTTCATACTACGAGCGAAGAGGTTCAAACTTACCAGATTGTGGTTTCTGTTGTAGCCACCGATGGTACTCATCATAATACATGTGTAGTATCCACAATGTAGACTCCCAGGCTTTTGCTTGGGGCATTGTGTGTTTTGCATATGAAGATGTTAAGTAATGCTATTGACAGACAAGTAATATATGGAGTACCAAAGTAAATGACACTTACCACACATAGAGTTTTAACATACAACTTTTCCTTCCTATTTGGATGATGCCTCCCCTCATGTTCCTGGACATAGTGCCTGAATGCCCTGTTCCAATGGTTTTAGCAAATGCAACTTGTTAGTATCCCACATTGAACCTTACAAGTATGTATACAAACATAGTAGCTAAAATGAGGATTGTCAATATGTATACGTCTTGACAATCGCTATGAAGTCTTTGTATGTCTCGACTGGGAAATCTGCTGAATCAAAAACCCATGCCATGCTATGTGAGAGCCAGACGCCTATGTAAATCCAGTGATTGCTGCATGAATTTAGTCATAGAAGGAACACATAAGCTCTTTTGCATCGAACAAAGTATATTGAACAAAGCTAAGTATATAGTCGAACTTACTTGAAGTGGTATGGTATCCATATATTATCATGTTGTTGGAGATTTTTAAAACATAGGGCAATGTATGCCGCAACCTTGAGGGACTCTTCCAATATTTTCTTGTTCCTGATGTCCTCTTTCTCCTTAAGTGTCTTTCCAGCTCCTAGTTCTTTGTAATCTAGTTTCCACTCTTTAGGGTAATTAAAATTTGTTGATGCTATAGGTGAAGGGTCTATATACCCGTGTTTTAGAGCTGACCTCTTTTTCACAAAGTCCGCTTGCATTCTACAAATCACGACGCGGGTTAGTTACAACAAAATTAAAAGATTACATTCATATCATATCGAGAGGGCAAAGACTTACAGGCACCATATGCGAATTAAATTCATTTCCATTCGTCCGAGGTGGAAGCATGCCTGGATATCCTTAAACTCAATGGCAATTTGCCCACCTAGGGCTCCAAATGTGCCGGCAGGGATCCATGCTTGTAAGATTTCTAGTTTTGTTATCTGAGCACGCAAGTACCAATCGTGGAACTTTCTCATTCCACGTGGCAAGCACTGTATGACTCGGTTTGGTAGGAAGTTCTTGCCTTTTTTATATTTATCCAGGCAATCATTTGACCATTTGAGGTTATCAATAGCTAGATACTTGTTAAACCCTTTGTGCAGTTTGCTAGTGGTGCCCTCCTCAGTGGTGCCCTCCTCAGAAGCTGGTGCTCTGAATTCTTTTACTTGGTTCTTAGGCTTGAACTGGTCATGGGCCATCCACTTGTGCACCGACAAGATGTCATTAATGCCCATATACGATGGCCTTATCTTGATTGGGATTTTGTTTCGAGCTTTCCATTCGGGCACGTCCTTGTCAACTTGTGCATCACCTGCTCCAGGGGCCACTTGTTCTTCACGTATCGGCTGTTCATGAGACACTTGTTGTTCATGTATCGGCTGCGCTTGTTGAGAAGGATGTTGCATCTCATCATGCCTTTGCTCGGTACGAGCTGGAGAAGGACGTGGCATGTCATCATGACCATGCTCGATACGAGGTGGAGAAGGATGTGGCATGTCATCATGCCCTTGCTCAGTACGAGGTGGAGAAGTCTCTAGCGTGTGGTGGTCATGGTCATGGGCCGGTGAGTATACCTCCCCGTCCTCGATGGGTCGCTCCAGAGGATGAACTTCAGTCGGAGTTGGTGAAGACTCGGTCAATACAATGTCCCATCTATGCCAGAGGATGAACTAGTTCATGACGTCTCCGAGTAACACGAGCCCCTTGGGAGTAGGGTGTTCTATCTTCCAAGTCATGAACTCGGGCTTCACGGTATGCACCTCGACCCGAGTGTAGTCCTACGGGATGTCCCTATTGTGCCACGTGCCGCCCGGAGGATGTGCCATGCCCGTTGCCACCTCAATGATCATGTTTTGCCTGTCCATCAGAACCACCAATTTGCAACTGGTTGGCGCCCGTATGCGATCGACGAGGGTTTCGGTTGCATTGGAACCTTGACTGCTGGGAATATTCGGAGGGCTGCCAACTACCGCCAGTTCTCCGAGCAGCCTCATTGGTGTCTGTGGCTCCATCATAGACAGTCCTTTCTCCACCAACATCTTTTCAACTAGAGCCTTCACTTGGCGCTCAAGATTAGACTCTCGGTCTCTGCCATGTTTCTTGTACATGTGCCTCTCCTCTACGAATCCGTGCTTCCAGGACATCCTCTTCCCTAGCCCCCTGGTGCGTACTGTGTGCTTAGGGTTTCCCAAGGCAACGGTAAGCTCATCCCTCTCTCTGGAAGGGTTGAATGCGCCCTTCTCCTTATCTTCAGCAAGTTTCAGTATCTTTGATACTACCTCTCCGGTCTCCGGCTTAGCAAACTTGAGGCTACTACTGGATGAATCCACACTCCTCATGTATATCCACTGTTTGAGGCGTGGCTTCAACTTCGGCACTTCCGTATTCCCGGCAGCTTCGGCCTCTGCGTCCATCTTCCTAAAGACCTATTGCTTGCCAGCGTAGCCACCGGGGCCTAGACGAGGGTAGTGTTGGTTCTTCTTCGCCTTCTCGCTGTTACGGGCACTGAGGGCCAATGATGCCTCTGAAGTCTTCTCAGCCACGAGCTCCTCCCATTGACTAGGAGTTATGTTGCCATACTCGTGGAAAGGAGTTAACTTCTGTTGGATAAAGTTCTTGTTCAGATCTGACCGCCAACGTCGGAAGCTCTGCCCCATTATCTTAAAAGCATTTTCTTGTACCAACTCGTGCGTTCCCTCCGGAAACCTGAAGTTCTGCTTCAGCTTCTCCCATAGGTCTACCTTTTGGCTCATAGGTACAAGATTCTAGCCACGGATAGCTAGGTTCACACTTCCAAAGAACAAGACAAAAAGAAACAAGAGGAAGTGTTATGGATGCAATAAGAAGGGACATGAAATTGGCTCATGTCCTAACAAGAAAAGTGAAGTCATTGTGTCATCAAGAAAGAGGCTCATTAACAAGGAAACACAAGTGAGCAAGAAAATCCAACATGTGAAGGCTAACAAGATCAAGAGCCGCCTATGCTACACTTGTAGGAGAAAGGGACATATTAGTAAGGATTGTCCCATGGGTAACACTTCTAAGCACAACTTGTCATTTGATTCAAATATGCTTGGGAGGCACAAAAATGACACTTGTGCTAGAAAGGTGATTGGTTCGCCAAGTGCTAGCACAAAGGCCATTTGGGTGCCTAAGTCTCTTGTGACTAACCTTGATGGACCCAACATAGTTTGGGTACCAAATCATGCTTGATAAGTGTTGTAGGTACTTGAAGGTGATATGAAGCTTCGGGGTGCTTGAGCAAGTTGATTGAAAATATTCACTCAAGCTATCAATCAATTTATATTGTCATTTCTTATATGATTGACCCGAAAATTAATCAATGAAAATATTTCTAACCTCATACTCACCTTGATAACTAGTACCTAACCCTTGATAGCTAGCCACTTGACTTGTGTAGTATCTAGTAGTTCTTAAATATGTGTATTTGTGAATTATTAGGAATGGCTAGAGTGTTTCAAGTTTAAATGATTCATTTTGCCATATGATGCTCTTAATGGCTCTCTAGTAGAGCAAGATTTTATTCATGGTGTAGGTAATGAGGAACCGCAAGAAGCATAGGCTGCAAAAGTGGGAGCTCCTCAAGTTGCTACTGTACCAAAATTCCGCTGACAACTCTGATGCAGTACAACTACACACACCTGCTGCAACATTATAGAGCGGCAGTGCCGCACCTATGCAGACAGTAGCAGCTGATTCCACTCCAGTTCGTGGTTGAAACCTACAACCCATATATGAGCAATATGAAGATAAAGAGACCACCTCATCTATTACAATCAAGAAGAGTGGTAACATCTAAATCTCAAGTGCAATTTATTTCACACTAAACTCCTTTATGCCTTATGTAGCCACTTAGGATAAGTGAAGTACTTGAGGATACATATTGATTGCTGGTCATGAAAGAAAAGTATGATTGAAATTGAATTGATCATCCACACCAAGCAACATAAAAGACTTGAGTTTCCTTTGTGGACATCAAACCAAGAATATCAAGATGAAGAAAGTTTATGTTCATTCATGCATACTATGAGTTGGTTTGATGGATTTGGAATCTTGGCTCACATTGGAGAATACAAGTGAATTTCAAAAAGGCCGAGAATAAAGAATCAAGCTCAAGTAAAGTAAAGGCACTGATCACTCACAATTCAAGAACTTCCTACATGATGAATTCTTGTCATATGGTAGATTGCCAAATTCTCATTCTCATCTCATGGGTATCTATATGCTACAATGGTTGTGAGTATCTCTTGGCATAGCTCAATTTGATTATTCTATTATTGCCATGACCTAGACATAGAGTAAAATCCCATGTTCTTAAAGGAATAAAGTGCTATGTGAGAAATTCAAATACTTAAAGCACCTATAAAAGGGGAATTTACTCTATGACTAGAGTTGTGAGACTAACCGCTTCTCTAAGTGATTTAGGTAGTCTCACTAAATGAGATTGTGTTTCTCAAATGGAGTGTGCTATCATATCTAGACCATCAATTCAAAACTATGTGATGTATTCTCTCTAACTATTTTGGAGTTGATTTGTCTATGTTAGTCACTCACCATAATATGGCTTAAATCTGCCCTTTGGACTTAATTGACCAACCATGCACATTTGCACTTCCATTCCACTCAAAAGAATGTGTATGAGGCATCAAGGGAGATTTAGTCTATGTTATGAGGTTTCTCTATTTTGGTAGCCCACTTGCCATCCACATATAAAGAGTTACCAAATGAGAAACTAGTGCTTGTGTTACTAATGCCTCTTGTGTTTGAGCTTGTTCATAGAAAATCAGTAAGAAGAGGTTGTGCTTGCTCAGTTGGAAAAATCACAAGCCTATAGGTTACTCTTCACCTAAAGAAAGATGCAGTTGCTAGAGGCCACATACAACAAAATCTGAGTTTGAATGGATCTAGCTTGAGGCTGAATTGAATAAGCTATATTAGAAGAATTCACAAGATTACAAGTATTGATGAGATGACTGAATGGATACAACATCCTGTGTGTATTCTTAATTGAAATCACCTCAAGATTGGACAAGTAGCAAAGAAAAACTGAGAATTGTTAAATCTGTCCAGAAAACTGAAAAACTGAGTTGACTGCCTTCAAGCATGAATTTGGAAGCTCACATATTGATGAATTGACCTAAAACCTTGTGAGCATGCTATACACATGTAGTACTTGTTGTTGTACAATTGCCATGAAGATTGGTTTTGAAGAAAGTCAGTTAAGATTGATTTCTGTCAGCTTCAGCACTGCAGTTTTTAGACCTTAGCAGTTTTGGTAGAAAATTGATTTAACAGATCAAATGGAGTCCAAATGAGCTGAAAATTTTACACAAGTTAAGGGACTCATAGATTAACATACCTACCAAATTTCATGATTATTTAACCAGTAGTCTGAGAGATATGAAGTTTTCTCCAAGGAATTAAAATCTGTCAGCAGTGCAGTTTCAGACCTAGTAGTTGTGGTAGAAAATTGATATGGGTGTTCAAATGGAGTCCAAATGGGCTGAAATTTCTACAAAAGTTAGAGGACTCATATATGCAGCTCTCTACCAAATTTCATGCATGTTGGCTTAGTGGTCTAAGAGATATGAATTTTTCTCTGAGGATGACAGAATCAAAAACTGACAATTGGAATTGGATTGCATTGCATCAGCAAGTTTCAGTTGGCTCTCAAGTTGGTCATGAAGAATCAGTGAAGATGAGGAGCATCAGTTTGGTCCAAAGGAGTCTCAGTGAAAGAAAAGAACTCACACATGGGTCTAAACAAGTTGAAATCAGATTACATGCTGCAACAAGTAATTGCATCTAGTTGAAACTTGAAGAATTTAGTTTTAGACTTTCAGAAACAACAACAGCAAACAGTTGAAACTAGATGAAACTAGTTGGCTTCAGTAGTTACAAGTAGGAGAAAAGAGTTACAATCAATTGGTACTAGCTGAAATCAATTAGAAGCAACCACAAGCAGCTGAAAGTAATTGGATTGCAAGCAGCCTGAAGGAGTTTGAATCAGTAGGAATATAGTGCAAACCTCGTTCAGTGGTTATTGGTTCCACCTTCTGGGGTACCCCGGTATTAGGTCCCCGACAGTTCCTTTGGATTTTCTGGGTACTTCACATTTATTCTTGGAGATCTTGGTCTTTATAAACCAAGTGCTCCCGGTTTAGTATTGAATGTCCCAATCCTCTAGTGGAACTAGATTTGAAAGAGTTGGGAAAATAATTGAAGAGTGGACTTTCATTACTATTTCTCCTCTCTAGAGCTCATCAAGTGCACATGATCCATCCCATTGATCACCCAGGATCTTATCAAGAAAAGTGGTAACTCCTAGTTCACTATTTGCAAATTTCATGAACTTTTATGTTTTGCTCTCTATGTGGGCTACCTTAGGTAAAGAGAGAACTAAGAACCTAATATGGATCTTGGATGGTCATAAGAGCTCTAGTTTATCGCATTTCATCAAAAGAGAATTGTGGCCATACAAATCATTGAAGTCATACTTATGATGGTCATATCAAAGTGGTGGTCTATCTATCTACCTTGGTGGTGGTATGTTTCCTTGGCATAATTTCAATTGTTGCAAATCTATCATGCCTTGATCAAGATATAGAATGAACCCCTCTAAACTCTTAAACCGATTCAAGTGCATCTCACAAGTAATTCGAGTACTTGATGCACATATTAAGGGGGAGCTCATTCTATGTCTTGTGTCTTTTGAGACTAACCTTTTATTCTAAGTGAACTTGTGTAGTCTCTTGGTGAGAATGAGTCTCTCATGAGTATGCTACATTGACTCAATCCAAATTGGTTATCTCTCATATTCATTTGGATTGTATTTTTATCTCTTAAGTAGCTACTCTCCATAATATAGCTTAAATTCCCTTGTTTGGACTTAATTGACCAAAAGTGCCTATGTTCTTGCCTTCCACATGTATATGTATGCACTATAAAAAAAGGGGAATTTAGTCTATGTTATAAGGTTTTGTAATTAGTGATCTACATGCCTTCCACATCCAAAATGATCACTAGTTGTGAAATTCTCTTGTGCAATTTAATGCTATCTCTTGTCTTTATGAGCATTTCCTAGGCAACATCAAATGTCCAGATCCGATGAGAGTAGTTGTTAGATTGTGAGTTTGAGAGTCGCTCAAAACTCTATTTTATGAAATATGCTACTTTGTGACAAATTTGCTTTGGATATGGACATGTATTCATGGTTACTGTTTTAGCTTGTCATATTCTGAGTTTAGATTATTTTATATTCATATGATCTGCTGTAGGAATCTGATTGCTACCTGACTGATATAGTCAGGACGACAGTGTCGCCCTCTGTGGCCGGTAGTGCCGCTTGTGCTGTATCAGCCAGAGTCTTGTGTGCTTGAACTGATATGACCTGTCATATGCATCACTCTTATTCCTGTGACACCTTGTTCAGCACCCCACAGCAGGCATGGGTGTAGGGGGAGGTTCCCATCACACCTAAAATGTGAATTGTGGCCTTTCATGCCAAATTGAGAATTCAAATCTCTATTCACATATTTAGGGGGAGGCTCCTACACCCATGGTTCAAAAATCTCAGTTTAGATTTCATATCTTTTGTAAGCTCTAATGAGATTTATCCAGATGACAAGCAGGGAATCGAAAAATGAGGATGATGTATAGGTTGCAGGTGTCCTAATTACAAAAGAAATTTGTCTCCAGCTGATATCTCAATATGACAACAAGAGCTAGCAATAGACTTTCAATCGATATCAAGCACAAGTTTATGATATCTCCTTGAAGACGATGATGATGAGAGATGGGCACAAATGAAATTATCTTGCATAAAGAAGTACTAGTCCCATCAAAGCACTAAATCCAAGTATTGAAATCATCTTCATAGTGGAGATTATGAGGCTTAGAATAAAGGTATATCGCTCCATGAACTCATGTATTATCTTTGTGCATCTAGGCCTTTACATGCTAGTCTGTGCATGTGTATGCAATTTTTGAGTCACACCATAAGTTTGTTCTTGTGGTGGCGATTAGAGAATTATTTAGATATTTGGTTGATATCTCTTATAGTTATGGCATGAGTTTGTCTCATGTTATACTATCATCTAAGTGAGGTATGAGCCAAATATGCTAACCTCTCAAGAATCTTGACCTAAAAGTTGCATACTTTGTTTGGTAGAAAATAGGTAAGAAATACCATATGCTAAACTTTTACCTACTCTCTGCCCTCACTTGTCGACCATTATTTCTTCCTTTTGGTGGAGAGATCCTTTTTGGAGATTGATGCCAAAGGGGGAGAAATATTGGGGGAGAGTGTAAGGGAAGAGAGATTGATATGAAGATGGAAAGGGGTAAAGGAGAGGCATATAAGATTTTTCAATTTTGTGTGGTATGTGCAAGGATAGTTTAAATTGATGCTCTTGATAATGACTATTTATGCTAGATGTTCATCTTTATATATATGATCTACTGAGTGGTGCTTGTTTTTACCTGTGTTGTTCTGACAGGTGCGGCAGTGCCGCCCTCTGTTGGTTAGCAATCTTTAAGTGCATGAATTGTCATAAGCATCACGGTTATCATGTTACACCTTGCACCCCACGGATGCTAAGATATAGGAAAGTTCCCACACTTTGTCTTAAATATGTGCATTTGGCATTTGAGGCCAAAATTTGAATTAATCTCAATGCACACATTTAGGGGGAGCTCACTATATCATAGGATTCAAAATCTTAATGTTTATCAATCTCTTGTAAGCTTTAATTGTGTTGTCATCAATCACCAAAAAGGGGGAGATTAAAAGTGCATCTAGCCCTTTAGTGGGTTTTGGTAAATTGAATGACAACACAATTAAAGGTCTAATAAGTTTGCTAAGTGTTGAACAGGAAATTGAGTCTATTACATATACTTGTGAGTTGTGTATTAACAAGTATATACAAGGTTCAACTAGTAAGCAAACTTGATGATATGCCACATTGTGTTAAAGTGAATGCCAAACTGTGTATTGTTGTATTGGAAGTTTTTGGAAGCAATCTAGTTCAAGCAAAAGACAACAATGTAAATGGAATCAATGAAATGGCTTCTATGTTGTGGGATATCATAGCATCATGTGAAAGCAAACATATTTGGTAAATGACAATGTATAGTGGATATAAGTCGGTCTCTACATTGGTTTGCTTACATGGATGAATATATGAAAGACCAATTAGAATGTCAAGCCAAAATGAGAAGGGAATAAGGAATTGTGAATTAGCTTGACCATATTGATGTTGATCCATGTATGTCTCTATGTGAGACAAACGGAAGCTTGATTGATCTCAACATTCATATCTAGAAATATCCAAGCAAGGATCAAAATATTGAAGAAATGTTTTTCAATGGATGCTTAATATAATGTGACTTAAGTATGGCTTGATAGGGTGAAGATAGCAAGGAAAGGGCTTCGAGGTACTAAGCGAAGGTGAAGGGCAAGCGACGGCTTAGTGACCGAGGTACCATGCCTAAGGTGAAGAAGAGAGTACTTGCATTGAGTCGAGGTACTAATCAAGCTATGAGGAGTCATATTGTGTTGAGGATCAAATCATTAGTGGAAGTGACTTGAAGCCATAAAGGTGAACTCATATGTATGGAAATGGTTCAAGTCACATAATCAAAGTATAATGAGAATGAGGAAAACAAATTTGATAATAGTTCTCAATTGCCAAATGAAGTGGCAACCAGCTCAAAGGCATTTACATTCTTTTATGCTTTGAATTTGAGTTTAGGGAAAGCCGTACTATAAAGAGGGATTTTAGAACAGTTGGTCAACTGTTGAATCAAATGCTCAAATCTTTAGATTTACAACCTCTCACCCAGTCAAAGCAGCCAGCCAAAACTTGACCTAATCAGAGCTGTTTTGACAGGGCGGCAGTGCCGCCCTTTAAGTGCGGCAGTGCTACCCTTAAGTTTTGGACCAGATCAAAGGGGTATTTATACCACAGGTCCGGCCCACAACGGTCATCTTCTACCTCTAGCGCTTCAGTTCGAAACTGAATAGACCAAAGGCTCACCTCTCTCTCCCCATTGAAGCTCCACCTTCCCTCAAGCAAATCCTTGATTTCAACCATCAAATATTGAGAGAAAAGGCAGCAAAACTCAATCGGAGAGCAGATCCACTGTTCTCCAAAGTCTAAGAGCATTTGGTTCACGTTTGGCCGGCGGTTCTAGGGTTTGCTACTCTTGGAGTTTGCTCCTAGCCGGCTAGGCGTCGCCCTTGAGCTTGCCAACTCGTGTGGCAGCCCCGGGAGGTTTGTAACCATCTTGTGCAGCTAGTAAACTCACCCCTCACTTCAAGAGTTTATTCTCTTGACTTGAGACCGAGGGCAAGGCTAACCTTTGTGGTGAGCCAATCCTTGTGTGGATACCTCAACAACGTGGACATAGGCAAGCCTTGGTGGCGAGCTGAACCACAGGATAAATCTGTGTCTCACGTGTTTCTTTACTTTCTTGCAGTTTATCTTGTTGAGGAGTGGTTGCTTAGGGTTTGGTAGTTAGATCCTTATTCTTGTGCATATTCTGTGGTGCCCAGTCTTCGAGCTGGTGTTTATCTTATTGTTGCAAGGATAAGCTTCTGCTGGTATATAGACTCTGTCTGCAAAATTTCAGATTCAGCCGAGCTTTATTTGTAGAGCGGCAGTGCCGCCCTCAAAGGGCCTCAGTGCCGCCCTCCATTTTTATTGAATCTCGAGTTGAAATTTTGCAGGATTGTTGCTAGGCATCTCTAATACTTATTCTTAAAGTTTGAGCAAATTTGGACACATGGTCTAAGGCTGGCAGTGCCGCCCTCTAAGGGAGGCAGTGCCGCCCTCAGTTTTAATTTCTATTTGAGCTGAAATTTTGTAGGCCTATTCACCCCCCCCCCTCTAGGCCTCCCAGGCGACATCAAGGTCCTTTCAGTATTGTTCCTCGCACTCTTTGGCCTACCCTAAACAAAAGATGTTACTTTTGTGATAGTTAATTTTTAGACTAGACAGTTGTTCAAAGACACAAAGTAACAATTTCATATTCTTTGCTAAGTCGATGTTGTGGTCTAAAAAATAACTGTGTCATCAGCGTATTGCAAAATTGACAGTCCTTCATCAATTAGATGTGGGATTATTCCCCTAATAAGACCCTCCTGTTTGCCCCTATTTAAAATAATTGCCAATATGTCTGCCACTATGTTGAACATGATTGGAGATAAAGGGTCTCCTTGCCTGAGGCCTTTCTTGGTCTGGAAGTAAGGTCCCAAATGATCATTTATTTTAATCCCTACATTTCCTCCTTGAACCACCATCTTAATCCATTCACGCCAAGTCAGACGAAAACCTTTTAGTCTAAGGGCTTCTTGCAGAAAGTTCCAATTTACTTCGTCATAGGCCTTCTCTAAATCGATCTTAAAAATCACTCCATCTTTTTTTCCGAGTGTGCAGTTCGTGTAGCATCTCATGGAGAATCACTGCACGCTCCATAATATTTCTACCAAGAATGAAGGTTGTCTGGGATTATTTTATCTGCAATTTTTATGATTCTGTTGGTAAGCACTTTAGTAAAGATTTTAAAGCAAACATATTGGTCTGTATTGCTGAATTTTGCTCGCATCTTTACTTTTTGGCAAAAGGATTATTGTTCCAAAGTTCAGGCTATGGAGAGGTAACAATCCATAGTGGAATTCCCCAAAGAGTGCCAACAAGTCTTTTATTATCATCCAGAAGACCTGATAGAACTCAGAAGGAAAACCATCTGGACCTGGCGCGGTGTTATGTTTCATTTGAAATAAAGCCACCCTAACCTCTTCTTCCGAAAATTGTGCAACTAACAGATCATTTTCCTCGTTAGAAACTTGGGGTATGTCATCCTGGTAAGATTCAGCCATCATCACGGGAGGGCTAGATGTTGGGCCAAACAAGTTCTTATAATATTTTGTGATATATCTTTCAGCTCTTCTTCACCATGAATTACCCCCTCTTCCTGGAAAATTTGTGTTTTTCCTGTGCCTGCCATTAGCTACCAAGTGGAAATATTTCGTATTCGCGTCCCCTTCTAATAGATGGAGCTTGTGCGCGTCTCTTAGGTATTCTCCGAATTGCACTTTATTAGTAGTGATTGTGTTTTTTATAGTGCTACAGAGAAGACAAGGTTGTATTTTGATTGGTAACTCTGAAATCAAACAATGCAGATGAAACTAACAATGCATTCGTCATGATTATGAAGCTGAATTTGATTCTGGAATCTTATTTGATACAAATATTTAGGAGTGCATCTGGTTTTGTATCGTGTGCTTCCCTGCAGGCTGTTGTTGGTTCTAGCCTTGATGCAAGTGTTCCAGATGATTCTCTATCGACGACCAAGTCACATAAAAGTGTAACAAAAACACGAATTTTGTTGTTGGCATTGCTGGAATAAATTTCTATGATGATCATTCTGTTTGCTTGTTGCATGATATCCTTATGTTGATGAAATGTGACAGATTAATTCTAGGACTCGTGTATCGCCTGTAAAAGAAACAACAAACAATCTTTTACTGATAAAGATACTGGTTTCAAATATCAACCATCTTACGTTCAAGTTTCGGATACCCCTTGTTATAATCTGTAAACGTCATAACTGATGTCCTTTTCTGTTTACAGTGCCATCAAAGATACATAACCACCATAAGATGAAGATCACGATGCTTTTGACTAGACCAGTTGTAGACAACTATTTATGTGTTTGCATAGATGTGACATGTTACGTTGTTGTGCCCAGCTCTGTCTTTTGAAAACTTCATGGCTGCGAACTAAGTAGTTTGTTTCTCTTCTGTCTTTAGCGTCGTGAATCTGTCTAATGATCTCTATGCATATTTGGATTGGCATTCTAAGCCAATGATGTTCGGTACTCATGAATTCCGACCATGAAGTGTAATGTATGACTCGATAGAGTGGTCATGCATGTAACGAATGGCTGTGTAATGTATGGCTGAATAGAACCATGATGACGGCAGGGCCTTACAAACCGTGCTATACGTGATACTTTATATTTTTGTGCTATGCATCTAATGATATCATATCCTTGATCTTGGATACTGATACTAGGGGTGATCTTGAACTACTGAAGGGTGGACTAGGGGTGGTCGTGGCTCACCGATGAGGACAAGTACGACAGCCACAAAGAAGTTGAGCACGCTTGAGATGTGGAGGTGCTCCATGAAGCAGAACATCCATGTCCCCGAGCAAACACCTCTTTGCGAAGGATTGCAGTCCAGAAACAAGGTAACAACAAAGGCGGCGTAGGAGTAATATAATACACCACCCTTGGCTGTATTATTAGCCTTGCTCTTACGCGCGCATGGGAGTTGGGACTCGAGGCGTCGTCAATCCTGGCCAGCGTGAGGCGAGCAGTTGCCATATGGAGACAGTCACTACTACATAAGTTAACTGTAGGGGCGGCTCTAGAGCCTCTGTAGGGGCGGCTGCGTCAGTCGCCCTTCCCAGGGTGTTCCTACAGAGGATGCCTCTGTAGGGGCGGTTTCCTGACCGCCCCTGTAGTGCCCTCTGTAGGGGCGGCTGGTGTTTTCAGTCGCCCCTACAGTGCCATCTGTAAGGGCGGCTGGTAATATCAGTCGCCCCTATAGTGGACTTCTGTAAGGACGGCTGTATCACCAGCCGCCCCTGCTGTGTGTATTTGTAAGGGCGGTTCAATCAAGAACCGCCCCTACAGTGGATTTTTCAGCAAATAAATAAATAATTCAAATTCAAATCTGACCACATATATATATATATAATTCAAATTCGAATCTGACCGCCACAAATATACATATATACATCCATAAACACAAGACCATTATTTAGAACATCATCACAAGTCATAATTCACAAAAGTCCATCATTACAACATAGTCCATAATGAAGTCCATCATTATAACATAGTCCATTAAGAAATCCACAAGTTCACGTGCAAAACAAAGTCCAAACCATTCTAAAGTCTGATCCAAACCATACCACAAGTCCACATTGTCAAAAATGGCCTAGGGCTAGCCTATCAGTCTTCCGAAGGTGTTGGTATAGAGGATTACTACCTAAGTCGGAAAGAAGATGATGGTAAGTGCCTTTATGGTACACAATCTGGTCCATTATGAAGTTGCAAAGGTCACTGACCATCTCTAAGAGCTCGTCATCCTTGTATGGGTTCCTTCTCGTGTCTTTATCTTTCTCCAACTACAAGAGAACAAGTTTAGGTTTACTATATCACAACATATGCGAACTTTTCATACTACGAGCGAAGAGGTTCAAACTTACCAGATTGTGGTTTCTGTTGTAGCCACCGATGGTACTCATCATAATACATGTGTAGTATCCACAATGTAGACTCCCAGGCTTTTGCTTGGGGCATTGTGTGTTTTGCATATGAAGATGTTAAGTAATGCTATTGACAGACAAGTAATATATGGAGTACCAAAGTAAATGACACTTACCACACATAGAGTTTTAACATACAACTTTTCCTTCCTATTTGGATGATGCCTCCCCTCATGTTCCTGGACATAGTGCCTGAATGCCCTGTTCCAATGGTTTTAGCAAATGCAACTTGTTAGTATCCCACATTGAACCTTACAAGTATGTATACAAACATAGTAGCTAAAATGAGGATTGTCAATATGTATACGTCTTGACAATCGCTATGAAGTCTTTGTATGTCTCGACTGGGAAATCTGCTGAATCAAAAACCCATGCCATGCTATGTGAGAGCCAGACGCCTATGTAAATCCAGTGATTGCTGCATGAATTTAGTCATAGAAGGAACACATAAGCTCTTTTGCATCGAACAAAGTATATTGAACAAAGCTAAGTATATAGTCGAACTTACTTGAAGTGGTATGGTATCCATATATTATCATGTTGTTGGAGATTTTTAAAACATAGGGCAATGTATGCCGCAACCTTGAGGGACTCTTCCAATATTTTCTTGTTCCTGATGTCCTCTTTCTCCTTAAGTGTCTTTCCAGCTCCTAGTTCTTTGTAATCTAGTTTCCACTCTTTAGGGTAATTAAAATTTGTTGATGCTATAGGTGAAGGGTCTATATACCCGTGTTTTAGAGCTGACCTCTTTTTCACAAAGTCCGCTTGCATTCTACAAATCACGACGCGGGTTAGTTACAACAAAATTAAAAGATTACATTCATATCATATCGAGAGGGCAAAGACTTACAGGCACCATATGCGAATTAAATTCATTTCCATTCGTCCGAGGTGGAAGCATGCCTGGATATCCTTAAACTCAATGGCAATTTGCCCACCTAGGGCTCCAAATGTGCCGGCAGGGATCCATGCTTGTAAGATTTCTAGTTTTGTTATCTGAGCACGCAAGTACCAATCGTGGAACTTTCTCATTCCACGTGGCAAGCACTGTATGACTCGGTTTGGTAGGAAGTTCTTGCCTTTTTTATATTTATCCAGGCAATCATTTGACCATTTGAGGTTATCAATAGCTAGATACTTGTTAAACCCTTTGTGCAGTTTGCTAGTGGTGCCCTCCTCAGTGGTGCCCTCCTCAGAAGCTGGTGCTCTGAATTCTTTTACTTGGTTCTTAGGCTTGAACTGGTCATGGGCCATCCACTTGTGCACCGACAAGATGTCATTAATGCCCATATACGATGGCCTTATCTTGATTGGGATTTTGTTTCGAGCTTTCCATTCGGGCACGTCCTTGTCAACTTGTGCATCACCTGCTCCAGGGGCCACTTGTTCTTCACGTATCGGCTGTTCATGAGACACTTGTTGTTCATGTATCGGCTGCGCTTGTTGAGAAGGATGTTGCATCTCATCATGCCTTTGCTCGGTACGAGCTGGAGAAGGACGTGGCATGTCATCATGACCATGCTCGATACGAGGTGGAGAAGGATGTGGCATGTCATCATGCCCTTGCTCAGTACGAGGTGGAGAAGTCTCTAGCGTGTGGTGGTCATGGTCATGGGCCGGTGAGTATACCTCCCCGTCCTCGATGGGTCGCTCCAGAGGATGAACTTCAGTCGGAGTTGGTGAAGACTCGGTCAATACAATGTCCCATCTATGCCAGAGGATGAACTAGTTCATGACGTCTCCGAGTAACACGAGCCCCTTGGGAGTAGGGTGTTCTATCTTCCAAGTCATGAACTCGGGCTTCACGGTATGCACCTCGACCCGAGTGTAGTCCTACGGGATGTCCCTATTGTGCCACGTGCCGCCCGGAGGATGTGCCATGCCCGTTGCCACCTCAATGATCATGTTTTGCCTGTCCATCAGAACCACCAATTTGCAACTGGTTGGCGCCCGTATGCGATCGACGAGGGTTTCGGTTGCATTGGAACCTTGACTGCTGGGAATATTCGGAGGGCTGCCAACTACCGCCAGTTCTCCGAGCAGCCTCATTGGTGTCTGTGGCTCCATCATAGACAGTCCTTTCTCCACCAACATCTTTTCAACTAGAGCCTTCACTTGGCGCTCAAGATTAGACTCTCGGTCTCTGCCATGTTTCTTGTACATGTGCCTCTCCTCTACGAATCCGTGCTTCCAGGACATCCTCTTCCCTAGCCCCCTGGTGCGTACTGTGTGCTTAGGGTTTCCCAAGGCAACGGTAAGCTCATCCCTCTCTCTGGAAGGGTTGAATGCGCCCTTCTCCTTATCTTCAGCAAGTTTCAGTATCTTTGATACTACCTCTCCGGTCTCCGGCTTAGCAAACTTGAGGCTACTACTGGATGAATCCACACTCCTCATGTATATCCACTGTTTGAGGCGTGGCTTCAACTTCGGCACTTCCGTATTCCCGGCAGCTTCGGCCTCTGCGTCCATCTTCCTAAAGACCTATTGCTTGCCAGCGTAGCCACCGGGGCCTAGACGAGGGTAGTGTTGGTTCTTCTTCGCCTTCTCGCTGTTACGGGCACTGAGGGCCAATGATGCCTCTGAAGTCTTCTCAGCCACGAGCTCCTCCCATTGACTAGGAGTTATGTTGCCATACTCGTGGAAAGGAGTTAACTTCTGTTGGATAAAGTTCTTGTTCAGATCTGACCGCCAACGTCGGAAGCTCTGCCCCATTATCTTAAAAGCATTTTCTTGTACCAACTCGTGCGTTCCCTCCGGAAACCTGAAGTTCTGCTTCAGCTTCTCCCATAGGTCTACCTTTTGGCTCATAGGTACAAGATTCTAGCCACGGATAGCTAGGTTCAACTTATCTCTAACTACAAACCCGATGTGATTACGGAATTTCGCCCTGTATGTATATGGCTCAAGGATCTGCCCGTCTGGCCCGACCTCCGTTATCACATAGCATGCCTTGTCGTGATATTGGTTTGGCTTTCAAATCCCCCCTCGTTTCCTCTTTGGCTGGGCAGTCTCAGTCATGGTTGTGTCATAAGGTTGTGGAGCGGTGGCCTCATTGTGAGTATCTGTGGCTCCTTCCTCTGATCTCCTTTGCCCCGCTACGTATTGTCCGGCAAGACGAGCCGGAGGCCGACGTCGTCTTTTCAGAGGTTGAGTAGGGACGACCTGTGTATACGGCAGGTCAAAAGTGTTAGCAGAGGTAACATATAGCCATAGCATTAGCCAAATTTATAAGCTACTAAGGCTTTATCCGTACCTCGTCGTTCGGATCAAAATCCTTGTCCAACTCGTCTCTGTTGGCCTCCGTCTGGGTTCTCGTGCGAAAGGATCCTCGGGACTTACATATCCCCCTGATGAGGTGTCGTCATCCTCATCCTCATCATCATCCCCTTCTTTGCCTTGGGCATCCTCTCCGCCTTCTCTTCCCTGGGCTCCCCCACTGGATCCTCATCATCGACAAGGTCCTCCTGAGTAAGCATCACTTCTAGACCCTTTTCTAACTCGTTATCGAACTGCTCCTGAGTAAGCTGGTCATCTAGTTCTTGCTCTCCATAGGATGGCTGCTCATCATTCACGGGGCATTGGGATGCACTCTTTGATGTTCGCGACATTTCGTGCCTTCTTCTAAGAGATGCAAGAAAAAAAGTAGTATAAATAGTAGAAGTAGTAGTACTAGTGGTAGAAGTAGTAGTACTAGTAGTACAAGTAGTAGTACTGGTACTAATAGTAGTACTAGTAGTAGTAGTACTTGTAGTAGTACTAGTAGTAGTACTTGTAGTAGTAGTACTTGTAGTAATAGTAGTAGTAGTACTAGTAGTAGTAGTACTAGTAGTAGTAGTAATATGCTGAAGAAAACAAACTCGCTATTGGAATATACATATTGGCATTCACCAGGTCTGGATCTCGCTACTGAAGAAAACAAACTCGCTACTGAAGAAAATAAACTCGCTACTGAAGAAAATAAACAAGTGCAGTGCTGCTAGTGAAAGCATATATCAGACTTGATCAGTACTGTAGGGATCGTTGTTGGCACAGCAACTTTGAACATTGTGCTCATGATACATGTGTTGATTGCTATGGTAATAATGACAGGAGTGCCAAGTGTGTGCTTCTTAGAGGCTTGTCCAATGCTAAAAATTTGGAGCTGGCAGTTCATTCAGTCTACATTCAGAATCATGCAGCCCGGGAGAAGCCTCTCAAGGCTGCTCAGAGTCTTCCTCCGACATTGCCGCCGTCGAGAACTTGTCGATCAGGAAAGACATGGATCTCCTGGTAAGGTCGCTCAACACTGCAGAGATGAACATCGCCATATTGGGACGGAAACCTCACCAGGAGTTAAGGGTAGCACTTAGCAGTAAGCTCCTCACCACCTGCTACAAAGGTAGAGTTGGTGCCTGATGGCTCCTGACTCCTGAGGGGTTTTCCAATACAATGTTTCAGGGCCTGTTTGGAATGCAGGAATGCAAAACGAAGGAATAGAAAAAAACACAGGAATAGAGTATAGCAAAAAGTCAAAAACTATAGGATTTGAAAACACAGGAATAAAAACTTTGGGGTGTTTGGATCACAGGAAAACAAAAATGTCACATGTGCCTAAGAAACAAAGCTTTCATGGTTGAAAGCTTGAGAAAATATTGTAGGAATTTTTCCCTTGTGTTTCCTTGGATGTTTTTTTTCCTATGTTTTGTGAAGCAAGGTTAGCCTTTCCTTTGAAAAGGAATGTAACATTACTTTGTTCCAAACACCAAGTGGAGGAAACTTTCCTATGGAATTCAATCCTTTGTTTTTCCTTTGAAAATCCTCCATTCCAAACAAGCCCTCAAAGGTAGAGTTGGTGTGGAATTCCAAGTCAAGACCGAGAGAAGAGAAGGCATACACTTCTCTTTGCGTGTATATACAATTCAGTTATTAAGAGATAAGAGGTGAACAGAGTATGTCTGTCGCAATCGTTCTTCTCCAACAAAACAGGTTACTGCCACTCTTTGTATTGGTCTATTGGACAAACAAAGTAGACTGGTTTGTGTCTTTTTAGCGTGTCAAAAACGTCATGTATATTAATCATTACTACTATTAGATAGAGGGAGTCCAAAACCAACTAGTGAGACAATTCGCACTGCCGCATGCCTTTATTTCTCCTCTTCTCCTGCATTGACTAGAAAATTCGTTGCTTCTTTTTTTCAAGATAATGGAAAGAGGTTTCCGGCTTCATCCTCTTTGAAGAGGATTAAGACCAACTTATTACAACTCAACGCATCAAAGCAAGTAAAGTTTTTAAGACAAAAACAAATCAAGACTCAATTCCAAACGACGAAGGCCATCCATGGACTGCAGAGTCCACTGCTGCAGTGTGCCATCGAACTTTAGAAGTTCTGACTAGATGAAAATATTTTTGAATTATCAGATATAAAATATTTCTGACAGTTCAAATTGCACAATGAGGGTAAAAGATGACCAGTAGAATATGGAAGATAATTTTGATTTGATTCAAATAAAAAGTTTCAGCCCAGAGGGCATAAATTTTTTTCCTGCAAGATCACAAAAGCAAAATTCAAGCTGAATGAATGCATGATCACAAAAGTTTCAGCCCAGAGGGCATAAAATTTTTTCCTGCAAGATCACAAAAGCAAAAAAATTTCCTGAAAGTTTCAGCACAGGTAAACATCTGCTGAATGAATGCATGATAAAGGCTCAATTCAAGCTGGAGTGTAGCACACGATCGAACAAAAGCAAAATTTCCAGGCGGAGATTCAGCGCTGTGGGTGTGGTGCAGACTGCAGTGGCAGGCCAGCGGTCATTAGCGCCAGCCAAGAAGAGGAAAGACACAGACAGACAGGCCGGGAGCAAAGCAAAGAAAAAGGAGGCTTAATCTTAGCTTTAGCTTCACCTGTTCACCAGCTAGCATAGCTAGCTTTATTTAGTGTAGCTTGAGGTTTCAGGGCCATGCAGTGCAACTACTCCTACTCCTACAGTCCTACTGCATACAGACGTAACCAAAAACAGAAAGCAAAGCTTGCTCAATCGGATTAAAGTTGCTATTTACAGTACAGTACTATATATATGGTCTGAAAAGCAAAAGTTCAGTTCTGTTTGAAATCAAATCAAATCATCATCACGAATCAGCAGTGACCCAGGGGCACCAGTAATTAGCAAAGCGGGTCCGATCGACACCCGAGCCCAGCTTGGTTGCTGTAAATTGTCGGTCGCCGGGCAGTCAGCCAGTGAGCTGCTCTACTGCTTTTGCTTGTATTGTACAGGACCACGACTCATTCTTTTTAACTCATATAACTATGTAACAGTGGGTATTTTTCAACTGAAAAAGTAATGAATACCAAAGTTGAATAACTCATAGAGATCTACAACTTTTATTTTGGTAATTTCATAATTTGATAAATTCTTAGTACACATTGTTCACACAAACATACGTGAATGTAGTCTCAAACACACATACACATAAATGTAGTTTCAAACACACATACATAAATGTAGTCTCACATACATGAATGTAGTCTCACACACACATACATGAATGTAGTCTCACACACACATACATGAGTGTAGTCTTACGAACACTGACACACTTACATAAACTAGCTAGCCCACCGTGACAACTTTTCCCTTGACACCTTTTCGTTCCCATGGCAATACATCTTTGGGCAGGTTCTTTTCCACAGTCTCGATCTTCTTACAAAAGTTTGTGAATAGCGGCATCTCATCACACTTATTATAAGCTTCAACATCGTCCACGCCATCAACTCCGATGATATGTTGTTTCCCGGAGGCCACCACGTGCTTTGTCTTCTTCTTTAGGGGGAGGTTACTTTGCGGGTCGGGCATATAGAAGACTTACGCGACACGTTCAGCGAGCACCCAAAGGTCATCCTGGTAGCCTACATTCTGGAGGTCGATGACTCTCTGTCCGATCTCATTGAATTGATGTTGCTTGATCCAGCGGCATCGAAACAGAGCCACCTTTATATCCATTACATAGTCAAGTTCCCATATATCTTCAATTATGCCAAAGTACAGGACCTTTCGCCCCACTCCATCGAGAGCCTCTATTCAGACGCCGCTGTTCTGATTCACAGATTTCCTGTCCTTTGTGTCGGTATAGTATGTGTACCCATTGATGTCATAAGCATTCCAAGACGTCACCTGTTTCGATGGCCCGGCCGCCAACCGACTGATGGTAATAGAATCTATGGTTTCTCCATGCTGTATGTTCTGGTCCTTCAACCATGATGTCAGGCGTTGCTTATGTTGTTTCATGACCCAATCATCTGAACGGCCATTCCTCTCGGCCATAATGATAGCCATGTGTTCATCAATGTACGGTTGCATCACTGCCATACTCTGCAAGACACTGTAATGCGCCCGACTCACCTCTCTATAATCATTGTCGAGGAACACTTTCCTACCACTTGTGCCCTTCCCAGCTAGCCTTCCCTTGTGACGAGAATCGGGATTACCAATCCCTCTCTGTACTTTTAGCCACTCTTGGCAGCACTCGACGACTTCTTCAGAATTGTAACCCTCTATCATGGAGCCCTCTGGGTGTGTTCGGTTATGCACATATCGGCTTAGAACCGACATGAACTGCTCGTAGGACCACATTTCATGCAAGAAGCTAGGGCCCAGCGCCTCGATCTGATGAACCAGGTGAATCATGAGATGTACCATTATATCAAAAAAAGCGGGAGGTAAACACATCTCTAGCTGGTTCTGGGTCTCCACCATGAATTCATGTAGGTCACTCAGCTCTTGCCTGCGAATCGTCTTCTGTGAGATCTTCGAAAAGAAGTAGCACATGCGGATGATGGCCATCTTTAGGAATTCTGGCTTTATAGCCCTGATTGCAATTGGTAGGAACACTGTCAGCATCACATGACAATCGTGAGCCTTGCAGTATGTTAATGACAGGTCCTTCATCGACACTAGCTTCTTCGGGTTTGCCAAAAACCTAGTCGGCACTCTGACCCCCTAAGGAAATTGTATATAGCTCTCCTCTCCTCTAGGGTTAGGTTGAAGCTAGCCGCGGGAAGACTGTACTTGCCATTATCCTGCTGCACCGGCCAAAGCTCCCGCATCACGTTCAGCTGCACCATGTCTTTCCATGATCTGAGACCATCCTTTGACTTGCCCGTGTCCATCAAGGTAGCCATGAGACTCTCAAAGACATTCTTCTGCACGTGCATCGCATCAATGGCATGGGGGACCTCCAAGTCTAGCCAATAAGGTAGGTACTGAAAGAAGATCGATTGCTTCTTGAATGGTACGCCTTCGATGGGAGGTGTGCTTCTATCTCTTATCGTTCCATCCGGATTCTTCTTTCCATAGACGACGTGCATGTTTTGGACCATTCTGAACACATGTTCTCCATTACGATGTCTCTCTAGAGGGGGTTCATCCTCCGGGATGTTGCCATAGTATCTTAGGTACAATTTGCCGCGGTACTTGTGACCTGTCTTTAAGAAGCGCCGGTTCCTTATGTAAACTATCTTCCTGAATCCATCTAGGAACACCCATTTAGTACCATCCAAATAGACTAAGCATCCAGTCTTGCCTTTGAACTGTCCAGATAGGGCAAACAGCGCGGGGTACTCATTGGTAGTAACAAATATTATTGCTTTGGATATGAAGTCCTCCCACCGGAACGCATCGTACATTGGCTCCCCATACCTCCATAGCCTCTCCATTTCTTACATCAGAGGCTCCAAGAACACGTCTATATCAATGCCTGGTTGTTTGGGGCCGGAGATAAGAATGGTGAGGAGAAGGTACTTCCTCTTCTGACACAAATACGTTGGGAGGTTGTACATGGTCAAGATTACTGGCCATGTGTTGTGGTCGGTCATCCTCTCATTGAAGGGATTCATTCCATCGGTGCTCAAGCCGAACCGTACATTCCATGGGTCATCATAGAATTCTGCTTTGTACTTGGCATCGAATGCTTGCCACTGGCTACAATCGGCCGGGTGTGCGATCGTATCATCATCCACCTTGCGCTCATCATCCCACCATGTCATCAGTGCGGCTTCCTTAGGGTTTAGGAACATATGCCTCAAGCGGTCGGTCACTGGCAAGTACCACATAACCAGGGCAGGAATTCTTCTCTTATTTGCATCGTTGCCTAATGGAGTTTCCTCTGGGGGCTAAGATTCTTGCACCACCTTCTTCCCACCCTTCTTCCTCTTTCCTGTGGAGGCTTCCACCCCACTTTGAAGGTCATTGTTCTTGTACCGACTAGCCCCACACCTAGGACATGTATCTAAAGTCTCGAACGATGTGCCACGCCGAAAAAGGATACATTGGTTGGGGCATGTATGGATTTTTTCAACCCCCAATGTGAGTGGACTTATAACCTTCTTCGCTTGGTATGTATTGGCGGGAACTGTGTTCGGCCGTGGGAGCAACCGTGACATGAGGCACAACAGATCATCGAAACTGCAGTCCGACCAGCCGTACTTAGCCTTCAGGATGAGTAGCTCAAGCACAAAACGTAGCAGTGTGAAGTATGTCGGACATCCCTTCTCAACATCATACACAGTCTTCTTCGATGCTTTTGTCACCCTCTCAAGATTTTCTAGACCTCTCTTGCTCTTTTCTAATATTTCTGGTCCAAAGGCCCCAAGCATTTCGTCCAAGTTGTCACCGTCATCTGCATCCCCCTCACGTGCTTCGTCGTCATTGCTCTCACCACCAGCATCATCACCACCTTGTTCATTGCCAAAGCCACCACCTTGTTGATTGCCAAAGCCACCACCTTGTTGATTGCCATAGTCACGATCCATTTATTGCTCAAGATCGTCTGTGAATCGGGACAAGTATGCTTGGGTTTCAGCTTCATCAGCTAGATCATCGTCGATGTCATCAACAACCACTGTTTCACCATGATGAATCCACACTGTGTAGTCCGGAACAAATCCTCTCCTAATCAGATGTTCTTTGATGGTACTCACATCTCGAAATGCAATAAGGTTCTTGCAATCTTTGCAGGGACAAATAATCGTGTCACTATTCTCTTTCAACGTCGTTGCATGCTTCTCTACGGCTTTGATGAATTTGTCCACCTCATCACGGAAAAGAGCGTCGTGTCTTAACGAACCATACATCTAAGAGTTCCTGTAGTCCATCTTATAGAAACAAAACAACCAAAGAAAGAATATTACTCGAGAATAATTGTATATACCTGAGACACGCACCATGGTAGTAGAGGATAGTTAATTAATTGACTATTAATGCATAAATATTTTAAAATATAAATTAATTGGTTCAAATAAACAATTTCAAAGAAAACAATTAGCAACATTTAATATTTCATTCAATACCTTTCATGCAAACTCCATTCCAATTTCATGGTAGAGGATAATTAATTAATGGCCTATTTATCCATAACTAATTAAAAACACACATTATAGAAAGGAATCAAAATAAATATTAAATGATAATTAGTAGCCATGGTAGAGGATATTTTACACATTAGCAACAATTAAAATCTTACACATTCACCTACATGCAAACCCTAGTCACATAAAGAAAAAATTGAAAAAGAAAAAAAACAAAATCCTAGATCTAGATCTAGATATAGGGTTTCATGACACATGCATCAAACTTCACTAATACTACACTAAAATCAACAAAAATGTACTAACAAAGGTTGCTATCTTACTTCCCTACCTAATTTACCCTAGTATAGTGAAAATTAGGGTCCAATTTCACTCATAACTAGCTCAAGCTCCATGGAAGAGAGAGAAAACCAAAAATAAAATTATTCACTAACCAACGAATTAAACTTCAAATAAAGAGTTGGAGAAGCATTTCCTTACCTTTTAGAGCCTCTCCACCAAAGGATTTGAGATCAAAACCTCCCCCCTTAGTAGAGCAATTTTTAGGAGGAGCCAAAGGCCTCCCAACCTTTTTTAGAAGAATGTGTCCCGAGGTGGAAAAGGGGTGGCTGCTATTTATTCGTGGGCCATCAGTAGGGGCGGCTGGTGATTCAGCCGCCACTACAGTCAAACAGCAGGGGCGGTTGTCAGCCGCCCCTATAAATGGGCACTGAAGGGACGGATGGTGATTGAGCCGCCCCTACAGATCAGCCCCAACTATAGGGGCGGCTCAGGTTACCAGCCGCCCCTACAGTGCCATCTGTAGGGGCGGCTGGGCTACTGGGGCCCGAGGACGTCCACTGTAGGGGCGCCCCCAACCCCAGCCGCCCCTACAGTAAAAATGCCCCCGTTCCTGCTGTGCGAATCTGACGTAGTGAGTCAGACATGCGTTGGCGTGACAAAAGAATTTTTTTTAACAACATCGTGACAAAAAGAATTGAAGAGCCCAGACGCCACCGATGGTTTCTTGGGCCGGGCTCTACTGAGCCGAGTAATGTGACTGTTGGAGGCCCCAATAGGCAATATGTAGGTCGCTTGCTGCCCTTCTCTCTCTCTCTTTTTGAACATAAAGTCGCAAGCTGCTTCGCAAATTAGGAATTCTCGATTTGTTGTTTTCTACGACGGCTTTTATGAACAATCAGGACGGTCTTGGGCCTCTACAGGCTACAGGTTAAATATGTACATACATAGACAAAAAGAAAATGTTAAAGCAAAAAAAAATTTGACAAGAGAAAGAACAAAAGGAGAAAAAAATAACAACCAAAACCCTATAGCCATTCTCGAAACGATTCGCCGTGTTTTTATTTTTGAAATTTTCACCTCCACGCGCGTTTCCTCAAACTTGTTTTCGGAATAGGACGAATTGGATTTATCTTTCACTTCTTATTGGAAATTTTAGTGTCTGCTTAGAACACGCTGAAGCCAGGAGATGGTGTAACACTCCCAATCCCGGCGATCTCACAATGATGAGGACATAGAAACTCCAACAAGGTAGCCGGTTCTATTCGAGATACGGCGAGAAACCGATCAGGTGGTCAGTTGGGTCAGAGAAATCTCAATATTTAATTCTCAATTTGAACGCTCTCTCTACATTTGACACCCTAATTTGGAGGGCCTTGAGAAATTTGACCCTACGCATGTGAATTCTTTGAATCTGAAGGATTTCTCAGATTTTCTCCCATTTCTTATTTTCTGTGTACCACACCTTTTTACTTTTCCTTAATTCCTATATTCAAACCTAAAACGTCTAATATTTTGGGACGCGGGGAGGAGGCTTGTATTTAGAACATTGCATGCATGTCTCAGTTATCTTTATAATTCCACTTTTCCACTTCCTATATTACTGGTTTATGAACATTGGTGCCATCTTTTTTTCTCTCAACGAAAGGGATTGCAGGAAATTTCGCGTGGCTGCACAAAGGTACGAAAGGTTGCGGGTGACGCAACTGTTCCGTGTGTTCTCATGGGCTAGGGACACGGTATCACTACGTAAAAAATGGTTTGCAGCAACGGGATAAATTTTTTGTAGGGGCGGCTGGTGATGGAGCCGCCCCTACAGTGACGTGCTCGAAAGCCCAGAGACCAGCCGTCCCTACAAATGGAACAGCAGAGGCGGCTGGTCATACGAGCCGCCCCTACAAATGGGTCGGATTTATAGGGGCGGCTCACTCACCAGCCGCACCCGGTATTGCTATTTGTAGAGGCGACTGGTGATTGAGCCGTTCCTACAAATGTCCGCGTATAAATACCTCCGATTTATAGGGGCGGCTCCATCACCAGCCGTCCCTACAAATGACCCACATATAAAACAAACTGCAGCACATTCTTTCTTCTCGGGTCACTCACTCCAGCCCGTGAAAAAAAGGTGGGGAGGCCTTGGGCACCTCCCAAAAATTGCTCTACTAAGGGTGAAAGGTTTTAGTCTCAAATCCTTTGGTGGAGAGGTTGTAAACGGTAAGAAAATGCTATTCCACACTCTTTTTTTGAAGTTTTAATGGTTGGTTAGTGAGTAATTAGAGTTTTGCTTTTCTCTCTCTTCTATGGTGCTTAAGCTACTTATGAAGCAAATTAGACCCAAGTTTTGAATGTACTACGATAAATTAGGGAGGGGAAGAAGATCATACCCTTGTTTGGTCCATATTTCTTGATTTTAGTGAACAATTAATTAGTTTTATTGATGTTTTATGTGCATGTAGATCTAGATCTAGGGTTTGGTTTTTTTTATTAATTTTGGTTTTGTAAATTTGTGTTTGATGAAATTAGACTAGGATTTGCATGAAAGATATTGGGTAAAATATAATTATTGCTAATTGTTGTCTTTGAAATTGTATTGTAATCAACAAATATGTATTTTAATTATTTATGGATAAATAGGCCATTAATTAATTTTCTTCTGCCATGGTGTGTTTGTATGCTTCATGTAATTATATTTGATTTATATTCATATATATCTAAAGTATATACAATTATTCTCAAGTAATTATTAATTTGATTTATTTTTATATATATCTGAATAAGTAGTCATTTATGTTTGTTTTGTTGTTGTTGTAAAAGATGGAGTACATGAACTCTTGGATGTATGGTTCGTTAAGGTTTAAGGCAGGTTTCTGTGAAGAGGTGGATAAATTTATTGAGGCCGCAAAGAAACATACAACGATATTGATAGAGAGCTAGCTGCTGCAAAGACTCTTCGGGAGAAAGAGCACATCTGTACGGCGAAACTAAGGGAAGACTCCCTTAAGGTTGCGGCATACATTGTCCTGGCTTTCAAAATTCTCCAACAGCACTATACTATATGGCTACCATACAACTTCGAGTAAGTTCAACTCTATACTTAAAGCTTTGTTCGATATATTTTATTCGATACAAAAGAGCTTATCTAGTTCTATGATTAAATTCATACAGCAACCACTGGATTTGTATAGCCGTCAATGTCGGGAGGAGCATGGCATGGGTCTTTGATTCAATAGATAGGGACCTGGTGACATACAAAGACTTCATATCGGTTCTCAAGACGTATAAATATCGACAATCCTCATTAGCTCATATGTTTGTATACATACCTGTAACGTTCACTTTTGGATACTAACAAGTTGTATTTGCTAAAATAATTCGAACAGGGCATTTAGGTTCTATGTCACTAAACATCACGGAAGGCATGATCTAGCAAGGAAGGAAAAGCTGGCTATAAAAACACTATGTGCGGTAAGTGTAACTTACTTCTTCAGTACTCCATTACATAGCTGTTAAAAGCATTACTTAACATTTTTATATGCAAAACACATAGTGCCCCAAGCAGAAGCCTGTGAGTATACATTGTGGATACTATATATGTTCTATGATGAGTAACACCGGTGCCTACAGGAGACACCCTTTAAGGATAAGTTTGAACCTCTTCACCCATAATATAAAAACTTCATACATGGTATGAAATACTAAACCGAAACTTGTTCTCTTGTAGTGGAAAGAAGAGAAAGAAATGAAAAGAGACCCATACAAGGATGACCAACTCTTAGAGGTCGTCGGCGACCTTTGCAACTTCATATTGGACCAGATTGTACACATCAAAGACGCCTACCATGACCGAGAGTCTGACTTAGGTAGTAATCCTCAGTACCAACACCTTCGTGAGACTGAAATGCTAGCTCTAGGACGTTGTTAACAATGTGTATGGAATTTGACATTGGTTTTACCATGTGAATTATGTCTATTTAATGATGGATTGTATATATTCTTGTGAATTGGACTTATAATTGTAGTTTATATAATACTCTTATGCTTGTAGTCTACGGGGTTTGAAATGCTGGTCGCGGGGCGTTCGGCAACGTGAACGCGGTTCGGAACGTTGGTCGCGCGGCGTTCGGCAACACGAACGTTGGATGGAATACGCGAAAACAAACAGTGTTCTGGTCGAATTTGAATTGTAAATTTTAAATTTTTTTGTGGGAAAACGTACAGTAGGGGCGGTTCTAGACTGAACCGGGCGGCTGGTACTACAGCCGCCCCTACAAATCGATTTGTAGGGGCGGCCTGAGAACCGCCCCTACAAATGCATAATTTATAGAGACGGTTTGGTAGGAACTCCTCCAAAGATTACGAGCCGCCCCTAAAAATCGTTTCCGTAGTAGTGTACGGTACCTATATAAATTGCGTACCATGCGGCATGGCAATCGCAACAAGCAGGCTCCGATGATACACTCCAAGCTCACACTAGCAATGCCTAATGATGGCGTACGCGTCGTGGGGACAACGACGCCCATCGCGCGAGAACCGCTGCTGCAGTGGCAGGAGGACGCAGCACCGCCGCCCCAGCCGCACGAGGTCGGCGATGGGCAGCCGCCGCTCGACGCCGACAGCTTCCCGTGGCTACCGGCCGCGGGGTTCGCGTACCTGACGTTTAGCTCTGGGATGGCGCTGCACCGGTGCTGGCTGGACCGCGGCGACGCCGCGTTCGTCGTGTCGGCGTACGCCGACTTCCCCCTGCTATTCTGGTGCCTCTGGCGGTACGAGCGCGTGGAGCCGGGTTCCTCCCTCAGGGAGTGGCTGAAGCTGGCAGTGTGGCTACTCATGTCCACGCTCACGCTCCTCTTCTCGTACAAGGTGGCCACCGTCGCTGCGGTCGTGTGGGTCATGGGCCTCGCCACCACCTGCGGTGGGTTCCTCGCTTTCTTCTGCTTCCAAAAGACGACATGAGCGTGGAACGTGCGCGCTGTTGCTTGTGACGGAAGCAGGCACTCGAGCGCACTGCACGCGGCGGCAAGGACAGATAAAGGCACAATGGTTGGGTTGTTTAGTTGTGTGCTCCTGGCCAGGCAGCAGCCTGAATCGCTGCCTGGCCGGCGAGTTAGCTCCCACGCCTCCCACGCTCTCCCATCCTGTGCTTTCCTCGCCCTCTGGACTCTGGCTCTCGAGCTCGTCCTCGGCTCCTCGCCCTCTCGTTCTCAACTTTCAAGCTGATCTCTCCCGGCCTCGCTGGCCGGGCCGTGGTCCCTCCTCTCCTCTCAAGTAATCTCAGTTCTCAACGCTCTCGCTCCAATCGAAGCTAGGCAAGCGCCTGGACCCGGCAGCAATCTCAGGCGTCCGATTTCAGACGCCTAACATATAAGACGGGAGAACCCCTACCTATCAGGCTAGTCTTTTGGGTTGGGAAGGCCCAATGCCTTATATGTTGTAGCTCCGGTGGACTTGGGACCTGTAGGAGCGCAGGCTCGTGGTAACGAGCCAGGCCAGCTGCAAGCCAGCTCCAAGATCGTGAACTCGGTGGTCACCACCGGTTCCAACAATTGGTATCGTGAGCCCATGGTAAAAAAAGCTAAACCCAATAAAAAATCTCGAGCGTCACATATGGCGGGGCACCCCGATGTGTGACTAAGGGGGAGATTGTTGGGGTTTAGTCCCACATCGTGTAGCGATTGTGGGGGAGCACAACATATAAGGCGGGAGAACCCTCACCTATCAGGCTAGTCTTTTGGGTTGAGTAAGGCCCAAAGGCCTTATATGTTGTCAGCTCCAGTGGACCTGGGACCTGTGGGAGCGCAGGCTCGTGGTAACGAGCCGGGCCGGCTGGAAGCCAGCTCCAAGATCGTGAACTCGGTGGTCACCACCGGTTCCAACAATTGGTATCAGAGCCGTCCATGGTCAAAAAAGCTAAACCTGATAAAAAAATCTCGAGCATCACATATGGCGGGGGCACCCCGATGTGTGACTAAGGGGGAGATTGTTGGGGTTTAGTCCCACATCGTGTAACGATTGTGGGGGAGCACAACATATAAGGCGGGAGAACCCTCACCTATCAGGCTAGTCTTTTGGGTTGAGTAAGGCCCAAAGGCCTTATATGTTGTCAGCTCCAGTGGACCTGGGACCTATGGGAGCGTAGGCTCCTAATGAGCCGGGCCGGCTGCAAGCCAGCTCCAAGATCGTGAACTCGGTGGACACCACCGGTTCCAACAATTGGTATCAGAGCCCATGGTCAGAAAAAAAACTAAACCCGATAAAAAAAATCTCGAGCGTCACATATGGCGGGGGCACCCCGATGTGTGACTAAGGGGGAGATTATTGGGGTTTAGTCCCACATCGTGTAGTGATGGTGGGGGAGCATAACATATAAGGCAGGAGAACCCTCACCTATCAGGCTAGTCTTTTGGGTTGAGTAAGGCCCAAAGGCCTTATATGTTGTCAGCTCCGGTGGACCTGGGACCTGTGGGAGCGCAGGCTCATAGTAACGAGCCGAGCCGGCTACAAGCCAGCTCCAAGATCGTGAACTCGGTGGTCACCACCGGTTCCAACAATTGGTATCAGAGCTCATGGTAAAAAAAAGCTAAACCCGATAAAAAATCTCGAGCGTCACATATGGCGGGGATACCCCGATGTGTGACTAAGGGGGAGATTGTTGGGGTTTAGTCCCACATCGTGTAGCGATTGTGGGGGAGCATAACATATAAGGCGGGAGAACCCTCACCTATCAGGCTAGTCTTTTGGGTTGAGTAAGGCCCAAAGGCCTTATATGTTGTCAGCTCCAGTGGACCTAGGACCTATGGGAGCGTAGGCTCGTAACGAGCTGGGCCGGCTGCAAGCCAGCTCCAAGATCGTGAACTCGGTGGTCACCACCGGTTTCAACAGCGATGGCTCCCAGGCCAGGCGGTGTCATCTCTCCTATGATTGAAGCACGCAGGCGTAGTTGACCTCACCACTGCTGGTGAGTCAGGCGATGACGGCCTCTTTTAGGCTCCTCAATCGGGCCCGATGGAACGAAATTAAGTTGGCTCTCATTACCCCCGTCCGTGTGGGGCGGACGTGGATGTCCAAGTGGCCAGGTCCCATTTTCGCCAACGGACATCGCACGCGCATCCCATCTGCACCGCGCGCCACTTCCGGTTGCACTTGCACACCCTGTCAGGACTCAGGACGACGTACGTCTGTGGCAAGGATCGAGTAGGTCGTTTTGGGTTAGATCACCCTCACCCCTGAGGTTAACTCCACTATTATACAGAGTACCTCAGGAGAGAAAAAACAATACTCGATCTTTCCCCGGCAGTAGTACTAGTGTCTTCGGTTGAGCTTTTGTTTTAATAAATAAATATAAGTGACCAATGTACAGTTATGTACAATGTTTTTTTAGGTGCTAGGCGGTGACCCATCGCCTAGCGCCTAGGCGTATAGAGCAGGAAGATAGAAAGGTGCAGCCGAGCAGAGGAGAGAGGAGCAGGGGGCGGGCGGACCTCACCTTGGGGTTCCCGAGAGGCGGAGCGAGGGGCAGCGAGGCAGGTGAGGCGTGGAGCTCACCAGTAGTGGCGGCCCAGCGAGGAGGGAGCGCATGGGAGCTCC
Organism: Miscanthus floridulus; assembly: GCF_019320115.1. Classification (NCBI taxonomy): domain Eukaryota; kingdom Viridiplantae; phylum Streptophyta; class Magnoliopsida; order Poales; family Poaceae; genus Miscanthus; species Miscanthus floridulus. Next base: position 25,598,412 of record NC_089587.1, on the reverse strand, counting down.
AGGGGCGGTGGCGGGCTCGCGGATGGTGGCGGCGTGAGGAGGCCTGCACGAAGGGAGAAGATGGCCGGTGATGCGGAAAATAGGTCCACGACGTTAAGTACAAGCTTCGCGCACGACGAATCGGGTAGTACATGATGTAAAAAATATGAACTCCAGAGAAAAATCAGCAATGGCGATGAAATAGCATATGTAGCTCGGTGATCAGTTGGAGCTAAGATGTATTTATATTTAATATAAACCACCCGGCCAGTTGGTGTATAGCTGAGTCTCCAGCCTTAGCTAGCCTATAGTCCATAACGTCGAGCGCGGAGCCCGTGCACGTGTAGGAGGAATAGGCGTCGCTAAGGAGCCGCTGTCGACCACCCATAATGCAGAGGGCAGACGCTCATGCACATGTTGGGAGGAGCCGGAGACAGGGCCGTCTCTAGGAGCGTCCGAGCATCAACATGACCGATCAGGGGTTTGGAAAATCGTTTGGAGAGCAAACATGGATAAAACAGTTCGGAGAAACATTATGGCGATATACGGAGATTGACAAATATTTAGAAGAATATTAAAGCATGACTTAGCTTTAGACAGAAAGTCTGGTCGGCGACGTATGACGTTATCTGGTCGGCGTTGACGATGAGCTCCTAGCAGGCGGTGAGTTGTTGGTGAAGGCGACCTCGGAGGTGGTTCCGAGATCGGATCTGCTGTCGCGGGGGCTGGTGTAGCCAGCGATGAATCGTCGTCGTGGACCGGTATGGATCTCCACGAGATTGATGACGAGAACGCGCTGTTGATTTGAGGTCCATCTAGCTCACCATGGATCAAGCGCACACCCCTACCTGACGCACCAACTGTCGACAAAAGATGCTCGGCAGTTCACCGAGGGGTATCCCACGATGGTAGATTTGTCATAGAGATGAGCGAGATTAGAAGCGGGATAGTAATACAAGCACCAAGACACAAGATTTAGACAGGTTCGACCGTCAATATGATGCAATACCTACATCCTATGTTCTGATGTATTGCATTGAGATGTATATATCCGTCCACTAGGGGACCTCTGCCTCTTCTAATATACTCTGGAGGGGTAGGATTACAAAAAAAGTATCCTATTTGGTACTATACAATAGCTTACGGTGCACGCCGAGCAGCGTCGTACATGCCTTGATCTTAAGGGCTGGGGCACCTCTGATGGTACAGCCCATGCCTTGTCTTGTGGATACTGGAGGCCATACCCCCCCCCCCACATACAGACACTTCATGAGTCTACAAGCCTGTTTGGCCACGCTTCGAACAAATTCTCCGTAAGAATTGTTCTTTCTTAATTAATCAAACAAGTACCGATTCTAATGAGTCCAGTATATTCAGGCTGGCCAGCCAATAAGGTGAAAACAGTAAAAAAAATGATAGTGGGGAAACATCTCCTTCGATCCTGTTACCATAATTGTGGCAGAACCACCTAGAATAGCGTACTTACGGAGGCGCTCGTCTTCCACCAGACACTAAGCACCCCGAAAGCCACTACCACGAGCGGTATCCGTCGGACACACCCCGAGGGAGAGCCCAAAAGATCCACATTTTCCCCCAAGGATCCAATAATGAAAATGAGTTACAACACAAGTCCATTTCATACATTAGAGTTTCTGAAAAGTACATTATTACAATACCAAATATAGAGTTTGGAATGATAAACAGCGGAATATTAAAAGATAACATCTAGCGATAAGATAACGAGGATTCTGTCTGAGCCCACCAGATGGATCCTCCACTCAAGAAACTCCTCAAGCGTCACCTGCAACAGGGGTAAATAAACCCTGAGTACACAATGTACTCGCAAGACTTATCCGATAGTGGAAATACTTTCCCGACTCCAAGGAATATGCTAGGCTTTATGGTTGTTGGTTCTCTTTTAGCCAAAAGCAATACTAATAGTGAGTCCTTATTGATATATTATTATCATCAGCCATATTAAGTTTTTATCTAGTCAATCTATATAAGCACCTGTGCTACTTTCAAGCAAGAGTTGAGCAATCGATATTGTTCCTTCTCCTTTTCCACTTCTAGTTCTTACTACGGTGCTAAACCGCTGACAAGCCGTATCGGATAACCCGGCGATTCGCGAATCAATGTACCTAGCTAGGTGCCCCAAAGACACACGCCCCGCTTGTACCACAGGCACAAACAGGACTAACCCACCACTCTCCTGTCCCGTGTGTCCAGGTCCCCGTCCAAACTTGGACTCCAAGCCCCCGCCTCTGAATCCCGGACTCAGTGCGGTGCAAGGACCTCCACCACCTCCTCTTCCCATCAGTCGGTCCAGAAAGAGCCGGATCCGCGACAAGAGAGCAGCAAGTCTTCCCTGCGCCCATACCCAAGTATGTGCTCGGGACAATAGTCTGTGACTTGCCTAGAGTCATATGCAACGACCGGTCCTTAATCGACACAGACAGGGAAAAAGTGTAACCGGGCTATGCCCTGTTGGCCGCAGGACCCAACCCCTCACACCCTCCAGTACCAAATCCACATCCCTGTCCGGTCACCATTTTTCCTTTCCATTATTTCATCATGATATCATAGTGTAATCACCTATTTGCGAGTAACGTCAGGTTACTCACGCTACCGACATCCTGAGCATAGCAGCTACTCGACCTGCACTAGTAGGACTCATGGTGGATATATCTATGCATGTAGTTTCCATAAAATGCCTGTAACGTAAATGCATATCATATAAATATATTTAGTGATCATTTAAAAATAGGGGTTATGCACCGGGGCTTGCCTTGGGCAGGTGCCGGGTCAGCAAAGTCAGTACCAACAGGCTCCTGGGCTCCCTCCTGTGTGAAAAGCTCCTCCTCATACTCCTCGATCACCTCGTCGTACTCCGGATCACCGACGGGTACGAAGTCTACTTGTTCGTGATCTACATGAAATGACGATGCAAAGATTACACTATGGCAACAACAATTCTCAATGCAAAAGTACCTCTATTACATTACTAAGTGAGGTCTACCTACTAAAGTCTAAGCTACATACCAGTACTACTAACAAGTATGACCGTGTCCTACATTCTTACGATGACTACGGATATTCATACTCCTAATGCCAGTTTACGATAAAGCACGGATAATAACTACGTCATCAAACGACTCGTTCTATGGTTACCATTTTTACAGCAAGTATATAAATGTCTAAGGAACCTATGGTAACGATTTCAAAACTAAAGTTATCGTCGGTTTACCATAACAAATCCTGCAATTAAAGAGCAATATACCGCTAAGCTCTCTACTTCAAGCTTATGAGCCTACCATCCTAACAGCTAATGGTGAACTAACTGTACTAACAGGTAGACGACATTTTTGTGAACCTAACAAACTTAGTTTCGCTATTTTTGGACAACCATGCAATTTACTACGATTTATCGAAGTTGGATTCATAACCGGAAATAAATAAGCATTTCAAATTCCAGGAATTAATGAAAACCGAAACCTCCTTGGCCGGCCCACAACGCGCGGCCCGATCTAACGCGTCACCCTGCCCACGCGCGACGGAAGTCCAGCGCGCGGCCCACGCGGAGGCGTGGCCCAGCCGGCCAGCGGCCCGCGACGGTGATGGCCCACGCGCGGAGGCGATTATGCACGGGCACCCCCGAACTACAACGAAATCGCAGCAAACCCTAAGCCACTATTGAATCAGTCAGCGCCTTTACAACAGCACCCTCCGAATACTGCGTCTTCACCGCGGTGAAGTCCCTGACCATCCAGAGCACGCACCGGCGCGACGGCGCGGCACTGGACGTCTACGTCGGCCACCCCGGCCCTCTCCTTACTAAAATAAAGAGCCGATACTCACCTACGTGCGAACGCAAACCACAGGGCGGAGACACACGCGCCGAGACATCGCAGCAAGCTCGGACCACGACGGTGGGCAACCTGCAAGAATGGCAATGCCGTTCTGGTGAACATCAGCGCTGCTGGGACAAAACAAGGAGTGGACGAGTACCAGCGACTCACCACGGAACTGGAAGACGTGAAGAAACGATCGGAGGTGGCTCAGGCCAAGCCGGCCACAAGCGCGCGATGAGTGCAGCGGTGCACGGCAATGGCACGGCCACGCCATGGGATGCACTACGGTGGTAGGGTCTAGGACGTGGCGAGCATGGTGACAACCGACGGAAGGGGAGGCTAGTGGCGCGAGGAATTTGATCGAGCTGCTTTGGTGGCGACGAAAGCCGACGGCGCAGGCACTCCGAGTCTTAATGGTCCAAGAGCTCGGCCCTTCAAAATTGGCGCACAGGACTGAGCTATAGGCAGCTATGAGGGGCAGGAAGGGCTACCGGTTGCCCAACGGAGCTGCGGGCAAGACCAATTGGAACGGGGTGCAACCACTACGGCGAATTGGAAGGAAACGCTACGGCGGCAAGGGGACAGCGGAGCCAGAGGAGCTCACGGCGCGGCATGGCTCGTCTGCGGGCGTCAACGCCAGGTACCGTCGTGCCTAGCCATGGGGAACCTCAGGGCGTGCTCCTAACAGCCGTTCGCACGGCCGCTGCAGCAACGACGAGACTTGGCATGGCACGTCTGCGGACAGCGCCAGGCAATGACACGGCGGACGCGACGCCGAGGCGACTGTGAAGCAGGCAGCCATCTAACGCGCAAGCGGCCAAAGGAGTCAATGGAGCGATGCCGAGCGCAGCCGCTAGCGATGCGGACGCGGGACCCCGCCCGACCACGGCCACAGCGGGGCAGGGCAAGGTGCAGGCAGAGCATGGCCGGCGGTCAGGGCGCCACGCGTCGGTTGGTGAGGCGAGCAGCAGCGAGGCAGAGCGCGTAGGCAGGCAGCAGCGAGCAGGTGGTCAGGACACGCGGGTCGTGCGCGTGAACGGCGTCGTGAGCGCAGCCGGGCGCGGTAGTGGCTCTGGCCCGCGCGGCAGAGCACGCTGGCAAGCCGACCGGGGTGGTGACCACGCCCAGAGCTCAGCCAGGTGGCGTGCACGATTATTAAAGCAGCTAGAAATTGCGTACGCCATGTTCCAAACGCTAATCTAATTTCTCGATGCGAATAGGGGTACACCTAGCCATCACCATCAGTCGCGACATTGCTCTACTTCTTAAGCCAATTGTTCTACAACTAATGCCAAAGATGGCTTCGCCGACCACTTCAAAGACTTACGTGGAGGACGTCGATCCGAATGGTTTCGCGACGAATCCCAAACCTGACCCTCGGGACGTACTCGCTAGCCCTCCATGTCTTTGACCGCACCTTTTTATCGCCGTTCGCAAAACGTTTTATAACATTTTGTTTTAACAAGAATTTGATTAAGATAATAAACGCGTTATGTGACATGAAACATAACCTTTTTCTTTCCCGTTTCGTAAAAATGTTTCAATGCCAAACATTGATTAAGGAGCCTATCATACACAAATGCACATAAATCAGATGCTTTCGTAAAAATGTTTCAGCAAAACATTACAATGTAACACCAGGGTGTTACAAATCTACCCCCCTAAAACAAAATCTCGACCCGAGATTTCATGTTCCTAGTGTGAGAAAGGGTATGGCGTACATTTTGCGCAAAACTAACTATCCGACCCAGAGAGGAGATGGGGGTAATGCTTTGATAAGTAACTCTCTTGCTCCCAGGTGGCTTCGTCCTCTGCATGGTTTTGCCATTGTACCTTATAAAACTTTATCACCCTGTTCCTAGTCACTCTCTCCTTCTCATCCAAGATTTTTATAAGATGCTCCACATAGGACAGATCAGGTTGTAGCGGAAGTCCTTCTATTTCCACAGATTCTTCAGGAACTCGTAGGCATTTCTTCAGTTGCGAGACGTGAAATACATTGTGAACTGCCAAGAGAATTTCAGGGAGTTGGAGACGATAAGCAACGGGGCCACACTGCTGCAACACCTTGTATGGACCCACATACCGAGGGGCTAACTTGCCATGGACACCAAACCGATGTACTCCTCTCATAGGAGATACTTTGAGATACACATAATCCCCATCTACAAATTCCAAAGGCCTTCTTCGCTTGTCTGCGTAAGCCTTCTGTCGACTCTGAGCTGACTTCAAGTGTTCACGAATTATATTTACTTTCTCTTGAGCCTCCTTTATGAAATCAGGCCTGAAGTACCCATGGTCTCCTACTTCAACCCAGTTTAGTGGCGTCCTACACTTTTGTCCATATAAAGCTTCAAATGGCGCCATGCGGATACTCTCTTGATAGCTGTTATTATATGAAAATTCTGCCAGCTTCAAACAATGATCCCACTTCTCAAGAAAAGAGATGGTACAAGCCCGCAGCATATCCTCGAGCACCTGGTTCACCCTTTCAGTTTGACCATCCGTCTGTGGGTGGTATGCCGAGCTCCTAAGAAGACGAGTACCCAAACACTCCTAGAGTTTCTCCCAGAAACGAGAGACAAAAACTGACCCTCTATCAGAGATGATGGTGAGAGGAACTCCATGTAGGGTCACAATCCGATCAAAGTATAACTCCGCATACTTCTTGGCATTGTATCTAGTGTCCACCGGAAGGAAATGGGCAGACTTGGTGAGACGGTCCACGATGACCCAAATAGAATCAAAACCAGAGGAGGTGCGGGGTAAACCCACAATGAAATCCAAGGAAATATCCTCCCATTTCCAAACAGGAATGGGCAAGGGCTGCAGATATCTAGGAGTACGCATATGATCTGCCTTGACTCTGCCACAAGTGTCACATTCCGCAACGAACTGGGTGATATCTTGCTTCATGTATGACCACCAGTACAGCTTACGCAGATCATGATACATCTTGTTGCTACCAGGGTGGATAGACAGCTTGGAATAATGGGCTTCTTGCAAAATCTTTCTTTTCAGCTCTTCATTGGATGGAACTACCAGTCTATCCTTGTATCTTACGACTCCTTGCTTATCAATACTAAAATGAGGTCCACGCCCTTCTGCTAGCAACTTCTTGATGTGAGGAATCTCTTCGTGATCTCCCTTCTGTTCCTGAATGATTTGCTCCAGCAATTCTGAGGTTAAAGCAATCTGAGCTAGCACCTCAGTGTGGTGGAGTGACAAGGGTATTTCCTCAACCTGATGCGACTTACGACTCAAAGCATCAGCCACCACATTGGCTTTTCCTAGATGATAGTGGACTTTCAAATCATAATCCTTGATCAACTCTAACCATCTCCTTTGTCTCATGTTCAACTCAGACTGAGTGAAAATATACTTAAGGCTCTTGTGGTCAGTGAAGATATGCACTTTGTTGCCCAACAAATAATGCCTCCAAATCTTTAGAGAGTGAACTACAGCAGCTAGCTCTAAATCATGGGTAGGGTAGTTCACCTCGTGCTTCTTCAGTTGGCGCGAAGCATAAGCTATCACACGCCCTTCTTGCATAAGCACACACCCCAATCCCGTCTTTGAGGCATCACAGTAAACATCAAAGGGCCTCTCAATATCAGGTTGAGCCAACACAGGAGCAGTGGTCAAAAAAGTCTTCAGGGACTGAAAAGCTTCTTCACAAGCTGGACTCCAAACAAACTTAGCTTCTTTCTGGAGCAGCTTAGTCATGGGCTGAGCTATCTTGGAGAAATCAGGGATGAAACATCGATAGTATCTAGCTAGCCCAAGGAACTGATGGATCTGGTGCACAGACCTTGGAGACTTCCAATCTAATACATCTTGCACCTTGCTGGGATCCACAGAAACGCCCTCAGGTGTCAACACATGTCCCAAAAACTACACTCGATCAAGCCAAAACTCGCACTTGCTGAATTTAGCATACAGCTGGTGCTCCCTTAGCTGAGTCAGTATTATCCGGAGGTGACGGGCATGCTCTTCCTCATTCTTGGAATAGATTAAGATGTCATCAATAAAAACTACCACAAACTTATCTAGCTCCGGCATAAAAACTGAGTTCATCAGGTACATGAAGAAGGCCGGGGCATTGGTGAGGCCGAAAGACATCACTAGGTATTCATATAGCCCATACCTAGTAGAGAAAGCTGTCCTTGGTATATCCTGTGGCCTGATCTTGATCTGATGGTAGCCCGATCGGAGATCTATCTTCGAGAACACCATGGCACCAGCTAACTGATCAAACAAAGTATCAATGCGGGGCAAGGGATACTTGTTCTTAACTGTTACTGCATTGAGGGGGCGGTAATCCACACACATCCGCAGTGTACCATCCTTCTTCTTCACGAAAATCGCTGGGCAACCCCATGGTGAAGAACTTGGGCGGATGAACCCCTTGTCCATCAACTCCTCCAGTTGCTTCTTCATTTCTGCTAGTTCTCTTGGAGCCATGCGGTACGGACGTCTGAAGATAGGAGCAGTACTAGGCTCAAGCTCAATGGAGAATTCTACCTCACGGTCCGGTGGCAATCCAGGAAGATCCATAGGGAAAACATCTGGGAACTCACATACTACTGGAATGGAGGTAAGATCAGGGACGGCTTCAGCATGGGTAGCAACAGGTAAGACCGGTTCTGAGGGTATGATGAGAGACATCATATCCTCAGAAGACGAAAGCCGTAACTCTACACTTCTTCTTTTCATATCCAATACTACCCCATACACCCGCAACCAGTTTATCCCAAGAATAACATCAATGCCTTTCCTAGGCATTATCATGAACTGTAGACGGTAAGTGTGGGTGGCTAATACCAAACTTACTGTATCCGTGCGGGTATTGATGAACATCTGAGAACCCGCAGTACGGATCTTATAGGCATACGGTATAGCCACAAGTGATAAATTGTGCCGCTCTACAAACCCCATGCTCATAAAGGAATGCGATGCACCAGAATCAAACAACACCAAAGCTGGATGGGATTCGATGGTAAACATACCAGCCATAACTATCTCCTGCTGCACAACCTGCTGAGCATCCGTGAAGTGCACCTGACCAGATTTGCTGGGCACCTTCCTCTTGATGAAAGTCCTCTTAATCAGCCTGGAATTTGCAGACGGCTAAGACGGCTGAGCTGTCTGCTACTGAGGACACTCCCTAGCATAGTGGCCCTCCTTGCCACACTTGAAACAAGCACCAGGCTTGTTCCTGAATCCCTGACGAGGTGGGACCTGCTGTCCCTAAGTCTGCTGGGGCTGCACCTGCTGCTGAGGTGCCTTATACTGAGTAGCGGAAGTCTGTGAGGTCTGCTGGGGTGACCGGAATGGAGGCCCGCCGGATGGTTGATAGGACCCCCGCCTCACAATTTGCACCTTCTGAGTATGAGGGTGGCTGGAGGATCCAGCTGCCACCCTCCTCCACTTCCAATCCGCCTGAGATGCCCGCTGAAAACCCTCAAGAGCAATGGCGGCGTTCATCAGAGCCCCAAAGGTCTGATAGTTCCCCAGGTACAGTTTCTCCTGAAGAACAGGAGTGAGACCACGAAAGAAGTGATCCTTCTTCTTGTCATCCGTGTCCACCTGACTACCAGCATACTGAGCCAAGTGGTTGAACTGATTCACATACTCCATTACCATCCTGCTCCCCTGACGCAACTCCATGAACTCGGTCACCTTCTGGTGGATAACGCCAGCAGGTATGAAGAACTCGCGGAAGGCGGTGGAGAACTCCTGCCACGTTGCCGGGTGATCCGGCAGCTCCGCGGCTAGGAAAGTCTCCCACTAGGCACCTGCGAACCCCAAAAGCTGCTGGGACGCAAAGTGCACCTTCTGCTCGTTGGCCACTCCGAGCAGTCGAAACTTCTGCTCCAGCGTGCGAAGCCAGTGCTCCGCCTCCAACGGATCGTCCGACGGCGTGAACGTGGGCGGGTGGGTCTTGAGGAAGTCCTGGTAAGAGGACTGTCCCTCAGGACGGCGAGCACCACCCCCATTCCCACCGTGGCCTCCGGGGCCTCCACAGGCGAGACCCGCGACGGCCTGTGCCATAATCTCCAAGGCACGAGCAGTCTCCTGTCGAGCCGTAGCTGACTCCCGACGAGCAGCCAACAACTCCACCATGACCTCCGCTGCGGACAGCGGCGGAGGCGGTGGTGGCGGCGGGAAAGGATGAGGAACCAAAGGTGGAACCTCCCGAGCTCCCTCGTTGTCACGCTCAAAGGCCCGAGCAGTGTCACCATGGCCCTCGTTGGCCACTCCCGAACTGGTGCTCCCACGTCTGGACCTCAGATTCATCTGTAAGAGAGACGAACCATCCATTAGGACACCTTCCCGATTAGAATATAGGGATTAGAATCTAGGGATTAAAGAGATGGCAGCACATTTATTAAAGTATTCATTAAGTTAGTCCTACCCATTTACTACTTTCATTATATGTGAAGGGGGATTCCTAGTTCAAGTAAGATGCTATTATATGATGCATGCTTCGACCGATACGTTCGCTCAAGCCAGAATATAGCGGCATTCGTAAAATTCTCGGCACATCGTACACTCACTCTCCATATACTTAGCGATTTCTTACGCAACGTAAGTCAGTGTACCTGCAGAAAACTGATTAGATAAAACCAGTGCCGCTATCCTAGATATACCATATAGCTAGGGCCGATACTTATATAACTTACTTAATCGCATCCTACTTTTCGCAAAACCTTTGTTGGTCAACTTTTAGTTCTGTAAAAGAGTGAGGAACTCGTGACCATTATTGGCTCTGATACCAACTGTGGCAGAACCACCCGGAATAGCGTACTTACGGAGGCGCTCGTCTTCCACCAGACACTAAGCACCCCGAAAGCCACTACCACGAGCGGTATCCGTCGGACACACCCCGAGGGAGAGCCCGAAAGATCCACATTTTTCCCCAAGGATCCAATAATGAAAACGAGTTACAACACAAGTCCATTTCATACATTAGAGTTTCTAAAAAGTACATTATTACAATACCAAATACAGAGTTTGGAATGATAAATAGCGGAATCCTCAAGCGAACGTATCGGTCTACCATACAGAGTTTATAAATAACGAGGATTCCGTCTGAGCCCACCAGATGGATCCTCCACTCAAGAAACTCCTCAAGCGTCACCTGCAACAGGGGTAAATAAACCCTGAGTACACAATGTACTCGCAAGACTTATCCGATAGTGGGAATACTTTTCCGACTCCAAGGAATATGCTAGGCTTTATGGTTGCTGGTTCTCTTTTAGCCAAAAGCAGTACTAATAGTGAGTCCTTATTGATATATTATTATCATCAGCCGTATTAAGTTTTTATCTAGTCAATCTATATAAGCACCTATGCTACTTTCAAGCAAGAGTTGAGCAATCGATATTGTTCCTTCTCCTTTTCCACTTCTAGTTCTTACTATGGTGCTAAACCGTAGACAAGCCGTACCGGATAACCTGGTGATTCACGAATCAATGTACCCAGCTGGGTGCCCCGAAGACACACGCCCCGCTTGTACCACAGGCACAAACAGGACTAACCCACCACTCTCCTGTCCCAGGTGTCCATGTCCCCGTCCAAACTTGGACTCCAAGCCCCCGCCTCTGAATCCTGGACTCAGTGCGGTGCAAGGACCTCCACCACCTCCTCTTCCCATCAGTCGGTCCGAAAAGAGCCAGATCCGTGACAAGAGAGCAGCAAGTCTTCCCTGCGCCCATACCCAAGTATGTGCTCGGGACAATAGTCTGTGACTTGCCTAGAGTCATATGCAACGACCGGTCCTTAATCGACACAGACAGGGAAAAAGTGTAACCGGGCTATGCCCTGTTGGCCGCAGGACCCAACCCCTCACACCCTCCAGTACCAAATCCACATCCCTGTCCGGTCACCATTTTTCCTTTCCATTATTTCATCATGATATCATAGTGTAATCACCTATTTGCGAGTAACGTCAGGTTACTCACGCTACCGACATCCTGAGCATAGCAGCTACTCGACCTGCACTAGTAGGACTCATGGTGGATATATCTATGCATGTAGTTTCCATAAAATGCCTGTAACGTAAGTGCATATCATATAAATATATTCAGTGATCACTTAAAAATAGGGGTTATGCACCGGGGCTTGCCTTGGACAGGTGCCGGGTCAGCAAAGTCAGTACCAACAGGCTCCTGGGCTCCCTCCTGTGTGAAAAGCTCCTCGTACTCCTCGATCACCTCGTCGTACTCCGGATCACCGACGGGTACGAAGTCTACCTATTCGTGATCTACATGAAATGACGATGCAATGATTACACTATGGCAACAGCAATTCTCAATGCAAAAGTACCTCTATTACATTACTAAGTGAGGTCTACCTACTAAAGTCTAAGCTACATACCAGTACTACTAACAAGTATGACCGTGTCCTACATTCTTACGATGACTACGGATATTCATACTCCTAATGCTAGTTTACGATAAAGCACGGATAATAACTACGTCATCAAACGACTCGTTCTATGGTTACCATTTTTACAGCAAGTATATAAATGTCTAAGGAACCTATGGTAACGATTTCAAAACTAAAGTTATCGTCGGTTTACCATAACAAATCCTGTAATTAAAGAGCGATATACCGCTAAGCTCTCTACTTCAAGCTTATGAGCCTACCATCCTAACAGCTAATGGTGAACTAACTGTACTAACAGGTAGACGACATTTTTGTGAACCTAACAAACTTAGTTTCGCTATTTTTGGACAACCATGCAATTTACTACGATTTATCGAAGTTGGATTCATAACCGGAAATAAATAAGCATTTCAAATTCCAGGAATTAATGAAAACTGAAACCTCCTTGGCCGGCCCACAATGCGCGGCCCGATCCAACGCGTCACCCCGCCCACGCGCGACGAAAGGCCAGCGTGCGGCCCACGCGGAGGCGTGGCCTAGCCGGCCAGCGGCCCGCGACGGTGACGGCCTGCGCACGGAGGCGATTATGCACGGGCACCCCCGAACTACAACAAAATCACAGCAAACCCTAAGCCACTATTGAATCAGTCAGCGCCTTTACAACAGCACCCTCTGAATACTGCGTCTTCACCGCGGTGAAGTCCCTGACCATCCAGAGCACGCACCGGCGCGACGGCGCGGCACTGGATGTCTACGTCGGCCACCCCGGCTCTCTCCTTACTAAAATAAAGAGCCGATACTCACCTACGTGCGAACGCAAACCACAGGGCGGAGACACACGCGCCGAGACGTCTTAGCAAGCTCGGACCACGACGGTGGGCAACCTGCAAGAACGGCAATGTCGTTCCGGTGAACATCAGCGCTGCCGGGACAAAACAAGGAGTGGACGAGTACCAGTGACTCACCATAGAACTGGAAGACGTGAAGAAACGATCGGAGGTGGCTCAGGCCAAGCCAGCCACGTGCGCGCGATGAGTGCAGCGGTGCACGGCAATGGCACGGCCGCGCCACGGGATGCACTACGGCGGTAGGGTCTAGGACGTGGCGAGCATGGTGACAACCGACGGAAGGGGAGGCTAGTAGCGCGAGGAATTTGACCGAGCTGCTTTGGTGGCGACGAAAGCCGACGGCGCAGGCACTCCGGGTCTTAATGGCCCGAGAGCTCGGCCCTTCAAAATTGGCGCACAGGACTGAGCTACAGGCGGCTATGAGGGGCAGGAAGGGCTACCGGTTGCCCAACGGAGCTGCGGGCAAGACCAATTGGAACGGGGTGCAACCACTACGGCGAATTGGAAGGAAACGCTACGGCGGCAAGGGGACAGCGGAGCCAGAGGAGCTCACAGCGCGGCATGGCTCGTCTGCGAGCGTCAACGCCAGGTACCGCCGTGCCTGGCCATGGGGAACCTCAGGGCGTGCTCCTGACAGCTGTTCGCACGGCCGCTGCAGCAACGACGAGACTTGGCATGGCACGTCTGCGAACAGCGCCAGGCAACGACACGGCGGACGCGACGCTGAGGCGACTGTGAAGCAGGCAGCCATCTAACGCGCAAGCGGCCAAAGGAGTCAATGGAGCGGTGCCGAGCGCAGCCGCTAGCGACGCGGACGCGGGACCCCGCCCGACCACGGCCACAGCGGGGCAGGGTAAGGTGCAGGCAGAGCACGGCCGGCGGTCAGGGCGCCACGCGTCGGTTGGCGAGGCGAGCAGCAGCGAGGCAGAGCGCGCAGGCGGGCAGCAGCGAGCAGGTGGTCAGGACGCGCGGGTCATGCGCGTGAACGGCGTCGTGAGTGCAGCCGGGCGCGGCAGTGGCTCTGGCCCGCGCGGCAGAGCGCGCTGGCAAGCCGACCGGGGTGGTGACCATGCCCAGAGCTCAGCCAGGTGGCGTGCACGATTATTAAAGCAGCTAGAAATTGCGTACGCCATGTTCCAAACGCTAATCTAATTTCTCGATGCGAATAGGGGTACACCTAGCCATCACCATCAGTCGCGACATTGCTCTACTTCTTAAGCCAATTGTTCTACAACTAATGCCAAAGATGGCTTCGTCGACCACTTCAAAGACTTACGCGGAGGACGTCGATCCGAATGGTTTCGCGACGAATCCCAAACCCGACCCCCGGGACGTACTTGCTAGCCCTCCATGTCTTTGACCGCACCTTTTTATCGCCGTTCGCAAAACGTTTTATAACATTTTGTTTTAACAAGAATTCGATTAAGATAATAAACGCGTTATGTGACATGAAACATAACCTTTTTCTTTCCCGTTTCGTAAAAATGTTTCAATGCCAAACATTGATTAAGGAGCCTATCATACACAAATGCACATAAATCAGATGCTTACGAAATGTTTCAGCAAAACATTACAATGTAACACCAGGGTGTTACAATAATCTTACTGTATGAATCCTACACCCAAAAGCGGGCTAACGGACAGGATCACGTAACTTGTTAATCGCTAGCCATTAGATCAGGCCAACATGAGATCTAGGCATCTTATCTTATCTTACTAAGCGGGTTAACGGATAGGACCACGCAGCCCGTTAGTCGCTAGCCATTAGATCAGGCAAACATGAGATCTAAGTCGTTCGATGTTGGTCGCTTCGGGTCTGCTACCCGCTTCATCATCGTCCATGGCAATCGCGAACCTTCGCGGGCGGCACCTGGTTCCGCCCGCTCACCTCTGCCGCTCCGCGTCCACATTCTTTCCCGCGACCCCTCCTCGGCTTCGCACTGGCGAGGCACGCGCGGCCGCGGCCGTGACGACCAGTGGTGGCGGAGCCCACACGTTCCAGGCCAGCGGCAGCATGCGCCAAGCCAGAGGTGCGCGACCAGCGGGGTGGAGGTGGAGGCTCAACCTCACCGAGGCCCGCCTCAGCAGTCAACACCCAGCAGGATGAGTGCTGCACCACCGCCTGGGCATCTAGTTCCAGCTTCTTCGCCTCGCCGATGACCCTGTGCCTACGCAGCGGGAAGAGCTGTGCTACTGTCGCTGATTTTGGATCGCTGGTGAGTCTCTTAACGCGTGTTTAGTTTCAGGAAGTTGGAATTTGGGGCTACTGTAGCACTTTCGTTTTTATTTGGTAATTAGTGTTCAATCGTGGAGTAATTAGACTCAAAACGTTCGTCTCGTAATTTCCCACCAAACTGTGCAATTAGTTTTTTTCGTCTATATTTAATGCTCCATACACGAGCCGCAAACATTCGATGTGATAGGTACTGTAGCACTTTTTAAGAATTTGGGATGGAACTAAACAAGACGTTACTAGTGGGTGCGATGTACGGAGGTGCGAATGCTCGCGTAGCTTCCCAGTTTAATGGTTGCTGATTCGTTTCCAGTAACGCTTAGTCTCAAATTATGTTCAACCTGCAAAAAATTATATTACAACAAGCAGTATTACTGGGATCTTAATAGTCAGTTGGTTGAATTGAACACAGTACTCGGAGTCCATACAAGCAGCAACAGCTTTGTTTAGGTAAAGATGTTTCCTTGTTTCTTCTGGGACTAGCTGACCTGGTGATTCTGGATGAAATGAGGCGCCGAGGTAATTAGTTAATAAAGGAAAATAACCTTGTGCAACTTGAAATTAGGGGCGTGATTCACTCGCCCTTCTGAGAGTTGCATTTCTTTTAAAAACTAGCCCCACTAACTAACAGCTAAAACCATTCCTAAGGCAGTAAGGCTCCAAATATCAGCAGTTCAAGAAATCTTGTTGTCTTTATGAAGCCTTGAAAATATTACAGACATACATGATACATGTTTTCTTTCGCATAGAGACATAACCAATCATCCAATTAGAGGCTGTACATATCCTACTAGTATCAATAGCGTTTGTCAAACTGTTTCTTATGGAGACTGGAAACCAAGAATATGACTCTGCATTTGTCAATTAGGTCTACCAAAATTATTTCTTAGTCCTTACATATGACTATTTGAACAGGACTTCACTGGTATCATTTCTACATAAGAGAGGATGGCGCCAATATTCATATGGGGTAGTTTCCCAGCCTAGAAAGAGAGGTCCGACTACTTAACAACTCCCTTCATTCCAAATTATAAGTCATTCTAAGAAACTTGGAGAGTTAAAGGATCTCAAGTTTGACCAAATTTATAAAGAGAATTAAAAAGATTTATGACATCAAATAGTTTGATCAAGGCCTTGTTTAGATTGCAAATTTTTGCAATCCGGACACTGTAGCACGTTTCGTTTGTATTTGACAAACTTTGTCCGATCATGGACTAACTAGGCTCAAAAGATTCGTCTCGTGATTTACAACAAAACTGTGCAATTAATTATTTTTTTTATCTACATTTAATGCTCCATGCATGCGTCAAAAAATTGATGTAATGGAGAGAGAAAAAAAACTTGAAACTTTGAGGCAATCTAAACAAAGCCCAAATATATAAAGAGAATTAGGTCCCGTTTGGAGGAGCTCCAGCAGGCTCCGGCTCCGGACTGTTCATGCACTGTAGCACGGAGCCGGCGAAGCTCGAAATCGTGGCTTCGCCAGCTCCTCCTCTTTTCGGCTTCTTTTCAGTTCATTTTGCGCCTCGATTTCCGAAACGGCTCTTACCACAGTGTTGCTACAGTACCACGAGGTGAGGAGCCGGAGCCGCCGGAAGCGGCGCCAAACGCGTCCTTAAGCTGCGGGTGCTCCAGAGGATGGCCGTAATTTTTCTTTTCTTCAGGGGTGCCGGGGGACTGGATGTATTGGTTCTTTTCCACTGAGTGTGGGCCAAACTGCAGGCGACAGCTGCCAACGTGGGTCCCACGAAGCGTACGATATCCATAGACTCCCTTGGCAGTTGGCACTGAGTGTGGGCCAAACAGCAGGCGACGCGGTTTTTCCGCATTGGAGTAATGGAGTTGTTGTCGTGCGCGTGCATCACGACAGGCTGACAGCGAAGGCGCGCAACTTCGAGGAAGCTTCCTTGCCCACTCGCACTTTCTCTTTTCTCTTTTTCTTTTTTACTTTTATATTTTCATTTTCAGACGAAGCCACGCACGAAGGCACGCCTTGGACTGAGCTTCATCGAAGTTTCACAATCGCATCGTCTGCAAGAGTATAAAGAAGCTCGATCGACGCAGTAAGCGGCACTACCATGCAAAGGGCTTAGATTTTGCAAGTGAGTTTATCCCTGTCGGCGGAAATTAACTTTATTCAATTCCTGTCAGTCGGACATGGCCACCGCTCTTCAAGCTGCCGTCCCCAGGCCACACAGTGCGGGGGAGCAATTCCTTCTGAAGGATCAGGAGGCGAACAACCCCGACGTCCGCCGCGCCGAAGATGGCGACAGGAGAGTCCCCTGGTTCACCTTGCTGGGTCTCACCATTCTCACCTTCAACTCCGGGATGGCTATCGTCCGGTCGCAAGGAGATGCGATGGCCATTGCCTTCGTCGGGTTTTCCTACGCCGATCTACTCGCACTGTTCGCCTGCCTGAGGATGTACGAGCGAGCACCTGCAGGCTCGTCCACGAGAGGGTGGCTCAAGGTCGCTGTGTGGATCTTGACGACGCTACTCACCTTCGCTTTCTCTTCCAAAGTCGCGGCCGTTATGCCACCCACGGTGGCGCTGCTTGTGTGGCTCGTGGCTTTCGCGACGGTTGCCGGAGGATTCATCGCCTTCTTCGTCTACGAGGAGAAGCAATGATTAAGGTACGCATGTGCGTTCAAATAACGAATCGAGTAATCACTCTTGGGAGTTTCGAGTTTTTTCGTTGGTCGCTTGTATCTTGTTTCTGCGGTTGATGAACTGAGAGTGAATGGTGTGAACCACCTGAATACTGTATGGATGATTTCTGCAGTGAATGGCCTTTGCCCTAATTCTTAAAAAAAAACGGAAGTGCTAGCGCCAGAACGTCCGGACGGATGTCCGCACGCTACACTCGGTTTCGTGCTCCACGTGGGGCCCGTGCTGCCCGAGCGACAAGTGGGGAAGGGTGCGCGGTGCTTCCGATTCAAAAGGACCTAGCAGCGGCGTCGTATGGATGCCATACCGGCGTCGGGAGAGACGATGCAGCAGAAGGTGGGGAGAAGAGATGCGACACCCGATCTACTTTTGAAACATCTAAATTATAAAACTTGCACACATACGTCTAAAGACAGTTGAAACACTTGAAACATGCTTCTGAAACACCGGAAAAAACACCTGAAAAACACTTGAAAACCATTGCAACTATACGCAAATATCCAAATAAAACACATGCAACGTATGTGTGAAACATATGCAGCATCTAGATAAACACACTTGTAGCATGTGTCCGGCAAACACAGATGAAACATACATCTAGAACATCTAAAACGCTCGAAACATACTCTTGCAACATGTCTCTGAAATAATTGCAACATATGCAACATCCCCCGATCTACTATTGCAACATCCATATGAAACAAATGCAACATGCATCTGAAACATACATATGCAACATAGGGAGAGAGAGATAGCTTGGCACAAGGAGCGCCATGGCCGCCGAGGTGGGGAAAGCACGGTCGCCGGGGTGGGAGAGGGCGCTGCCAGGGGTGGGGAGCGCGTCTCGCCCGGGTGAGGGAGCGCCACCGACTCCCCTCGCCGTGCCACCTCCAAAGGATCTCGCTCAAGCTCCATGGATCTCGCGCGGTGTGGGGGAGAGGGCCGCCGGATCTGCCGGCATTGGATGCTCCTGGTGGGGGAGGATGCGGGGGTGATGAAGGATATCGGGGTGGGGGAGAGGCGGCGCCAGGGTAGGGGAAGGAGCTGCCGGGGTGGGTGAGGGCGTCACCGCCAGCCAGGGAGGCAGGCATGGCCACGCGTCGGGATAACGGAGGGCGCGCGCCGAGGTGGGTGAGGGCACCGCTGCCGGCCATGGAGGGAGCTGGCGGCGCACGCGATGGAAGGGACGAGAGGCGAACGAGCCAGCGGATGAGTGGAGGATAAGCAGAGTGGAGGATTTTTTTTAATAGCAAGCGAATGAGTGGAGGAGCTGTGTCCGACGGATCGACTAACACCCCGGTTGTCTAATAAGTAGCATTACCGCTAATGGTACGCATGTGCCTGCCATCATGGATCTTCCCCGGCCATGCAACAAATTAAAGTTATTATCTGATGTCTGGTCCATCGCTGCTTGAGTTTGTGAATTGCATCCTCCATGCATGGTTAGTGTTTTTTTGGCACGAGGTTGTAGGCTTGTAGTTGTAGCTACCAAAAAAATTGGTTATGCCATCGTGACCCAAAATCTACTGTTCATTTTTGTTCAATGTCAATCATATCGCTTTTTTTTCTTTCCAGTCAATCATAGTGGCGAATGCCCTGGCATCGTGCCGCCGGCGGCACAGGAGGCGTGGCGGATCGAGCTCACCACCGCCGTCGGGTGAGCAGAAGCCTATCATCACGCTTCCGGCATGGATGACGAAGAGCATGGCCTCACGGTGGGTCGGTGGTTGGCGTGAAGGTCCAGCCGTTGGTGCGTGGGAGCATGCGCGACAGTGGAGAGAGCACGGCTGACGCAACGGATTGCGGTGCCACAGCCCGAATTTTTTTATTTTTTGGTCCTTTTTTGAAAGTTTTTCACAAATATGCCCCTAGAGGAATGCTTTCAATATCCGGACCCTTAGCTCGGTGCCATCGTTGGTGGCGCTGAGGTTATACATCTCGACACCAGAGGGTTTAGCGCCTAGGTCGGGGGGCCACGTCGGCATCAAAGTAGAGCAGGGGGTGACATGGCAGCCAGCTCGGCGCCGTGGATCTTGGCACCAAGCTTGGCACCGTAGATATTGGCGCCAAAGATCCTGGCGCCGCGCCGGCCTTACAGGTGGGTCTGTTTCCTTTCTCTCTTCCTTCTCTTCCTTTCTCTCCCACTCTCTCTCTCTCTCGCCCGACACCTCCCGCCACCGACGCCGCTCGTCCTCGCCATCCCTCGCCCCAACCATCGTCGTCACTCCCGGCCGGCCATGCGCCCCACCCCGCCGACCGGTTCGACGCCCTGTCCCGCGCAGGCCGGCACGGCCGTGACCCGCTCCCCCACCTTGGCGTCCCCGCCGTGGCCGCCGCGCTGTGCCCCGCGACGTCGGCCGTGCGCCCCGCCCTGTCCCGCCCCAGCGCCGGTCGGCCGCGCGCCGGCCCATGCGCCCCGTCCCACACCCCGCCCCGCGCGCCGGCCAGTCGCGCCCCGCCCGCCCCGGACCATGCCCCGTCCCATGCGCTGGCAAGCCACGCCCTACCCCACGCGCACTAGGCCGCCGAGCCCCGCGCGCCGTGCTACGCCGCGCAGGGCAGGAGAGCCCGGCCACACCCATCCCCACCCCCACGCGCTGAGCCATGAGGCACCGTGCCCCACCCACGACTGTTGCGTCGTCCTACCCGTCGTCGAACCCAGACGGGAGCGACCACACCGTACCTGCTGCATCGCCCTCCCTTGCCCGCTCCACACGAGCAGTGGGGGCCGTAGGCCGGTAGCATGGTGCCGTTTGCCGGCCTCCTATGGCCGCTCGCCCCCACGCGTGGGCGCACGACAGCTTCCCCGCCAGCCGTCTCTGCCTCTTGTCGACTACTGTGCCTCCCCTGCACTCGAGGTACATTAGTTTTTAAATTTTGTTATTTAACAGTGGTTATTAGTTGGTTAGTGTGGTAGTGATTTAGATAGGTAGAAAGATATTTAGATTGATATGTTGATTGATAGATACTTTACATAGTTAGATATATAGTTAGTTACATAGTTATATAGTTAGTAAGATAGTTAGTTAAATAGTTATATACTTAGTTACATAGTTAGTTAGATAGTTAATTGACATAGTTAGTTAGTAGTACTTAGTAGTTAGTAGTGAATTGATAGTATCTATTTAGTTAGTTATTACATACTAGAGACCTTGTACTTAGTATGCTTCATTTATATTGGACTAAAGTAATTGTGCACCCTTATGTGTATGAACTAGATGGATAACCTAGTGAGCATATATCATGGAGGCACCATGGAAAGAGATGGCTATGGTTATGTTGAGTTTGTTGAGATGCAAAGTGTGCATGTGTTATTCAATGAAAAGCCTTCATTTAGTGAGTTGGTTGCAAGGGCTCGGGAGGTGCTACATTGCCATGGAGCTGATGATGATGATGGCATCGCAGTCGAGGGTGTACTTCACCTAGGTTCCCCTTCCAACATCCTAAGGAAGATGATCCCAATTGGGTGTGCAGACCAGTGGAAGAACAATGTGAGATCGGCTATGAAGTGTCAGTTCCAAAGTTTGGACGTGGTTGTGCGTCGGGTGTTAGTTGATCCCATCCCTCATGGATTTTCCCCACCAATGGGTCAGCAGACACACTTTGACCCTCCTGTCTTGGAACCTGATTTGGATGTGGAGGTTGCACCTACGGGTCCCGATGCTCAATCTGCCCCCAATGAGCTAGTTGGATATGCTTATCAGACTCATGATGTTGTGGCAGATCCTCCTCATGAGATCCCTTTGACACAGAATCATCTGAGTAAGTGTCTTATCCGCATGGTTATTGGGAGCTTACCCCTTACTTACATCCATTTTTTTCATACTTTCCTCATTTTTCTACTTATGTTGTAGGAGACATTCCTGACAATGTGGATGTGCCCACTGTTGCTGCGCAAGTGTACTGTGGAGATGGATTCCGTGGCTCCAATAGTGTTGAAATTATGAATGATTCGGTTCGAATCCATATGAGATGGCAAGGGCTCTTGATTCTAATGATGATCACCTTGCGCAAATGAAAGGGCTGGCACACATGAGGTTACATGTTTTGACCACGCTATAGGGACTTATCAGGCCGAGCATAGGGGCGGTACAACATCCGACGACGAGGTCCGAGAGTCGAGGATGCATGTGGTAATCCTCCAAGATTTCACATGCACTTGTGGTAAACCAAGGCAGTACCACTTTCTATGTTCTTATTTGATGGCAACAGCTAGGCATCGCAACTTTAATATCAAGAGCATGATACCTCACGAGTTCAGTGTCGACACGCTTGTGCACATATAGAGCCCCCGCTTCATGCCTTTTTGGGACCCTGGAGAGTGGCCTCCATATGATGGGCCAAAGTACATTGTGGATCCAGTTTACTGTTGGAACAAGCGTGGATAAAGGAAGAGGACGAGGCACAGGATGGTTATGGATCAGATACCCGGAAGAACGAGACATGGGAGAGGAACCCCATTTCTTACTAACCCCGAGCCGTACGAGTGCGGCAAGTGCAGTAGACTGGGCCACAATTCACGCACTTGCCATTGGCATATTAGTGAGGTGCGACTATTGGTTGTTTTCGTTATTTCATATTTGTCGTATTCATTCAATTAATTATGTATGTCTCAATTTATGCTTGTAATTGTGTCAATTACTTATACATTTCTAAGTTTATGTTTTATTGTATATTGAATTTCTAAGGGAAATAGCATTTATAGTGATTTGTCATGTCACCGTCAAATAGACTTTTCAGTGTCCTTCGAAATAGTGATTCAAGTCTGAAATCGAATAGGCTTTTCAGTCATGGAATCTAGGTTCCCCAGTGTCCTACGATGTAGGCTTTTTAATGATTCTGAGTAGACTTTCTAGGAGCATTTATAGCACAATACAACGGCTAGGAAACCTGTCTCCGCCTATATATATGCGTTCTAGGATACATTGCTAACCAAAAGGAAAACCAAACTAGTATCCGGTTTCGTTGGAGTAGAAATGTCTGGAGGGTCATCTAGAGAAAAGGGTTTCAGGAGTAGGAGAGGAAGGGGGGACGAAGGGAACTCCCATTGTGTGGGAGGGGTCTCTTAGGCCTTATTTCTTTGAGGAACCAGTGTATCAGTTTCCCCCCGATAGCAAGAGTGATTTCATTAAAATTAGCAGCAGGTACAAGGAAGACGAAGACGACGACAACAACAATGGTGCAAGTTCATAGGAGGCACTCTGCAATGATCCATATTACACCTGCCCTAATCACAAGAACAAGAGACCTCTGTCTTCACCCCCGCCACCACCACCACCAACAATGCAAGGCTACTGTGGAGAAGGTGCAACACAATTTACTATGTGGCCACACTACTAGGACGACCCTATCTTATTCACATGGCACATCAATGTGTTTGTTGTTTGGTTTAATTACCTAAGGCATGTTAGGTTTAGTCGAAGGAATTATGTACCCTTGTTTTGCATATGTTCTCACATGCCATTTCGTGTGCTCGTTGTTCGCTTCAATTACCTAATGCATGTTAGGTTTAGTTCAGGACCTCTATACCCTAGTTCGGTACATGTTCTCACATGTCATTTTATATGTTGTGTATGTTAAATTATATAATGCCCTACTTCGTTAGGTTTTATTTGCAGCACGTGATCACATTTCACTACGTCCGCAATATTAAACTGAATATTATGACCACAAATAATGAAAACAACTACATAATGAAAAGTCCAATACTATGACACATTAAACAACACAATAATAATAGAAGTACGTGCCGATAAACTAAATAATGCAGTACATGACCTAAGCATGCCCATACTTAAAGTGCATTACATGACAACACAATAAAAAGTCCAACAATAGACAATATTGTTCATGAATAAACTATAGAACTAGCAAGTAATGAAGACTACTGAGTGCAACGAGGCCACTTTCCCTTCCTCAGAGCATCGGAATTCTCCTCCATCGCTGCTTTTGATCGTCGTGCACGCTCAAGCTTCTTTTCCCTCTCCTCTCTGTACGTAGCAACACGCCTCCTTTTCTCCTCTTCTTTGTGCTCCTTTTCTACAGCATCCTCTCAGCGTCTCTTCTCCATCATCTCCTTGTCCTCTGTCTCCCACCGCAACAGTTCTGCATCTATTCCTTGTTTTCAGGCTTGATCTCAGTATCGATCGACTGCTCAAAATCACAGAGCGATGGAGGGGCCTGCAACAAATACAATTGTTATAAAACAAAAAATCATGCAAGATTTCATATGACACAAAATAATTATTACACAACATCAATTCCTCACCATCTTGTTAATGCGGCACTGACGAAGTGTAGGCTCAAACGTAAAATTGGAACGCATCCAATACCTCTGTCTATACATGTCCTTTTTATTGGATCTGGCTACCTTGCAAGGATCGCTGCAAAAGCACATGGGCACTAGAACACCACTAGGTAGAGGCAATGGGTCGAAGGCATTTCTGGTCATCCGATCATAACTACAATTTAACCATTTTCGTTCTAAGAACTGAAAGTAATTAACATTAAACTCTACACCTAGGGTTTCCCATTTGATCCATAACAATGAACCCATAACATAACAACGTGCGCTGAGGTTACCTTGGTTTGCTAGCTTTTCCACGCCTTACATCCTACGGTTGTATAATATAAATATTAAAATTGCATGAAACTCTAAGTAATGACGATTCTTAAGTTAAAAAATCCGACTAATATATACCGAATCGATGTGAAAAAAACTAAAAGGGAGCGAGGATACCTTGCTCTCGAAGATCTACGGATCAAATCAAAGTTTTCAAGGTCCAATATGCCGATTTGGTAGGTAGGGCGAAGCGGGGAGAGAAAAAACCCGAGAGAGAGGAGAAAGAAGAGGAAGAAGGCTCGGACAGGAAGGTTGGGCGTCGGGTTAAAACACCACCTCGGCGTCATAGATCTTGGCGCCGTTCTCGACGCCAATAACCACGGCACTAAGCTCGACGCCAAGATCTACGGCGT
Source organism: Miscanthus floridulus (assembly GCF_019320115.1). Lineage (NCBI taxonomy): Eukaryota > Viridiplantae > Streptophyta > Magnoliopsida > Poales > Poaceae > Miscanthus > Miscanthus floridulus. The sequence continues at coordinate 25,573,465 of NC_089587.1, read as the reverse complement.
CAAAGTGTCTGCCAAGTCACCGCCACATCTGCGTCGAGCTCAAGATCTAGACGCCAAAATCTTTGGTGCCGAGACGTGCGAGCTCGTCGCCACTAACAATGATGTCGAGCTAAGGGTCTAGATTTTAAAAACATACCTCTAAGGACATATTTATGAAAAACTAAAAAAAAGGCTAAAAGACAAAAAAATTGGGTGCCACGGCCGATGGAGCAAAGCGCAAGACACAGTGGAGAGAGCACGGCTGGCGAGAAAGGTAAATAATACTGTACTTATAATGTACACCATTCATTATTTACTATTGCGGCTGCCGTGACCGCTCAGGTCGCCGCTTTCTTTAGAGCGTGTTTAGTTCCAGGAAGGTGGAAATTTGGGCTACTGTAGCACTTTCGTTTTTATTTGATAATTAGTGTTCAAACATGGACTAATTAGGCTCAAAACGTTCGTCTCGTAATTTCCCACCAAACTGTGCAATAAGTTTTTTTTCGTCTACATTTAATGCTCCATGTACGGGCCGTAAACATTCGATGTGATAGATACTGTAGCATTTTTTGGGATTTTGGGATGGAACTGAACACGCGCTTAGCTGTGGTAGCAGGAAAACGTTGCAGTCAGTACTACTACTATATTGTACTTATCTTTCTCCCTTTTTCTACTGATGAAGCCATTTGTATTCAAAGCTTATACATACGCCCATTACGATGAATTTACTCACCTGCCATGCACAAATTAAATTGTTAACTTCATATATCATTAGGAATATATCATTCACATCTTTTCTCCATGCAACTCTAAATAGCCCGTCTTATAACATGAAATGGCCACCTAAATTATAACCCCAAATTCCCGCAGCAACCAATAGTACAGCAATTATTTCTCTTGGCGGTGCCCATTTTTCAGTGGCGGTTCGTAATGTGTAGGCACCACTAGAAATGAAACTGTGGCTCCGTTCGCTTGGACGAATTTGGAGGATTCTGGATGAATCTGGAGGAATTTGAGAGAGAAACCATCCATGAACAGTAAATTCTTTCCATGAACAGTACTTTCTCCATACCAGCCGAACGGGTCCAGACCATGAACCGCCAGTGTAAGTTCATTTTTACTGGTTGTTTTTTTAAGTTTATCGCCAGTAAAAATACATGCTTTGTACTGACGGTAGCCTTAATAAAACGACCAATAAAAATGTATTTATAGTAGCGGTTTTCATAATCTAGCGCCACTACAGATAATTTGGAATAGACGTGGAATATTAAAAATGAAGTACTAAAATTTGAATTTTTTAAAAGGCATCGGATGGGAAAATGACCAAAATAAAAGTTATAGATCTCGAAAAGTTATAGAACTTTCTTGTTTACAACTTTTCCATTTGAAATCATTTGATATTTCAAAATGAAGTTTGAAATATAATTTTTAAATAGTTGAAGAACTCTGATCTCTCTTTTTAATCTCTGGCTAAAACTTGTAACTAGTCTTTCTTCCTCATACAAACTTCAAATTTGATGATTTTTTCCTAAAATTTTCTAAAATCATGCTCTATCAATTTGTTATGGTTTTACAGCTATTATTTTGTCCATCTTTTCATGTGACTGTGTTTTATCTATTTGAATTTTGAATTTCTAAAATGACAACTTCAAACATCATTTTGAAAGAGTAAATGATTTCAGCTGAAAAAATCATCAACAACAAAGTTGCAGAACTCATCAAGATCTACAACTTTAATTTTGGTTATTTCTTTATCTGACAAAGTGATAGTTACATTGTTCATAAAATTTACATATCTCTCTTATAGTTTATGAAACCACATGAGAGATATATAAAATTTATGAATAATGTTAGTACCACTTTGTCGGATGAAAAAATAACTAAAATAAAAGTTGTAGATCTTGATGAGTTTTAAAACTTTGTCGTTGATGACTTTTTCAACTGAAATCATTAACTCTTTTAAAATACTGTTTCAAGTTTTTTTTTAAATTCAAATTTTGAATTATTCAAACAAAGTCACATGTAAAGATGACCAAAATGAAAGTTGTAGATCTCGAAAAGTTAGACAACTTTATAGTTGATAACTTTTTCATTTGAGATCATTTTATCAAGTAAAACTATGTTTGAATTTCTCAAATTTGAAATTTAAATTTTTCAAATGATCTCGGATGGAGAAACCACCAAAATGAAAGTTGTAGATCTCAAAAAGTTATAAAACTTTGTAGTTGACAACTTTTTCATTTGACATGAGTTGTCAAGGAAACTACGTTTGAATTTCTAAAATTTAAAATTTGAATTTTTCAAATGACCTCGGACGGAGAAACCACCAAAATGAAAGTTGTAGATCTCGAAAAGTTATAAAACTTTACAGTTGATAACTTTTTCATTTGAAATCATCTTGTGAAGTGAAACTACGTTTAAATTTCTCAAATTTGAAATTCATATTTTGTAAACGACCTCGGATGGAGAAACTACCAAAATGAAAGTTGTGGATCTCAAAAAGTTATTAAACTTTGTTGTTGACAACTTTTTCATTTAAAATCGTTTAGGGCCTCAAACAATCAATTTAAACTCGGTTTAGTATAATACGTGGGGAACCAAAATCTAATATAAACACAACTGAGTGTGAGGTGCAGGGAGGTCCCGGGTTTGAATCCCCGCAGCTGCGAAGCGCCGGAAAAAATGTCGTGACTTGCAAAATAGATGGAGCGAGCGGGGTGGCTGACCGATGGAGGCCTCCTCGGATTTAAAAAAAAATACTATTTTTTTAGTTCGATTTGTAATTTTTGAAAATCATTTATAGTGGCGGTGGTCTTAAGAAAGTAACTAGTAAAAATGTATTTACAGTGATGGTTTTTTTTTTAGAAAACAGCCAATATAAATCATTTGTAGTGGCGGTTCTCTAGAAGACGCCTGTGAAGTTCGCGATTTTTACTGACCCTAATACTAATATTCTGTGTACTAGTGAATGCGCGGAGAATTTAAGTAGTTTTGTAGATAATTGTGTATCCGTCGCAACGCATAGGCCACTCGCTAGTGTAGAATTACGTCCTAAACCACCCAAATTATGGGTCTCTACTCTCTAGCCCATGCGGTGTACATGGAGGATAAATCAGGCCATGCTAGATTCTGCCCATTCCAAAGTCCACTTGGCCCGTGAAGAACTAAGCTGTATCCTTTAATTTGAAGGTTTGGGCCCAAATCAAATTTGAATTAATGAGAAAATCTTAATTGGAGAATATTTTTCTCAAAAGGATGATAAAAACATTATTGAATAAAAAAGAAAAGGACAAGAACCAGTCCTATTTTTTTAAAGTAGAAACATGGTCCAAAAACAACATAAGTAGGAAAAATGTGTCACTCATCACACATAGCTTCGGTACAACGACCGAACAACTAATGCCACTCTACATCACTACTAGTTCGATGCTAAACCAACTTTTCCCTATTGCAAGGATTTTCTCATTGGAACCTTTAGTTGGAGTGGTTGAGACGTGCAAGGATTTTCCCATTACAACCTACAGTTATATTTCCTAGTTTAATCTAATTAAAAATAGTGCTGGCTAGGTTTGACCTGCTCAACACTGTACATTATTAAAAAGCAAAAAAAAAAACAGGACTCGTGGGCTTGTGGCGCGCACGTCACCGGCGTTGCTTCCGGCAAAAGCCTAGAACGGCCCCGTTCGTTTGGCTGAATTTGGTTGAAAAATACTGTTTCAGCCGAATTATTGTGAGAGAAAAACATTGTTCCGACTAAAAAAAGAAGTCGATCAAATCGACTTTCAAGGTCAGTCGAACGGGGCCAACGTCATTGACAACATGACGAGATGAGCCAGCGCAGTTGAGGACCTGCAGTGCAGGCACCTTCGGAGAAGTTGCCCCTGTCCCTGTCGGGAGCGGAACGCAGGCACGCAACCTCGCAACTCGCATGCACCGAGGCCTATAAAACCCGAGGGGCACCCCTTTCCCGGAATCTGCAAAACGCGGGAGCATTCAGAGCAATGCGTAGTTAGCTAGCCTGATTGCACTACGGAGTAGCTATTTATTTGCTGCTCATCCATCAGTTGTGGGCTTTTGTGGCTCATGACTTCCCTGCTGATAAACTTTACTCCGTAGGTGAGGCTAGTATATATGACATCTCTGACAAAACATGTAAACGGGAGAAACGCAATTTAGGGCACGTGCCTCTGAAGCCAAATTAACCTATTGCTAATACCGCACCGCTGGCCAAGTGCATGAATGGTAAACGGTGCGTGGGTTTGGACCCGTTCCCTGTGGGATGCCTACTATGTTTACATAGCCCACTTGAACTTAGCCCGGCTTATTAGCTATAGTACAGTGTTTTTCTCTCACAATAAAACAGCATCAGCCGGCTTATCAGCCATAAAAAACATCAGACAAACAGCTTGTTAATCTACTGAAGAACAATAACGATATTATGTAAAAAAAAAGACAGAAAAGAAAAGAAAAAGAATACAACAAAGGGATCTCACGCGAGTTTTGTAGCGCTGTAGATGCGACGTGATGTCACCTACAGGATTGTTTGGTATAATTCAGCTTTACTAGTGAAAGTTTTTTTTTCTTTTTTCCCCCTTCGGTAGCAGTTTTTCACCAATAAAAAGCTAAAGCTATTTTAGAAAAAGGTTTGGAAACAGGTTTTCCAAGAAAACTAGCAGACAGAGAGAGCGCGCTTGGAGAATCTGGTACTTTCAGTTTTACCTAGAAAATTGTGCTAGTGAGACAATTTTGTAAAACCTATACCAAACACTTGGATGACTCGTCCGAGGCCACCGATGGCTGCGAATGGCAGGAGGTACCCGGTACCCCGAACCCGAACAAGCCGATTGGTTACGTCAACGCGGAGGCAAAGCATCCGGTCGCGATCAGATGGCGTAGTACATTGTATTGTAAAGACGACTAATGACCCACTCTTTCGCCGTCGTAGAGCAGCAGCTTCCGGGAAGCTTCATTAATCTACTTCATAGTTGGAACGCGCTTGTTGTAGGTGTGTGTGTCCTTGATCGTTTCTGACACTTTGCAAGACCGTCTATAAATAGGACATGGTCACCTTCCTGGTTTACAAAACGCGCGAGCGAGCAGAGCTCAAAGCCATGGTAGCTGCTATGGATACAGGCGCGCCCACCGCGCTCGCTCGCTGGCCACTTCCTGCAACCGCGCCATCTGCTGATGATGGCTAACCGGCCGACGCGCCCTGCTGGACAGTGTGTGCGCTTCTGCCGTGGGCCTCGCCGCCTACAATTCGGAGATAGATCGCCATGAACACATCCATCGCTCCGGCCCTGCAGCGACGACCCCGTGCTTGGACCTGGATCGGCTCGCTGCTCAGGGATCGTCGCTACTCTTCTCGTGGAAAGCTCGCCGGCGGCGTACGTCATGCCCATCGCCGTGGACGTGCCAGTTCTTTTGCGCCTGGAGTTTTTGGAACCGTCGCTAGCTGGAGCCTGGAGGTTTACTTATGCCTTCTGCTTGACAAAGCAATAATATAATAATATGTATGTTTTTTGTCAAATATAATCATCAAATAAACGTACATGTTCTTTTGCGGGTGCCTCTTGTGTATGAACGATCGACGTGCCAACTTTGGAGAGAGCAACAACTACTTATGCTGAAATTTGGCTTATATGCGGATGCTTATACTGAAATATGGTGAAAGGAAAACACTTTTCATGGCTGAAAAGTAATGCTAAATAAGCTCAAGCAAACAGTACTTTACACTATGCATAATATATAGTGTGTGTGTTTTGGCGATAAAAATCCTATATATGCTGACTGTGTGTTCCGCTATAGCACCGATAAATGGCTAAAAACTCTTGCTGTGAGTCTCTAATCTAAAAAATAGGAGTCGTATATACAGATCTAAAAAATGAGAGAGCAACAACTCTTGCTGTGACCGCTATAAAAGTTGTTTTCAAGACAAACGGTCTATTCGACTGGTCTATAAATCATTTTATGTTGATTTATATGGATAAAATATTATGAGAGAAAAATATTATACCATGACTGACAAGCGTCGGCTGAAAACGCTAGCAAGAAGCTTCCTACGCTATTTCGAGGAAACTTCATGCATGGGCCGGGAACTTCACATGCCATTTCCAAGAAGCTAGCAGCCACTAGAAACTTCACGCGGAAACATTTCGAACAAGCAACCATCGTCAGGAAGCTTCCAGGAAACTTCATATGCTATTTCGAGGAAACTTCATTTTTTTTGGTATGCCAGCCGTGAATCCAGGAGCTTATCGCCGAAACTTCGTATGCTATTTCGATGAAGCTGCAGCCGTGTAGACTCCGTGGGCACGAACACGCACCTTTCACACTCTCTTGCTGCTATTTTTTTGTAGCACTACTACTGCTCCCTCCGATCTAAATTATATATATTGTTTATTTAAACCATATTCTACTTCAATTTCTCTGATTGTAATCTAAAGTTTTTAAAAGATATTTTAACAAGATGACATATATAGTTCAAACTTATTCAATCAAAACTTTTTCATAGAGAATTTAGTAAAATTAATTTGGTATTCTATATGTTGGTTTAGTTTTATATAAACTTTATTAACGTTGAAAATATTTGATTTAACATAACAATCAGAGTATAAACTAAATTTAAAGCGTCGTATACATATAGGAGTAAAATAAAAATAAACTACAAAGTCAGACAGACTAATACACAAATCGACGAGCGTAGTAGACCCTATGTTCCTATAAAAGGGCCTGACAGCTCCCCACACGAAGTGGGCCTAGGGCAATCAGCAATCTCCTTTTTGCTGGGAGCTGGCAGGCTGCGTCGAATCGAACCCAGGGGCAGAACCAGAACCCGCAAAAGCAATCCATGGCCGAAGCTCTGCTCAAGCCGCGGCCCCTGGTTCAGCTGCCGGAACCGGAGGATCAGGACCGCGACGACGGCGAGGGGGGAAGCGACTCGCCGTCGCCGGTGATGCTGGTCGGTTTCATGCTCCTCGCATTCAGCTCCGCCATGGTCCTTGGCGCCGTGACCTCCTTCCTGGTGTTCTCCTTCCTGGACCTTGCGATGCTGTCCCACTGCCTGCGCCTGTACGCGAGGACGCCGCTGGCGTCGTCTCCCCGGCGGGAGCTCCTCATGATGGCGGCATGGCTGCTGGCCTCGATGCTCGTCGTTACGTTTTTACAGTTACTGGAGCTTTGGTTCCTGACTACGCATGGGGAAAACAGCTGAGAATCCGGTCACGGACATCTAGAACCGCACCGCGTGGCCTCCGAATCCACCATCGGTTTCTAGGATCCCGTACCTGAAGATTCCGGTATGTGTGCCTTATATTGTATCGCTTGTTAAGTTATCCCCATACTGTTTAATTTTATTTAATGATTACGTACATTGAGATGACACACGCGATGGTCAAAGTATTGTCCATATGCATGTATTTGTCAGGCCACGTTTAGTTCACCAGACTTGGTGACGCCCGATTCCCTGTAGCAATACTGCAGCTACAGTGCCGTTTTGTTTTTATTTGGTAATACTTGTCCGATCGTTGACTAATTAGGCTCAAAATGTTCATCTCGTAAAGTACAACCAAACTGTGCGATTAGTTTTTAATTTCGTCAACATTTAGTACTCCATGCATGTACCGCAAGTTTGATGTGACGGGGAATCTTCTTTTTGCATAGTGCAAAAGTTTGGAATTGAGGTGAACTAAACAACCCCTCAATTTACAAAGAGCTGGATCTCCAATATCTCTCTCCTTATTTGGCTCTTTGATTGACGACGGCAGATCAATTACTCCCTATGTCTTCAAATGATATACGGAGTACTCTGTAAGTGCATTTTGACCAGAAAAAAAAAGTTAAAGCAGGCTGTGACCATTAATTTCTCTCACTTGCTAAAAAAAATCAATACCATCTCTAAAAATACAAATCTATTGATGCAAGTTTTATGTCATGATGAATCTATATATAATTTGACTAATTGTTGGTCAAAGTTTATAAATTTTTACTTGTTCATATACAAAATAATCTTATCATTCTGACTAGAGGGAGTAGGTTAGGTGAACAGAAAAGTCAACGTATACAAATTAAAAGAAAGAACATTAAGGTTCAAAAAAGTTGAAACCAAAAGTCCAAAAAAAAAAAAGAACCATATCCACTTGTAGCGTTCGGATTTTGAAAACTGTTGCGAGTTGCGTGACAAGATAGGATCACTCCAAAAACGACAAATTAAAATTAATTTACGACCTCTGAGGTTTAGATTTTCCCTGTTGGGTTGAGCATGGGCTCGTACGGGCTACATAAGGCCCAGTTGATTCTAATCTCCCCGACATTCTTCATGCAGCGCCTGCCGTCCTTGTCAAAGCAAGATGCATGATGCAGGATTCGAAGAGAAACACATAGCATGGCACATGACACGTGTAGGCAAACTCCGTTTTTTTTTCCTTCAAAACGACGCCTCCTATCGATGAAACGTCGAAATAATTCTAAGGGCTTAGAACAGTCTCGACCTACAAACTAGGATGATCTCTATATTCACAATTAGAATATCAATTAAGTAGAATAGTGACGCGGCATGGAATTAGAAAAAAAGAGGGAAGAAAATGGTTTGAACAAGAAACCATATCTACACGCAAATTAAGATATGAAAAAGGCGTAAATGATAGAAAGAGAAGGCAAATGATTAAACAACCATTTATTTTTAAAAAGCTACCCATTAGAAATATGATTTCTACATAGCTAGGCTCATTAATAAACCAGCTCATTCAGTCGGTTACAGTACGTTTCAAGTTCCCTGCTGGTCACGTCAGCGAGATTTGTCATTTGTCGTCGGCATTGGGCAAGCCATCAGCTTCCTGCTGGCCGAATGACTGGGTCCAGTTTAGTTTGCAAAAAATTTGGTAAAATTTTTCACATTCTCCGTCTCATCGAATCTTTGGACGCATGCATGAAGCATTAAATATAAATAAAAAATAAAACTAATTACACAGTTTAGACGAAATCCACGAGACGAATCTTTTAAGCCTAATTAGACTATGATTGAACACTATTTACCAAATAACAACGAAAATGCTACAATATTCATTTTGCAAAAATTTTTTGCATCTAAAGAAACCCTAGCGCAAGTGGATCGGCGTGCAAAAGCAACTCGGTCCCTGCTACCGCCCCGGCCGGCGTCCAATCAATCCATTGAAGGTCGCAATGTCTCGATGTCTCAACAATGGAATAATGGACGGCAACTTCCACGAAACAACGGAGTTTCGTGGCTAGTTCATCGGACAACGAAATAGGCAACTTCCAGGAACTTTCCTCGTGTCGTGTGCTAGTGGGGACATCTCAAACATTCGTCGCGTTGCGGCGGCGCTGTAACTTCACGGCGACTTCGTTTGCCGCCGGGAGGAGGTACCCAAAATAAACTTTGGCACTATGTAAAAGAAAATTTTCTGTCACATCAAATTTGCGGTACATACATGAAGTACTAAATGTTGACGAAATACGTCGACAATCAGGACCCACGGCTGAATGCTCAAGCTGAGGCGCTGTCAAGAATTGCTTCCTATCAGCTAATCGTCAGGGAAAGTCAATCTTCCTTGAGAGTGGTTCCTATCACCAAGCCATCACGAACATAACTCGTGACGGTTTCCGTTCCTGATGATTTTTTGACGTCAGGAAAACACCGCTCTCTAGTCGTGTGCTTGGAGTGGTTATCAGTACGACGCGTGGTGGTCGATGGACAATCACCAAGCTCAGCAGGACAACGAGGCTGCTGATCCTGGGACGAGGCCCTTGCTGCGACCACAGCAAATGCATTTGGGGCAACTTGTTGCTGATGGAGGTTTGGGTCCTCCTGGTGCAGCCGAGCATCGTCATCGCGGGAACATCCCGTGGCTCACTATCCTTGGATGTTTATTCCTCACATTCAACTCTGGAATGGCCATCTACCGGTCCCAAGGTGAACGTTGGGCCGTTGCGTTCGTCGTCTTCTCCTACCTGGACTTGCTCCTACTCTTCTTCAGTCTCAGATGGTACGAGAGCGCCGAGCCCGGTTCGTTAACAAGGGACCATCTCAAAGTAGTTATCTGGGTGCTCACGACAGCGCTTACCCTACTATTTACGACTAAGGTTGCAGCCGTCATGCCCACCGTAGTGGTCGTGGTAGTTTGGTTCATGGCCTTCTTCACTATTGGAGGAGGCTTCTATGCATTCTTCTGTTATAGTGAAAAAGAGTGATATACTTCCCTAAAACACATGTATTTTATTTCATGTTCATGGGTCACTTGTGGTCGTCTGTCACACTTTCGTGCGCCCCTCGAGTCCAAAAGAAACATATATCATTATTATTAAGACAATATATATACTAGCTCCCATCGTCCAACATATATAACTCGTGTTCCTTGTCTCCTCGCTCAAATATAAGAGCAAATATGTACCAATGCAAAGATTATTATAGTTGTGTGTATCCTCGTGTTCCTTCAAACTCAGTCTTAATTCTAGGATTTCAATCTTAATGCATGAATCAACTGAGGACGTGAGTTTCCTTGTTCTTATTGGACGACTAGCCTAAAATATTGTTTCGACTGATTTGTTGTGAGAGAAAAATACTGTTTCGGCTGAAAAAACAAGCTGAAAAGACGGATTATAAGATAAGCGAACAGGGCCGATGGACAAGTGCTTGTTCTGGCTGATTTGTCGTGTATGTAACTTGAACTCACATGGCACGTGCTCGTACCAGTTAAAACAAGTTGCGTCTTCCAATTCTGTGTATTGGGTTGTATGTGATTGGACTCATGAGTGGTGCGCATGAGTTAGAACAACTCACATCTATCGATGATATAGAGTCCGATTCTAATATAAATTGAGTTCCATTGTAGCACACAGACAAGTTTACTACTTTAGATAAAAATCTCTCTCTTGCGTTCTCTTGCTTGTTCTAAAAATAATGCAATTTTCGTTTTCTTTAGTCAAACAATTTTAAGTTTGATCAAATCTAAACGAAAACATACTAACATCTATGATTATTCATAATTAATTTTAAATTAATTATAGAATATATTGTCATAGTAAACATATTTAAAGATAAAAATGTTGATATGATTTTCTATGAACTTGTTCAAACTTTTAAAAAAATTAACTTACTCTAAGCCTAGAAATGTTCTTTTTAGGAAATAGGCCGACCATCTCAGTTAAACTATTAACATTTTTCGTGTGAGTGCGCTTCCTAAGATTCAAACTCGTGTCTTTCTCTACCAATACACTATACACTTATTTGTAACTATGAGTAAGATGTTATCCTTGAATATAAACCTTTTAGAATCTTGTTTTAAATATTTTTGGCCCCTAAATGATATCAAATTGAAAAAAAAATCAACTAGAATTTGTTATAGGTTTGTCTCCATTCAAGATATTTAAAGATCAAAATTTTAAATCTCAAAATCTGGTAATTTAAAATGGATATTTGGTACTCTAAACTATTTTAAACAGAAAACAACTTGCTAGCTACAAAGCTGTAGATCACTTCGAACACAACAACTTTAGTATACACCATGTCAACATTTAAAGTCATTTGAAAATTTTAAATTTAGAACATAAGAAATTAAAACAAACATTTGAGTTACTTTAGATAAAAAAAAAACTTGTCATATTTATAGGTCGCACTGAGACTACAATTTTGGACCAGACCATGTCAACATCCAAGGTACTTTGAAAATTCTAAATTTTAAATTTTATAAATCTAAAAGCTTGAAATGAAACTTTGGGACACTAAGCAGTTTAAAATAAAAACCATCTGTTAACCACAGAGTTGTAGTCGTGTTGACATCTAGAATTTAGGTATAAAGGTTATCTTCATCCAACTTCATATAAAAAAATATAATTTTTTAAAGTCAACTATTTCTAGAGGCGAGCCCTTAACTAAGCCGCCTCAATTAATTGATTTCTAGAGACGGCATCCTAAGAAAACCCGCCTCTAAAAATATATATTATTTATAGAGACAATCTCCTTAGGACCCTCGTATCTTTGTATATTTAATTAACAAAGACATTCTCTTTAGGTGCCTATATAAATCTTAGGAGGCACATTATAAAAAAATACACTGACGACTCTTAAACTTGTAGCGTTGTACCACTTAGATCCATGAACTCTCAAAATCAAAATCCAACCCTCTGAATTTGTCAAGTGGTGCACTATAGTTATACCCCTTCGGTAGACGCTGACTAGGATAATTTTTTACAGAAAGCACCCTGCATGTCCACCACGTGCCCCTCGCTAGCTCAGCGTCTCCAGCAGCCATGCACTGTGCACCAGCCGCTCGATGGTGCCCGCCCAGAACGTCAAGTCCAGCACCATCTTGCTTGAATCGGACCTCAATGCCAAGGTCGCCGACGTCAAGTCCAAGGTTGATGAGGACGAGCTCCTTAAGGCCCCCTTGCCTGCCGGAGAGCAAAGCCCGAATTTGAGTCCAGCGCCATCGTCGTCGTGCACAGCTTCACCAACGTCGTGCTCCTCAACATCGGCGTCACGCGAGCGCCTCTGCAAAGCATCACATCGCCGTGCATCGCCACGCCCACCACGTGGTACTCCACCCACGCCACGTCCCCGCGCGCGCCCAGCGCCATCTTGGCCTCGACGCGGTTCAGGAACGTGCCCACGGCGTCCGCCGCGTAGTCCTGCTGCTTCACAAACACAAAGTCGTACAGCATAGCCAGCCCAGTCACGCTCTGCAGCGGCGACAACACCCTCCCCCACGCGTCCGATGCCTGAGGCCACTGCTCGGCTCTTGCGCGCCGGTGCCACCGCCTCCGCCTACAGAGCCTCTAGCTCCCGTAGACGCCGCACACGCAAGGGAGACGGCCAGTCGCGGACGCCGCCATGCGCGAGGGAGACAGGCAGCCGCGGATGCCACGGCCGGCCGGAGGTAGAACATGTCTACAGCAGGGTGCTTTTTTCAAAAAAAAAAAAATCCTAGTCACCGCCTCCTCATGGGTATGAACTGTGTGGTGCACTACTTAACAAGTTCAGAGGATTAAATTTTGATTTTGAGAGTTCGTGGACCTAATCAGCGCCTCCCCAAGGGGTATGGACCTGTAGTGCACCACTTAACAAGTTCGGGGAGTTGAATTTCAATTTTGAAAGTTCGTGGACCTAAGTGTTATAACGCTATAAGTTTAAGGGCCGCCAGTATATTTAACTCATATATTAACAAAGATAATTTCTGTAGAATGCTGATCTCTGTAAATGATTAACAGATGTAGTCGTTTGTGTCAAGCCTGCCTGGCCATTTATAAAGGCGGTGACAAAAGATGCCCGCCTTTGTTAATCAGTGGACATATCTTCTAAAATTTTTAAGTAGTATTGGTATGATAAATGTTGATACTTTTTCCTATAAACTTCATTAACTGTAAGATTATTTGACTTATGACAAAACTATAATTTCATTCTTGGTAGCATTGATTTAATTCATCTCATGCACTTTTCGCTTTACGCTCTCCCTATACATGTTTATCTGTTATCCACATTTACTAATTATTAAGGAAATAAGACTAAATTTTAGTTCATGCATATATTTCCTTGCACACAATAAGCATTTGAGACATCAAGTGTTACAATATGAAAGATCATTTGATGCAAAATATAGTAAACAAAATAGAAACATAATAAATGAGATAATAGCCACTACAAGAGGATGATTCTAACATAGCTGATTTTTTTCCTGATGTGGATGGCTTGGTTGGCCAACATTGGTTGTGCAGCTAAAGCAACTCCAGTAGGAGCCCTCAAAAACCAAGGCCTCTATTTTTTATTTGAGGGCTCTTCGCTCCTTCTTTTAAGCACACTATTTTTTTTCTCAACTCCAGTAGTCTCTGGTTTTGTAGAACCAATTTGCCAATCACATCTATTTTTTTCTCTCATCTTCCATTCCCCTACGGTTATTTAGCCCCTTAAGTGAGCTTGAGGTGAAAGAGCTCATGCAAGGGAGGTCGTCCGATGAGGGGAGCTCATGGTCACGGAAGCTGATTGGGAGGGTGGTCATGTGGGGAGGGGTGGCCAGTGGGGAGAGGAGCTCATGGGAAGGGGCGGCCGGTGAAGGGTCCATGTGTTGAGGAAGGGAAATCAAGGTAGGGCCAAGTCTCTAGAGGGCACGCTCGAGGTCAGGAAGGCTAGCCAGTCAAATGACCTCATGGCCAATGTAGGAGCTCTAATAAGGAGGGGAGCTCATGGTCAATGGGGATTCTTTGGGAGGGCACGCTCAATGTTCGATAAGCTAGCCAAGATGGAGAGCTCAAGGTCAGGTTGGGGGGACTAGCTATGAGGGAGCTCATGATTGGGGCGGTCAGATTTGGAGAAGATTATATGTGGGGAGGGTGGATCCAATGGCGATGAAAGTGGAGGCGGCGCATGGGGAGGAGTGTGGGCAAGTTCTATGTTGGCACACGCGTCGAAGTGGAGGGGAACAAACACAACTGAAAAATAGGAGCCCTGGAGAGAGTCCTAGGAATGAGTGCTCGAGGTGGAATTTGAGGTCCTACTTTTGAAACCTAAGTAGGACTCTACTGGAGCTTGAATTTTGCTCCTTAGCCCTCACAATATGATAAGAGGGCCCTGCTAGAGTTAGTTTAAGAGCAGTGCCGGCCCTAAGGGTAGGCCACGAGGTGCGACGGCCGAGGGCCCAAGCGGAGGAGGGGCCCAAGCCCATGTATACAAACCCTCAAGTCCTATAGTCCATTAGGCATTAGCAAACTAATAAGAAGAGAGACATAGAACTGGCTAGGCGGTCAAAAAGATAACATTGACATTTCTTTCCTAGTTTCCTTTCCCCACGGCCCTCGGGTAGAGAGGAGGCGAGGAGTCACGCTGCACACAACACACTCTGATCGTGAGTTCGGGACGTGCGCCTTACACGCGCGGAGCTGGCGAGCCACGCCACCGCGAAGAGCTAGAGTGCCGGAGACACGGACACGGCGCATGAGGACGGCGACCAGGCAGGGCTCCACGACGACAACATATTGATTCTTTTCTTCTTATGAATTGCAATCATCGATTAGTTGTTTAGGTCCGAGGTATTTTTTTCTTTTTTCTTTTTAATTCAAATTAATTATTTGTATAGTATTCCATACTTCTAGTACTTTGTACCCATATAGTCATATTTTTCTTCTAATTTACATGTTAGAATTTTATAATGTTACCTAAGAAACATTTGTCATGGGTGAGAAAAGAAAACAAATATATTATTTTTTTAATCTACATTATTCCTCGATAATTATCATACATCTACAAATATATTCCTTAATCTATATTGTTCCTCGATAATTATCAGACATGTTAAATTAAAAATATGTTATTGAATTTGCTTTCGTTTTGCAAGTAAAATTAGCGTTGATATATTATAAGATTTTATATATGATCAAGAGTGGCCGTTACGATAAGATCACCGGAGGGCCCTTATAATCCTAGGACCGGCACTGTTTAAGAGTAGTGCAAGGGGCGGGTGTTGTATTGATGAGAAGACATTGACTATAGAACAACCAAATTGTAACTCACTAGGATAGTTTCTAATTAATTAGGTTACGACATAGACAATTATATAACACTAGTCCATCAACTCATGCTTCATCACGTGCTAGAATCTTAGGAGAAATAAGCATTATATGTTAATGTTTAATACCTAGAACTAATATTACTTATAATTTATATTTTGTTCTCTTTGTTTGTTTTCTTATGCGATTGCGATAGGCATATAGACACCCATAGTTTTTTTCTCTCTTTATTTACATGTCACCTCCTCGTATTTTTTACATGCATTTAGTTGGAATTTGGACTACTACAATATTTCAAATTATGGTAGCGACTTGGTCTGCCGTGGCACTGAGTTGGGCTAGAGCCCAACCGTAGATTCCTGAAATAGGGCAGGACGGCCCATGGAGGAGAAGAGCCCTGCGCCCTGGCCGTCCTGGACTGGCACGCCATCATTGCCGCTGTTGCTGCTGCGACCGCCACGATCGACGTCGCTGGTTTTTGTTTTGTGTAGCGCGTGCCGCTGCTGAGCGTGGAGTTGCTGACTTGCGGCTAATATACCATGCACCGGACACGGCGCCCCTGCTGTTGACTGGGCGGCGGCAAGGAAAGCAGAAGAGGAAAATGGGCTTAATTGGTCTGCAACTCTGCATGGTGACTGGTGAGTTCTTCAGGTCGGAACGCGCGAGCCTCGGCAAGCGAGGGAACTTCTCCATCGTTCAGAACATGAGACCGCGTAGTACGGCGAAGACTAGAGTGCGGTCCAGGACGGGTTTGCCCAGGTCACGGATCCAGACTTCGAGAGAGCGTCGCCCATGATTTTCATCGATCTTGCGACGTCGACGGTAGCCAGACATGGAGCGAGACCGGAGAGCTTGCAACTTGCAAGAAGTTAGCGCGCAGAACTCCGAGTTAAGGTACAAGTAGATCGCCTGCGTTTCCATTCCACTTCTTATTCTCCATCACATAACACTATTGAATCAGTCGAAACCAGTCGACTTCAGCCGAACGGACATCAACCTGTTCGTTTGGCTGTGGCTTGTCGTAAACGATCATAAATTTCCAGTCGAAACAGTATTTTTCTCTCACACAAACCAACCAGCAATACTGCTTTATGAACCAGCGATGAAACGAACCAGCCAACCCAACAGGCTGCATGTCGCTGATGAACTGACGATCCTCGAGTTGAGCGTCGGTCACAGTGCATGGGCTTCATGACTAGTACTAGTTCGACGTGGTTGGTGGAGATGGTGTCGTAGTCGTTGAACCACCCGACACCCGGCCCGAGGACACGGTAGACTCCACGCGGAGTTCAGCTTGGGTTGTCAGGGACTCAGTGTACGTAGGTGAGGGTAGCCCGGTAGGCGACGTCCGAGACAACATGCTGTCGACGACGAGGAGTCACGAGTGCATTCAGGCTGACGACGACAAGAAGAAACTGTCCGTCGTCGAGACAATTTAATCAAGAGATACTAGTACGTATCTCTAGACAGTTGCCGTGTACGTGACGCCGATCGAACAGCTGACTGACCCCCAGCACGTCACACACCAAGTCGTGACGGCACGTGCATGGCACTATGCTATGGGGCTGTTTATTTCGCGGTCTCAGAAATTGCCTGGACCAGGCGTTCATTTATTTTGCATTTTTGTTATGCCTGTGGTCAGTGTTGCTGTCTGGACTCGATCTACTTCCCACTTTCCCAGGCCAGGTGTAAGCCCAAAACAAGTACATGCAGTCCACGGAAGGTCCATTGTCTAACAATTTGTGTCCTTTTGATGATCTTTTTATTTTAGTGAGAACTAGAATATATACCAAACTAATACCAATATATTGTTGGGTTTTTTTTCACATGATGTTTTCCTTGTTTATTATAGAAAAACGATTATTGGATACAAAAATAATGACAGATAGGTAAAGATATAATACCGAACAAAACTGTGGGTTAGGTACCTTGTGATGGAATCAAATGTTTTGGGTTCAAGGTCTTAGACCTACAATGAAAGTTCATATTTTTTTAAACTTATTGTTAGGAAGAAGTGGTTATTCATTTCGTGGTAAACGTCTGTAGCGATTTCACAAATCTCAAAATCTAATGGTTAGAGGCCGGTGCTCATAGTAGAAGGATGTGTATTTGTGTGCATAGAGGTGTACTCCGTCGTCCTAAAAAGAATTCAATTCTAACATATTATCAAGTTAAATCATTTTTAAGTTTGATCAAGTTCATATGAAAAAATATAAATATTTATAAAACCAAATAAGCCTAGTGAGATTCATCATATGTTTCTATAGTATTATTGGCTGCCTTTCTTGCAGCGCTACTACTGCTGTGGCCACCACCAAGCCTTCAGAAGCTACAGTGCAGCATGAGAATCTAAGGGCCTATTTGGTAGAACTCTATTCAATTCGGATTCTCTATGGAAACTGATTCTCTGAGAGAAGTGATTTTGTGGCTGAAAGTGATTCTCTTTGATTCTTTAGCATAAACTCTCAAAAATCACGACGGAGAATCACTACACAGAATTAGGAGAAGCTATTTTTTCCAGCTATCAGTCTCTTAGTTCATTTCAGAGAATCACTTTACAGAATTAGCAGAGAATGACTTCTCTCTAAAAAAATTGTTTGGCAGAGCTCCTGCTGGATTCGCTCAGCCTGTTCTCCTACTTGTTTCAGCTTATTCTCTCTCACATAACACTATTGAATCAGCCGAAATCAGCCGACATCAGTTTAGCCCTTGTTTAGTTCCACCTCAACTTCCAAAAAGTTGCTACAGTACATGTCACATCGAATGTTTGCGGCCTGTGCATGGAGCATTAAATGTAGACGAAAAGAAAAACTAATTGCACAGTTTGGTGGGAAATTGCGAGACGAACGTTTTGAGCCTAATTAGTCCATGTTTGAACACTATTTGCCAAATAAAAACGAAGGTGCTACAGTAGTCCCAAAATCCAAATTTCGCGAACTAAACAAGGGCTTAGTTCTGGATCAGCCGAACACCCCAAGCTTAGAATCAGCTCCGGGAACTCTACCAAACTGAGCCTAATATTGTACTGTCGCAGCCACTCCTAAAAGCTAGAATAAAATTTTGCATCTGACATCCCATACTATTTTAAAATCAACCCATCCAATTTTATACTTTGTGTCTCTCTTATACAATTGCATTCTCACAGTTCGCTCCACGGTTGCAGCAGCTGTTGCTACAGTACTGTGCGTGAGGAGTTGCAACCACGGCCCCTACAAAAGATGGCAGCCGAACAGAGAGATTGAGAACTCTGTCCTTTCTTCTTATTCTTCCCTACATCCTTCTACCTCCAGATCAACAGATTAGATACGTCGTGTATCTTTCTGCGTGATTTGATCAATTTTTCCAAGTGCAGAAAAATTAGGAGTTAAAGAAGTCGTTGGAGAGAGTTTTTTTTTTCAATATTGCAAAAAAAAATCAAGATCTGGAGTGGGTTTTGGAAACTCTTGGAGATGCTTATATCTCCATATAGGTTTACTATAAAAATATATTTTATGCCTAATCTAGTTGGTATCATAAATGCTAATAATTTTTTTTGTATAGATTTGGTGAAACTTGAAATTGTTTGACTTATTTGAAAGTGAGATTTTTTTTTTGATGGGAGTACTACGTAACAAAAAAAAAAGTAATATGTATTGTTGGCTCTTGTTACCCAACGGTGCCTGCACATTCCAACCATTGTGTATCAATTGAAACGCTCGCGGACAAAGTTGGTCGGTGGAGAGACGAGGAGATTGTGGTGGCAAGAATGTAACTTTCCTACAAAGAATGTCCGAGGAGCGACTAGCGAGGACTCGTGCTCTCGTGGAGAACGAATATGATGATGGAGACCGCATGCCGTAAACAAAACCGTGATTAGGCTCCGGCAATCATTGGGGAAATGCACGTGACTTAGGGCATTGACGTCAGACGCTGGGGTGGTAGCGTGGTACTCTTCCGCTTTGATCCAACAGAGATACCCTGGGGAGGGGAAGCACCGAAGCTCAAACAGCCGCCTGTTGCTCTCGACGTCTTGGAGTTGGAGGAGGAGGACAGCGTTCGACGTCACGGGCTTGGACGCTGACGCACAGCAAACGAACTGGACAGGGCGGGTGCACGTGCACCGAATCGAATCGAATCTTTGTCGAAAGTTTCCCTCAAAGAAAATGAGCACATGCAAAAATGTTCCCTTGGGGACGTGGTACGTGCACGACGGGCCGGTCACGGTTAGCGGCCGGTGGACGGTGGTCTTCTATGGTACGGATCCATGCTCCCAGTTCGGGCCTGTGTCGGTTATCGCTGTTCCTGGACGGAACAGTTCCGACGCTATTTAAATTGTCGAAGGAAATTCGGTCAGGAATGGTTCCTTCCTCAACCGAACGAGGCATTCGGGGGCGCCGCTGCTTCTTCCGTCCAATAGGCACACCTGATTTTTGTTTAGACGTAATGGACGGGCAGGCATTTAGAGGGTCAATGTGGCTAGTGATCTACTACCTCAATCTATAAAAGAATGCAATTGCAGTGTTCTTGCGCGTTAAAGTAATTCAAGTTTAACTAACTTTAGAGTGGATAGTATTTACATTTATGTCTCCAAATCGCTCTGTTACGTAAATATATATTCAATAACCAATAATGATACCTATTTTGTATCATAAATATTAATATTTTTTATAAATAAATTTTGATCAAACTTGAAATCATTTGATTCCTCGAAATATGAGAATTGTTTTTTTTATGGAGGGAGTATTATGCTCCTGGGCGTTTAGCTTGTAGACTTAGGAATTCTTTGGGCTGAACTGGGCTTCTATGAAGCGGGGGTTAAACTGAGGAAGACAACATGGTACGAAATGGCTTGTCCCGACTAAATATAAGCCGGTTGAAAACGAGATATCTTGGTGAAAATAAAGACCAGATACACCTTCAATCGTTTTCGTTCAATTCTCATCCCGCTAGAGGATCTTTCTAAAATACATAAAACAATTGGGACAAAAATGTACTTTTTGTTAAAGTTTTGCATTTTTCAGATATACAATTTTACTCTATATCTAGTCATAGTATATATCTAAAAAATATATATATAAAACGTCTTATAATACGGGGTTTATCTGTCCATTTTTATCCTAGCTGCTAGTTACTCAGGTGCACGTGACTTCGTGAGTTGAAGTCTGATGAACCAGTTCCGACCACCAGGCCCCGAGTCGCGCAAATATGCATGGCCCATCTCGTGCGACCGGGCCCGTTTGGCATCTTCCGTGTTCTCTTGCGCCTGACACGGCAATTACCAGTTCTGCTCTCGAAAGAAAAGGTCCATTGGGATTCGGGAGGACTATGAATTATGATATCGTTTTCGAGTTGGAGGCAGTAAAAGGCTAACGTGTTAGGTGGTGATACAAGCTCTTGTAAGACTGACTAGCAAGGTAGAGTCATTCCACCTCTTCGTTTGCGTCAGTCAGCCAACAATGTTTTTCTCTCACAACAAATCAGCATCAACCGGATTTATCTGCCCAGAAACCAACCAGCGAATAGGCCAATTTACAACAACAACAACAACAACCGCAACAACAACAAATCTTAGACAATTGACATAGGAGTTCACATAAATTTTCATGCAATCCATGCTCAAGAAAAAAAGAAGACAAAAGGTAGTTTTGGTCGCCCCCGTCTCAGCTTAGAGAAAAAGATGCCACCAAACACTGGCAACGCACAAGTGCATTCGCATAATTCACCAATCAAATGAATTAATGCAAGTTCATACTTGTCCAAACTCTGTGCAGTGCCATATAAATAAGAATGATGCCTGTTTCTGACACCGATAGAATAATATTTTGAGATATTTTTCAAGAGAAATCAGAACATATACTCCTTTTTGTTACTTTGATAGTTAAGTTAAGATATAGAAAAAGCGTTCAGACTCTAAGACCTAGTTTATTCCAGCTTGTAGATCATGAGAACACCTTACAAATTTAATAAATCTAGTAGTACTAAAATATACAAAAGTGTACTCAAGTGGAATATAAACAATAAGGGCTAGTTTGGAAACTCAAAATCCCCTTAGAATCCCTGACTTTTTTTAATATGAGCAAACCATGGGAATGTCATTTGAACAAGACATTTAGTTATTTATGGGAGTTTTTCCCTCTCTGTGTTTAGCTCCCCTTCCTTTCAAATTAGGCCTAAGGACTATGTGAAGAAAAATGCTGCTTTACATTGGCACGCCAAAAATGGTCAAAAAAAACTAGAAGATGTTGTCCCCCTTTAATTTTTTCACACTATTTAAACATAGACGCTCATCTATATAGAAAGAGATTAGACCTCGAAGCGGCTCTAGCTCTGCCTTCTCCGTACCTTTAGTGTGAGAAGTTGTTTTCTAATCCCTCCCTCTTTTTAAATAGGGAATTTTTGCCACAGGACATCACGAAAACGCATATTTTGCTGCAACACACCGCCAACGCCATCGTTTGCTGAGTACCATTATGAATTCGATTATGTTTGCCATAGCACACCACGACCATTATTTTAATGATTTCCAGAGTTTGGGAGAGAGAAACCTTCTAAAATGACATCAGATGCCCCTGTGGACCGGCATTGGTCGACCAGACCCGACTTGGTGGAGCCAGACCAGGTTTGAGCCTGACCCGACTAGGTCGAGCCAAACCCTAGCCAAACCAGGTCAACGCCGTCGCAGCTCGTCTTCTCCACTCTCCCTTCCGCCGTCATCACTCTCCCTCGCAGACACTCTCCCTCGCCGCTGTCACCTCCCTCACGGCCTCACCGCCACTCTCCGTCGCCACCCGCAGCTGCTACCCTCGCCGCGCCCCTCGCCGCCACCCCCGACTCCACCCTCACCGTCGTAGCCGCCGTGCCATTACATGGATGCGTGAAGATGGCTTCGCCGGTGCAACAGAAGCAGCTCCGCCCGAGCATCGATTCACCGTCGAAGGGGGTGAATCTGTCATGGGTTCCTGACAGGTATGCACTTTCCCCTCTTCCACCAATGGTTTGTTGTTCTTGTCTTGCAATGAAATCGAGGATGATTTAGTTAGGTTTTTCACGAATTCTTGTTCTTGTCCACTCTTTTAAGGATGGACATTAGTTCTGCAATACGGATAGCGGTGCGTGTCCCAGCTTACTATGAGGTTTGCGATGACGGTAGGCACGTTGGTCACAATGCAATAGATTTTCAGCTAATTCGGGATAGGGACACTCTTAATCTCAAGGATTTAACTACGGATGTATCTAAAAGAGTGTCCTGAGAAGAATCAGGGGTTCAATTTGTGTTTTTTTAACAAGCACAAGCAAAGTTATACCAGTCTAACCTCTGATTCAACTTTGATGAATGCTACTGAGAACTATTGGGAGCTAAGGAGGCTACCTTTGTTTGTGAGTTTCTATGATACAGTTCCTGTTTCATTTAGTCAGAGTGTGTCTTTGGATAATGAGGCATGTGCTACTGTTGAGTCTCTCAGCGAGGAAGTGAGTGATTCAGACACTGCTGACTCAACTAACTCTGGTGAATCAGCTGAGAAATCCATACCTGCTCAAGGAAGAAAGGGAAGAGTCAAGAAGCCTGCTGATGATGATGTGGCATGGGAAGAAGATGATGAGGAGTATGTTGGGATCAATGATGAGAACCAATATATGGCAGACCAACAAGATGACCAAGAAGGAGCTACTGACTCTGACTCTTTTGTTCATGATGATTTGTTAGTTGATGATGAAGCTGGTTGTGAGACTTCTGAGCATGTTACTAACTTAGAGAACCCAACTATAGCTTGTGGTGTCATATTTGAGGATGGGGACACCTTTAAGAGGGTTATTAGACAGTATGCTGTTCTAAAAGAATTTGAAATTGCAGCTCATTATAGTGAAGCCAAAAGGTATAGAGGGCACTGCAAAGGATACAAGAGCAAGAAGAAAAGGTGCAAGTAGAGGATACATGCTTCTCAATTGCAGGATGGGAAAACTTGACAGGTCTGTTCTCAATTGCAAGTGGAGGATACATTTTTCAAAGCTAATATTTACTTATTCATGATGTTTAATGATGTATACTTATTGATGATATTTGTTGATGATCATGATGTTTACTTATTGATGTCTACTTATTGTTGGCAGATAAAGAAGATGTATCAGAAACATACTTGTGCTACCACAGCAAATCTAGAAAAAAACTGCATGGCTAACAATCACTAGGTGAGGGACAGGGTTATTAACATCCTGAGGCATGACCCAACAACTAGAGCTTCCCAAATGAAGAAGGATTTGGAGAAAAAGTACAACATCACACTTTCATACTATGTTGTTTGGGATGGAATGGCAATGGCTCTGGAAGAGCTTCAAGGCAAGTGGGATGATAGCTTTGAAGATGTTTTCAGATTCAAGGCTGAGGTGGAGAGGACAAATCCAGGAAGCATTGTGGACATTGAGTGGGCTCTGGTTGGGAAGAAGATGAGGTTCACAAGGATGTTTGTGGCATTCAACAGCTGTGTTCAAGGTTTTTTGAATGGATGCAGACCCTTCCTTGGTGTGGACTCAAGCCACCTAACTGGGAGATGGAGAGGGCAACTAGCTTCTGCTTCAGCTGTGGATGGACACAACTGGCTTTTTCCAGTAGCATATGGTGTATTTGAGTCAGAATCTGCTGACAACTGGCAGTGGTTTTTTGAGAAACTAAAAGTTGTCATTGGATCTCCTCTAGGCCTAGTTATCTGCATAGATGCAGGGAAAGGTATAGATAAGGGAGTTGCCTCTGTCTTCTCAGATGGAGTAGAACATAGGGAGTGCATGAGACATCTAGTGAAGAATTTCAACAAGAGATATAGAGGTGCAGTGTTCAAGAAGCACTTGTGGCCAGCCAGCAGGGCTTACAACCAAAGACACTTTGATCGCCATTACAACATCATGAAGGCTGCATCACCAAGAGCAATGCAATGGATAGAGGACAACCACAAGCACTTGTGGTGTAGATGGAGGTTCTCCCATGCATGCAAATGTGACTATGTTACTAACAACATAGCAGAGACTTTCAACAGTTGGATTAGGAATGAAAAATCCCTTGCCTTAGTTCCTCTGTTGGATAGGATTAGGCAAATGATCATGGAGAAGCAAGATATCAGAAGGGCATTGTCACTGAGGTTGACAGACAAGATCTTGCCTCAAGTCACTAAAGAACTTCATGCTATGAGTAGAAACTTGCAGTATGTCATATATAGGGGGCCCAACAACACTGCAGAGATTCAAGGTACTACTAAATAATTGAAAACTTGGAGGCATACTGTGGATCTTGAGAGCAGAACATGTAGCTGTCAAAGGTGGTAGATTTCTGGATTGCCATGTACTCATGCTCTCTGTCTCATCCATTCAATGCGCAATAGAAGTGTTGAGGACTATGTGGATGGCTACTTTTTAGTTGATAAGTTCAAAAAGGCATATGAACATGTGATCAAGCCCATGATTGATAGAAATCAATGGCCTGAAGTAGATATGGGTTTCAAACTTTGGCCTCCATTGTTGAAGAGAGCTGCAGGCCGTCCAAGAACTAGGAGGATCAAAGGTGTTGAAGAAGGTGGAAAGTCAACTTCCCAGATACAGTGCAAGAGGTGTGGTCAGTTTGGTCACATGATGAAGACATGCAATGAGACTGTGTATGACTCTGATGCACCACCACCAGCAAAGAGACCAAGGACAAAGAAGACCACTGCTGCAGCAACAACTGTATCCACCCAACAATCACAAATTGAAGGTGCACCACCAGCTCTGACTAACAGCCTAGCTCTGACTAATAGCCCAGCTCTGTCTCAAGAAATCAGTGTTGCACCACCAGCTCTGACTAACAGCCCAGCATCAAACACTAGGAGGTATTTAATCTCTGTCTTGAAATAGCCCAGCATTGTCACTTGTTTCCTCACCTTTTCCTGTCATTCCTATTGTTTTATGTGTCTATCAGTCGCAAGAGGGCATTGGAGTATGCTGCTGAAACTTCCCCCCCAACAGCTGACATGAGGCAGAAAAAGAAAGGGAAAAGAATGAAGAAGGACCTGAGCAAGAAGACAACTAAGGCAAGCAAAGTGAGCAAGACCACCAAGAAAAAGAAGTCTGAGAGTATGGAAACAAGCAAGACAGTGGCTGTTTCAGAAGAGATGACCAACAAGAGGATCAACAAGAAGAAGTTGATCATAGACATGTGATGACAAAATTTATTAGTTGTTATGTAATGAAACTGTTGTGTAATGAACCTAGTGTGTACTGAACCTAGGGTTGGTAGACTATGTTTCCCTTTTGCGCTTAAAGTCACAGCTTATGGCTGCTGTGTTATGAACACTAATATGTAAGCTTGTTATGAAGGCCAGACTTTATTGGCATGCTGACTTTATTATGTGTTATGCCAATTTATCTTAATTCCTGAGTGTAATACAATTATGTGTTATGCCAGTTCAAAAATGAGTGTGACACAATTTTGTTGCAAGAAGATGCAAGATAAGATGCTGGATATATGATTACATACTGATACATGATAAGGTTCACAAATTGAGCCTTTGAAATAAGCTGCTGATAGCTTGATACATGATAAGCTGTTGTTATGCATCACTTAACCAACAACACTAACAAAACTAAAACTAAAATAAACACCTTTACAGCACCAACTACAAGCAGTCTCTCTCCAATCTTATCCATCTTTGTCATCAATTTGCTATTGCTATCAACTAATGCCTTAAGCAGTGCCTCTGAATCTTTGAGATGAATGACTGCACTCTCCATCAGTTCTTAGCAGGCATCAACACCTTGGCAGGCCTTCAACATGTCATTGCCATCCTTCATCACCTCTAGCCCCATGCCATCACGACCTCTAAGTTGACTGAAATGGCGAGGAAGAACACCTTTGGAGACCAACAAAGGGACATAGTGTTCTTCAAAGTAGTATGTGCGACAGGCATAATCGGTCTGCAAACCAGAGATAAAAAAATCAACAAAAAAACGCATCCAAAAAAGAGATGCAATTCCACCACAACTTACATGCTCCAACAGTGGACACTTGTAGAACCGCTTCCCCTTGCTGCCCTCCTTATGTGAAACGCGACCGATGAGAAGGGTTCCGCACTTGGAGCAAGGTACCAATGGCAAGAATCCTGCTTCATCTCTGTAGGGCTCGAGCTCTGGAATGCGAAGTTCGTCTCTGTAGGCCGAGTGCGACGCTCCGAACGGCGTGGATTGTGAGCTCGAAGCCATGGGGATCTAGGGTTCTTGCATAGGGGAATGGGACGGCGCCAGTAGAGGAAGAAAAAGGGAGGCGGCGGTAGGAGGGAGACGACCGGGCCGACTTTACCTGGTCCAACCAGACTAGCAACGCGCAGGGGCAAAATTGTCTCCTCACTGCGGTTTCTCTCTCCCAAACTCTAGAAATCATTAAAATAATGGTCGCGGTGTGCTGTGGCAAACATAATCGAATTCATAATGGTACTCAGCAAACGATGACGTTGGCGGTGTGTTGCAGCAAAATATGCGTTTTCGTGATGTCCTGTGGCAAAAATTCCCTTTTAAATATCGTTCTCACATATTCAGAGTTAAAAAAAACTAAACTTTGACTGAATATATATAGTATATATGAACAAGGGGTTTGATTGGTTGGCTTCTAAAATATATCAAACTAAAGATTTAGTAAGCTATGATTTTGGCTATTGTTTCGTTTTCTACCAAAACTTATTAACCTCTCATATTTGGCTTCTCAAATCTATGACAATTTATTTATCTAATTTTGGCATGACAAATTTAGTCCGCAAACCAGTTAGGCCAGTTTCAGGGGGAGTTTCATTAGAGTTTCATTTGCATTTAATAGGCTAACACATATGCATTTTTTATGACATGGCAATATTTTAACGAAGAGAGATAGGAAGTGACTTTCATCTAGATGAAAATCTCTTGACACGATTACCAACTCTCTATAAGTTATAGAATTAAATGCTTAAAAAATCATAAAATAAAATTTTACATTAAAAATAGGTGCTTCATTCAAATTTCAGTTCATTCTAGACGATACGGCAGTCTAAAAAACGACGTAATAAAAGTATCCACTGAAACTGACCTCGGACCTAAGGTTCCTACTATGACTGTGGTTAGTCCGTGAAATTTGAGAATTTGGTTACGGTAGCATTTTCGTTTTTATTTGATAATTAGTGTTTAATTATGGACTAATTAGGCTCAAAACGTTCGTCTCGTGATTTCCAACCAAACTGTACAATTAGTTTTTTTTTATCTACATTTAATGCTCCATACACATATCGTAAGATTTGATGTGATAACTACTCTAGTATTTTTTGAAAAAGTTTTTGGAACTAAACAGCCTATATCATTTTCGCCGCCTGCCTAGACTTGTTCAATAAATGACGCTGGCCGGCAACGGTGTCAAGGCGTCAGTCGGGCTCGGGCACTGGTGCCATCGATGCTCATTCACGTTGGTGGGCCCGTTGGCTCCGTGTCGGTCCTCTCAGTACTTATGCTCATTCTCGGCAGCTTCCCGGAAGCTGCCCGGAAACTTCCCTCCCCGACTCCAGTTGTCCACTCTGCCGTTCTTTATTTATGAAAGGACAGAAAAGTTGCCGTTTCTTTTTCGGTCACCACGCTGTGACGCACAACGCTTCTGGTCGTGCGGGATAGGTGCCGCACAAGCTGCTAGGCCTCGTTTAGATCTGCTCTAAAGTTTTTTCACTCTCTCTATCATATTAATTTTTAGCTATTTGTATAGAGCATTAAATATAGGTAAAAAAAATAATTAATTGTACAGTTTAGTTATAAATCATGAGATGAATCTTTTGAGCTTAGTGGACAATATTTACCAAATAAGACAAAAACGCTACTATTCATCAGGTTGTAATTGGCCCTGGTACCGTAAAGTTCGTCCACTAAAACGGTGGGGGGCCCATAATAAACACACAAAACGACGACGTCAGGCCCGTGGATTGACCGTTCCGTTGGAATCGATCGTGCCCGGAATCCACGTCTATTCGAGAAAACAAGAAACGCGCTCAAGTCGGGCCGCGTTTAGTTACGACCGGTTTCGGCGCCGCTGATTTCGGGGCTACTGTAGCATACTATAGCGATTTGTTTTTATTTGGTAATAATCGTCCCATCGTTGATTAATTAGGCTCAAAACGTTCATCTCGTAAAGTACAACCAAACTGTGTAATTAGTTTTTGATTTCGTCAATATTTAGTACTCTATGCATGTACCGCAAGTTTGATGTGATGAAAAATCTTCTTTTTTTTTATAGTGTCAAAGTTTGGATTTTAAATCAACTAAACATGGCCAAGGAGTACGTGTCGCCAACGCCCGGCAGTTTCGAGGAACTAACGTGTCGGATTAACGACGGACGCGGAACGGAGTACCCAGCTCGGTTTCACGGGGTATTCGACGTACACACACTCTCTCTCCCTTTGTATTTCTCGCTACAAATCTTAGAAAAATATTTGTTGTTACAAAAAAAATGTGCGGATCAAACTTTCTCAAATTTAATTAGATTTATATAAAATATTAGTAATATTTGTATCTCTAAATAAATTTATTACGAAAATAGATTCAATAGTCTATCTAATGGTATTAATTATGTACCGTAAATATTAATATTTTTTGTATGTATTTGGTCAAAGTTAAATACGTTTGACATCTCGAAAGTGAGGATGACATATAAAAAAGGGACGGAAGGAGTAGACACTATTGGGATCCATAGGATCAACAAGTAGCGGAGATTTATTAATTTTTAGTCTAAAATATTCGAACGGACAGACTAATTGTTAATCCATTAATTTTTAATTGTACATAGAAGCAGACATTTATACATACACACTCAAACATCTCACTTAACGACGTGCAAGACGTCACCACTAAAATAACAATGTAGCTCACTACTAAAATAAATCAGAAAAAATACGAACGCTCGCGTTAAGTGGAGGACACTCAGGTGGAGAGGTTCAAAATTTGAACATATGGAGGTTATTGATATAATACTATTAACAATCATACACTACCAAATATACACTTATACAGACTTGGTAAGGGCATAGATAATAACAAAACCGGTGCTTGTTTTGTGATAAATAAACTAAAAATTTAAAAGGTATTGAAAGTTATAGAGAAAAGCGAAACAAAACTTAATTAGCCATAAGTCTAACATACACGATGAGAAGACGGAGGGAAGGAGGGGAGCGCGAGGTAGGAGCCGCAGCCCTACAACAGGCCGCTGGCCGTCGGTCACCGGCACCATTGCAACATGTGCAACATCTGATCTACTTTTAAAACATCTAGATAAAATATTTGTAACATACGTCTAAAGACAGATCAAATACTTGAAACATGCGTCTAAAACACTTGCAAAAATACCTACAAACGTTTGAAAAGCCATTGCAAAACATATGCAACATCTAGATAAAACACTTGCCAATATATGTGTGAAACATATGCAACATCCAAATAAACACATTTGCAACATACGTCTGAAAAACAGATGAAACATTTGAAAGACTCTTGAAACATACGTGTATAGCCATTGCAATATATGCAACATCACGATCTACTTTTGTAACATCCATACGAAACACTTGCAACATACCTGTGAAACTTCTGAAACAGTTGAAATATATGCTTGCAACATGCGCTAGTCTGGGGGACGTCAACGACCCAGCGTACACCTAAGCGCAGGTGTAGGCCTCCCCTTCCTGCCGATGGGCAAGGTTGATGGGGGCGCAGGCGTAGGGCTCCCAAGGCGTAGGCACATGCCTCCCCTTCCGTGATGGGTGAGGTGGATGGGGGTGCGACGCGGGATAGTGGCACAGACCGCGGAGCAGCCAGAGATGGGGCGCGGGTGCGATGCCGCCGTGTTGGAGAAGGTCGCGACTAGTGTGGCGAACGACCCTGCGCTGGAGAAGGCGAGCGGCGCTGTCGTTTTTTTTTGAGATACGGAGGCGGATTATGGGCACGCTCTAAAGCAGCGAGCGGAGTGCAGGTGCGGGGTTGGACGTCTGCATCCTATCATTATCGTAGTACATTTTTTGTGTATATTGGATCAAATTTGAGGCTTATTAGCTCCTGAAAAATTGAGAATGACATTTTTTTCAGAGACAAAAGAAAATACACTAGGTAATATAGGAGTCAAACATTTGAAAACATAAGAGGCAGCTAATAAGATAATTTATGCACGTGAGATGCAAGGTCTATGGGTTTAGCTCATAATTAATTAGATTTATTTAATTTTGGCTCATATCTTTAGATTTTTTAAATATATAAAAAAATTAGATCTTTAGTTTCGTTTCTGGTGGATTGTTTACTCTAGTGGTTGATCCCAGGTGAAACTGAATGCCGCCCGGCCGCCCCAGTCGCCATCCTGATTATCGTCGTCTCCTTGCCGACCGCTGCGGCCGGATCGTATTGCCATTCTCCTCGGTGTCAGACTGTACTATATATATAGCTCGTGTCGGCTGTCGGCAGCTCCCCATCCCCATCGGCCATCAGCATCGCCATGAAGCGCGATTTGGAAGCCCAGCTCTGCAAGAGGTATCTCATGAGCGAGCTCGCTGCTCTGGTTGTTGTTATCGTATTCGTATAAATCGCCCTCACCCCTCAGCGTCAGGCACTCGATCAGGCTAAAGGATAGCTTCCTCTCCGTCGGCGGCGGAGAGGTGAGGGTGCATGCTAGCTCTATCGCTCCGCTGTTCTCCAACTTCCAAGCTGGATCGGTCAAGCCGCCTATGCATTCTCTTGGGCCTCCGCCATTCCATTGCCGTGGGCTGTGGCTACTAGCCAGATGTTGAGCAGGATCGACGAAGGAGACGATGGCACCGCAGATTTGAATATTGGCATCGGCATCGATCGATGCTGGGTTTCCTTGGAACTTCCTTCCGCTTGCCAGGAAAGGCAGTTGCCATGCAGCTGGTGTTTGTCCCGCTGTGGGCTGCTGTGTTTGTGGCAACTGGCGACCGGAAACGCGGCATGTTTTGTAAAAAAAAAAGATGGGGGTGTCCGTTTGTTGGGTTCAGCTGACCAATAATATTTTTTTCTCATAATAAACTAGCATCTTGTGGGTAGCGAGTATAAACCTAGTGTCTGCTTATTGGTTTCAGCCAGCCAACAGTGTTTTTTCTCACAATAAACTAGCATCAACCAAACTTATCAACCCAGGGGGCGGGGACGCGGGATTCTTCTGCAGAGCGCACATGGAATAACGGTACAGACCCGGTGTCCGCTTGTTGGTTTCAGCCAACCAACAGTATTTTTTTTCGTAATAAACTAACATCTTGTGGGTAGTGAGTACAAATCCAGTGTCATTTCAACCGGTCAACAATATTTTTTCTCGTAATAAACTACCATAAATTAAACTTATTAACCTAGAAACCAACTAAACAACCTAAGGGTTACCGTTAGCAAGGAGCTCTACGCTAGTTCGACCGAAGGGCCACAAAATAAAAGAGCACACTGCACACCCCTGGACGTCCGCACATGGCACACGGCTTCGGCCATTTGATGTTGACGGTTCAGCCCCTCCAAGTGAAAAACAACTTTGTTGCCTACGTACGGCACCCTCCGGGCTCCGGCACATCCAGCAAGTCGTGTTTTTTTTAGTATTCAGAAAACCTTTCATGCATCGAAATATCAGACGCTAACACTGGTTTTTGTTTTTGCAGCGTGCCGTGCAGTGCTTTTTCGACGGTTCCGAGGTTGCGCAGGTCTTTCCGTTTCGGGCAAGCGTTGCCTTGCGACGGAATGGGTGGCAAATACTTAAAAAAAAATTCTTAAAAAAATACATAGCCATTTTCTTAAAAAAAAAATAATTACATTGTTTACAAGGGTGGCTTCTGAGCATCTGTCGATATTAATACAAGCTAGATTGATGGTTCCTGCCCATACAAAGATCACGTTTGGATCAACTCGACCAAGTAGACCTAATAAAAGGTTACTCCCTCTAACCCTGAATAAATATTTCTAGCACGTTTAGAACATATTAGTATGAAAGAGAAAGGATCATACCGCTCTTTATTAATTGGAGTAGTTGCATATTGACCAGTAATTATAGCATTTTACTGCACCCATCCAACTACAGAAACTCAGACTAGATTGGTGGAAAGAGTGAGAAGAGAGGGGTGTCCAGTAAATATGAGGGACTCCAAGGAAAATAAGACCATTTAGTCTCTTAGATATTAGAGATTGATTTATTTATAGTTAATTTTTTGTGCTACGAATATATTTATTTAGGAACAGAGGGAGTATTAGAAAAAAGTTCTAGTTGCGAAAAGACTAGCTTATATTATAGACTGAACTAGCCTTGAATGCTACACTCTTCTTCTTCTTGTCTTCATCTTCCTTTTTCTCATCCTTGTCAACCCCCTCTCTTTCCACACGGTATGTCTTTTGTGTCATGACATCATCTAGTACTTGGTTAGGGGTTAGTTGCTTCAATTCTCCTCTTATAATAAGCAATCTCAACATCTCAAATCTTGGAGGTAAGCATATCAAGAACCGATGAGACACATCATCATCATTGATCTTCTCACCCAAAGCCTTCAAGTCATTGACAATCACTTGCAATCGATGAAATATCTCTGGAATGCTCTCATCATCCTTCATCTTAAAGCTTGCCAACTTGTCTTTGAGGATGTATAGTTTGGCACTCTTCACCGTCGGTGTGCCCTCATAGTTCACCGTCAATCTCTTCCACACCTTACTAGCTCTCTCATAATCCTTGATTTTCTCAAACACCTTAGAATCAATGGCATTGTAAATGGTGTTGAGAGCCATTGTATTGCATTGCTTGTTGGTCTTGTCTTGGTTGGTGAGATTGTCAGGATCAATGATAGCATAATCACTCTCGGTCACATCTCACACTTGATTATTGATTGAACCAAGATACATCTTCATATTTCTCTTCCAACAATCATAGCATGTGCCATCAAAGAACGGTGGTTTGCCCCCACATGGTTGAACACAACTTGAGCCATCTTATCGGATACCATAAAAAGGGGTACCCTAAGCAAGAACCGAAAAGATTGCTTAGACCTTGCAAATATCAAAGCCAAAGGACAACCACAGGGTCTCGGCCAATTCACCGACTCTCCCGAGGCCCGCACCGCAACGACTCTCCGCCTCGCCGAGGCCCTCTCGCCCGAGGCCCCGCCCCGCAAGGTCTCGGACGGGTTACCGATTCTCCGATTCGCCCGAGGCCCCGCGCATGAGGCCTCAGACGGGTTACCGATTCTCCGACTCGCTCGAGGCCGGCTCGGCAACGACCTCGTCGCCTCCGCCTCGACCGACTTCTCTAACAAAACGTCACACGTCCAACCACTCCCGCAACGTCAGCCGTACGTCGAACGCAGTACAGTAGAGTGGCCAACGGGATGGGAGGCAGGACTGAGCAGGGGTTACTGGACACTGTGCTCATCACTGCTCCCATGACTGGCGCCCGTACTGCACTGTGCTACCTAATTCCTGCTCCAGGAACATCGCAGCGTGGGGAGTCAGGTACGGGTCACTATAGCCTTGGAATCAGTGCATAGGACCAACTGCTCCCTCTAAGG
Organism: Miscanthus floridulus; assembly: GCF_019320115.1. NCBI lineage: Eukaryota > Viridiplantae > Streptophyta > Magnoliopsida > Poales > Poaceae > Miscanthus > Miscanthus floridulus. The sequence goes on along the minus strand of NC_089587.1, from coordinate 25,539,446 downwards.
CCTCGGCAATCCACTTCAGGGCCTCGGTAGCCTCGAGATTTGCGCCCACCGAGCTCCCCACAATGGCTCGGCCTCGGCACCAACTGAGCCTCGGCTCTTTACACTGCCAACGAACAGCAACTGACACATCGTCGGCCATACCCTGCGCTAAGCTATCATTGGAGCGCCCGCGTCGTACAAGATCGGGTGTGACTGGCGTGTTGCTCCAGTGCATCAAGGACAAGACCACTTCGTTGACCATGTCGCCACAGTAGTAAGCTACAGGACTCAGGCATGCCACCTCCGCTCACTGCATAGCGAACACATGTATCACCTCGGTCCCCCCTTCAACTATAAAAGGAGAGATCGGGGCCGTTTCTAAGGAGGCGCTCACACACACAGACGCGCTCATGGATAGATCGCACAGAAAGACAGACAAACACTCGCATAGGCTCACATAGATTCAGACACACGCTCCCCCGCTGCCTGAGAGCAACGTCTCAAGCAGCCCGCACCGCTCCACGCAGAGACCTGGGACTAGCTCCCTCTCTCACCCAGCTTGTAACCACCTACTACAAGCACTTCGGTGTAAGGAATACAAGATCGATCTCTCAGACTGGACGTAGGGCACCGATTGCCTGAACCAGTATAAACCTTATGTCTCTTTGCATCACCATCCAGGATTAGGGGCACGCAGTTCAAATTCACTAGTTGGTTGAGGATTCCCCGGTCCAAAACATCGACAGTTGGCGCGCCAGGTAGGGGTTCTGCGTGTTAGCTTAATCGTCCCAACAAGTTTCAGATGGCTGACCCCATACGCCCACTACGTCTCGACACGGTGGTCTGGTTTGGGAGCCTAGAGTTCATGTCTCTAGGATGCGAGTACGATATGGTACTCCTGACACCCAGAGCCCCACCAACCGACGACGACATCACGCACCAGCAGCCCAGGCGTAGGCGGCACCAGGGCCGCCGCTCTCGTCGCGCTCGCCAGACACGACGCGAGCGGGACCACCCCGACACCGCACGAGCTCAGGGCGACGCGCCGCGCTCCGCCGGTATCCCATGCCCGACTGTTGGTACAGAGTCCCTGGTTGGGGACCTGTCTAGCTTAAGCCTGGGCAGGGGAAAGACGCCGGTGACGCACAGCAACGCCCCGTCATCAAGCTCTTCCCCGCCACATCCTGAGGAATCGACTCAGGCAGAGCGAAACCCGACGATGGCACCATCCCCGTACCCCTTTGGGCTGAACAGCATCGCCGCCGCCTACGCCTCCGCTCACACGGAGCCCTTAGGACACCACCAACGTTTCGCCCTCGACTTCTTCGCCACAACCTTGACCCCACACCCACGCTGACTCCTCGGAGGAGGACGAGGCGTGGGTCGGAGCAGACTTCTCTCGGCTTCGTGACCCTGAGGCCACGCGCCGCCTCTTGGCCGCGAGCGACTACTGCTTCGCGTCTCGACGGCGCGGGGACACCTCGAAACGGCCCTCGGTGCATGACCACCTCAGGCCCCCCTCAGTGCACGACCGCCTCAGTGACCGACGCGAGGCGCTAGACGACCACGATGTGGTCAGCAGGCGATGACGCCATGACGATGATGGGCCCGCTCGAGGCTACCACCCGCACCGAGGTGGTCGCTACGACAGCGGGGAAGACCATAGTCCTTCTCCTGGGCCACCTAGCCCTCGAGTCTTCAGCAAGGCCATCCGCGGCGCCTTATCCCCAGCCTGGTTTCGGCAACCGGCCAACCTCGCAAAGTACAGCGGCGAGACCAACCCCGAGCTATGGCTGGCCGATTACCACCTGGCTTGTCAGCTAGGCGGCGCGAACGATGACCTGCTCATCATCCACAACCTCCCCTTGTTCCTGTTAGACTCGGCGCGAGCCTGGCTCGAACACCTCCCTCCCTTGTAGATCCACAACTGGCGTGACTTGGTAAAGGTCTTCGTCGGGAATTTTTAGGGCACATACGTGCGCCCCGGGAACTCCTAGGACCGCAAGAGTTGTCGCCAGAAGCTGAACGAGTCTCTCCAAGACTTCATCCGGCGATTCTCCAAGCAATGCACCGAGTTGCCCCGCGTTGGCGATTCAGAAATTGTCCAGGCTTTCCTCTCCGGCACCTCCTACCAAGACCTGGTCCGAGAGTTAGGCCGGAACGTACCGACCTCAGCGGCCGCGCTCCTCGACATCGCCACCAACTTTGCCTCGGGCGAAGAGGCCGTCGGGGCCATCTTCCCCGACAGCGACGCAAAGGGGAAGCGGAGGGACGAGGCCCCCAAGGCCTCGGCCTCCTGTTTCTCCAAGAAAAAGAAAAAGGGGCGCCAGGGGAAGCAAGAGGCCCTCGAGGCCGATCTCGTCGCAGCTGCGGATCGCAAGAATCCCCGAGGCCCCGCTAGGGGCCCTGGACTTTTCGACGACATGCTTAAGAAGCCGTGCCCTTACCACCAGGGCCCGGTGAAGCATACCCTCAAAGAATGCACCATGCTCCGACGCTACTACACCAAGCTCGGGCTCCCCAATGATGATGCCAAGAAGAAGGGAGCCGGCGACAGAGACAACGACAAGGACGATGGGTTCCACGAGGTGCACAATTCCTTCATGATCTTCGGCGAGCCCTCAGCGTGCCTCACGGCACGTCAACAGAAGAGGGAACACAGGGAGGTCTTCTCGGTTGAGGTAGCCACTCCCCAGTACCTTAACTGGTCTCGGGAGGCGATCACCTTCGATCGAGAAGACCACCCCAGCTATGTCCCAAACCCCGGGCAGTACCCGCTCGTCGTCGACCCAATCATAGGCAACACCCGGCTCACCAAGGTACTGATGGACGGAGGCAGCGGCCTCAACATCCTCTACGCCAACACCCTGGAACTCCTAGAGCTCGATCAGTCATGGCTCCGAGGTGGTGCCGCACCCTTCCACGGCGTCGTGCCAGGGAAGCGCACGCGACCCCTCGGGCGCATCGACTTGCTGGTCTGCTTTGGCACTCCCTACAACTACCGTAAGGAGACCCTTACCTTCGAGGTGGTTGGGTTCAAGGGGACTTATCACGCTATCTTGGGGCGCCCGTGCTACGCCAAGTTTATGGCGGTCCCAAACTACACCTACCTCAAGCTCAAGATGCCGGGCCCCAATGGCGTCATCACCGTCGAGTCCACGTACGAGCATGCATATGACTGCGACGTCGAATGCATCGAGTACGTCGAGGCTATCGTGGAGGCCGAGGCCCTCATCATCAACCTCGACCAACTCGGTAGCGAAGTGCCCGACTCCAAGCGTCGTGCCAGGACTTTCGAGCCTGTAGAGACCAACAAGCTCGTCCTGGTCGACCCCAACTGCTCCAACGCCCGAACATTGAGGGTCAGCGCCACCCTCGCCAGCAAATAGGAAGCCGTGCTCGTTGACTTTCTCCGCGTGAATGCCGATATGTTCACATGGAGTCCCTCGGACATGTCGGGCATACCGAGGGAGGTCACCGAGCACGCCTTGGACATCCAGGCCGGCTCCAGACCAGTGAAGCAGCGCCTGCGCCGATTCGACGAGGAGAAGCGCAGGGCCATCGGCGAGGAGGTGCAGAAGCTTTTGGCGGCCAAATTCATCAAGGAAGTGTCCCATCTAGAGTGGTTAGCTAATCCTATATTAGTTAAGAAGAAAAATAGAAAATGGAGGATGTGTGTGGACTACACCGGTTTAAATAAAGCATGTCCAAAGGTTCTATTTCCATTACCTCGAATCGACCAAATCGTTGACTCCACTATAGGATGCGAGACCCTATCTTTCCTTGATGCATATTCCGGTTACCATCAAATCAAGATGAAAGAGTCCAACCAGCTCGCGACTTCTTTCATCACCCCATTCGGCATGTACTGCTATGTGACCATGCCATTCGGCCTCAGAAACACAGGGGCCACATACCAGTGGTGCATGACCTAGGTCTTTGGTGAGCACATCGAGCAAACAGTCGAGGCCTACGTGGACGACATCGTGGTCAAGTCCAGAAAGGCCAGTGATCTCGTCGATGACCTAGAGATCACCTTCAAATGCCTCAGGGAGAAGGGCATCAAGCTTAATCCTGAGAAATGTGTCTTCGGGGTCCCTCGAGGCATGCTCTTGGGGTTCATAGTCTCAGAACGCAGCATCGAGGCCAACCTGGAGAAGGTTTCGGCCGTGACCAACATGGGGCCAATCTGAGACCTCAAGGGAGTACAGAGAGTTATGGGATGCCTTGTGGCCCAGAGCCGCTTCATCTCGCGCCTTGGCGAAAAAGGTTTACCTCTGTACCGTCTCTTGAGAAAATCCGAACGCTTTTCTTGGACCCTTGAGGCCAAAGAAGCCCTCATCAAGCTCAAGGCACTGCTCACCAACCCTCCCGTCCTGGTACCGCCAACCAAGGGCGAGCCCCTCTTACTATACATCGCCACAATGACCCAAGTGGTCAGCGCGGCCGTAGTAGTCGAGAGGCAGGAAGAGGGGCACGCTCTACCTGTCCAACGACCTGTTTACTTTATTAGCGAGGTACTCTCCGAAACTAAGACACGCTACCCCCACATCCAGAAGCTGATCTACGCTATAGTCTTGGCTCGGCGCAAGCTGCGCGACTACTTCGAATCCCACCCGGTGACCGTGGTGTCGTCCTTCCCTCTAGGAGAGATAATCCAAAACCGGGAGACCACGGGTAGAATAGCCAAGTAGGCCGTCGAACTCATGGGGGAGGCCCTATCTTTTGCGTCTCGGTAAGCAATTAAATCCCAGGTTTTGGTCGATTTTGTGGCTGAGTGGACCGACACCCAGCTGTCACCTGCTCAAGTCCAAGCGGAATGCTGGACCATGTACTTTGACAGGTCTCTGATGAAGACCGGGGCAGACGTAGGTCTTCTTTTCATCTCTCCCCTCGGAGTGCATATGCGCTACATGATTTGGCTCCACTTCGCCGCCTCCAACAACGCAGCCGAGTACGAAGCTCTTGTCAACAGCTTATAGATCGCCATCGAGCTTGGAGTGCGGCGTCTCGACGTACGGGGTGATTCGCAACTCATCATCGACTAAGTCATGAAGGAGTCGAACTACCATGACCCCAAAATGGAGGTGTACTGCAAATTGGTGCATCGCCTAGAGGATAAGTTCGACGGTCTCGAACTCAACCACATTGCGCAAAAATTCAACGAGGCTACGGACGAACTGGCGAAGATGGCGTCGGCACGGGCCTCGATCCCACCGAACATATTCGCTAGAGACCTGCACAAGCCATCGGTCAGCTACGCTTTGGTGGCAGAGGAGGGCCCACCGATCGAGCCCACCATAGGGCCCGAGGCCCTCTCTGCCACTGAAACCCCGACGGCTGAGCCTGAGGCCATGGAAATCGACGCAGGACCTCCCGAGACTGATCAGGACATGGACTGGCGAGTTCCGCTCCTTGATTGCCTCGTTCGAGGAGTGCTTCCTACGGACAGGACCGAGGCCCAATGGCTTGAGCGGTGAGCCAAAACTTACGTCCTCAGCAACGGCGAGTTGTACAGACGAAGCCCATCTAGCATCCTCCAACGATGCATCACCACCGAGGAAGGCCAAGCCCTACTTTGGGACTTGCACGCAGGAGCCTGCGGGACCATGCTGCGCCTCGGAAGCTCGTCGGAAATGCCTTCCGCTAAGGATTCTACTGGCCAACGGCGGTCGCTGACGCCACGAAGCTGGTACGCTCCTGCGAGGGATGCCAGTACTATGCACGACAGACGCACCTCCTAGCCCAAGCCCTCCAAACCATCCCCATCACGTGGCCATTCGCCGTGTGGGGGCTGGACATGGTTGGGCCTCTGCAGAAAGCCCCCGGGGGCTACACCCACTTGTTGGTAGCTATTGACAAGTTCTCCAAATGGATCGAGGCTCATCCGATCACTCAAATCAAATCTCAGCTGTTCTTCACTGATATCATCCACAGGTTTGGGGTTCCAAACACCATCATCGCCGATAATGGAACACAATTCACCGGCCACAAATTCCTGACGTTCTGCGACGATCACCACATCCGTGTGGTCTGGTCGGCCGTAGGACACCATAGGATGAACGGCCAAGTAGAACGTGCCAACGTCATGATCCTACAGGGCCTCAAGCCAAGGATACACAACCGGTTGAAGAAATTCGGCAAGAAATGGCTGGCCGAACTCCCGTCGGTCATCTAGAGCCTGAGGAACACCACGAGCCGAGCCACAGGGTTTACACCGTTCTTCCTAGTCTATGGAGCCAAGGCCATCCTACCCACTGACTTGGAGTACGGTTCCCCAAGGCTACAGGCCTACAACGAGCAAAGCAACCGCACTACCCGTGAGGACGCCCTCGACCAACTGGAGGAAGCCCAAGACATTGCGCTGTTGCATTTGGCCAAGTACCAGCAAGCCCTACGACGCTATCAAGCCCGGCGCATTCGAAGCCAAGACCTGAAGGTGGGTGACCTGGTGCTGAGGCTGAGGCAGAACAACAAGGGCCACCACAAGCTAACCCCGCCATGGGAAGGGCCGTACATCATCGCCCAAGTGCTAAAGCCTGGGACCTACAAGCTAGCCAACGAGAAGGGCGAAATCTTCACCAATGCTTGGAACATAGAACAGCTACGTTGTTTCTACCCTTAAATTCACAAGCATTGTATACATTATTTCTTGAAATATATTAAAGAAGCGTTCTTTAGTTGTTCTAATTTTTCAAGAAAACCCCCGAGCCGATCGATGGGGGATTGGCGTTACGATAATGCTATAAGGGAGACTCGGCTTTGCCTCTACAGAGGTGCCCACTACGGGGCTCGGATAAGACTCGGCTCTGCCTCTGCAGAACCGAGCCTCCCTCGGGGGCTAGAAGGGGGGGAACCCCCCCTAAGTCCCAGTCACCATTTTTTCGTTTTTTGAATAAATTTCTACGCCAAACTCTCTCACGTACTGTGACAAATTGATTGTGGAAAACCTAAGGACCGAAAGCGTGCCTCGAGGGCAAAAGGTCGGCTGAGCTGCGAGACTGCCTACGCCCCTAGGCTACGGCAACTCCCTCACCACCTTTCGCCAGAGGGGCAGCTGAGGCTCTGAGGAAGTTTTTTGCAAAGGACTTGTCTAGAAACGGGACAGAGGGCAGAGGCTTGGAAATATGATAATAAATGATTAAAAAAGCGTACGCATGAGTACTTTATAAAGGCCTCGACGGCCGCGAACGTCACGACAATAATCCTAATCAGTTTACATGGCCCCTTTGGCCTAGGTTAAGGCTCAGGATTTCCTGCATCGGTGGCTGGCGCGGGAGGAACCACCTCTTCTTCAAATAGACTAGCCAACGCTGTGCTAGGGCCCTCAACTGTCTCCATCAGCTTAGTGACCTCCTCATCGACCTCCTCGTCATCCTCTGGCAAGACATAACCATCACTGATGGCCACGAGGTTGACGCCGGCGTAGTGCGAGGAGACGATGGCCAGGGCGCGCTTGACGCCTATGTGCAGCGCCCCCAGAGTCGCTCGCGCACTTGGCCACTCGCCGCAGTCAGGCGGCTCCTGAGGGAGCTACCTGACTCGACCCCCTCAACCTCTAGGGCCTCACAGATGGTATGGGCCACGCTCTGCAGCTTGTCGTGCTCCCTGGTCTCGGCCTCGAGCACTGCCTGCTCTATGCTTGAGGCTTCAGTCACCTAGGAAACCTCCTTCTCCAACCCTACGCCAAAACAAGCAGGATGGGGTCAAGCGCAAAAGAAAAATAAGCCAAATAGGGGCAAAGCCCTATGGGACTCACCCTCGGTTTTCTCTTTCCAGCGCCGGACTTCGTCCTGAGAGGCCTCGGCCCTCTCTTTCCAGAGCTGGACCTCGATCCGAGAGGCCTCGGCTGCCCTAGAAGCCTCCCTCTCCAGCTCTGTACCACATCAGGGAGTTAGGGGCCGAACGCAAGAAAAACAAATAAAACAAAGGGAACGGAACTCACCCTCACACTTCTCCTTCCAGGCCAAAGCATCGACCTAGGAGGCCTCAGCCACCTTGAGGGCCTCGTCCAGGGCACCCTTTGTCAGCACATGCGCGCCCTGCTCCTCACCTAACTACCCAGCGACGGCCTTGGTAGAGACCGTCGCCTCTTCAGCCCAGGGCCTGAAGGCGTCCCGCTCACCGGCCAACCGGGTCAGCTCCTCCTCTAGCTCCTTGATTCGTGCCGCCAAAGGGGCGACCTGCTCCCGAGCCGTGGCCGCCTTGGCCTTTATATCAGCATAGCAAAGGCGGAGGTCCTCCGCCTCCACGCTCCGTGTCAACAGAAGCTCGTTGGCATTGGCGAGTAGGTCCTTCTGCTGCCGGAGTTGGTCCTAGATGTCCCTCTCCTAGCGGAGGAACAACGACTTCCCGAGGGACCGGGCCTCGAGCTCCTGGATAGGCAGAACAGGGGTCATGCATTGCGAGGAAACTCAGAACAAGACAACACCTCACGAGAAAAGAAGACGCGTACCTGGGCAACGTCGGGCAGATCGTCGTCCATGACGGACAACGCTGTTCGCAGTGACCACACCGCTAGCTGGCGATATTGCTCGAAGGAGCCCCAGTGCCCCCTCGGCCGCATCCTCGAGGGTCGTCCCCTCAGGGTCGTCCCTGCTTCGCCACAAGACACGTGGGTGATCCCACCCGCAGGACTCAGGTTTTACCTACACGAGGGCCGCGCTTCCCTCACCAGAGGTCAGAGCTGACTGCTCCACGGTGCTGGCCGCCTCGACCTCCGTCACCCCCTTCCCCCGAGAAGTATCGTCGGAAGGGATCAAATGAACCCTCACTTCTCGGGCGCTCTCCTACGACGGTAGCGGACCTTGAACCAGTGGTGGCGTTGAAGCTTGCCCCGCCCCCACATCCGCATCCTGGCCTGCTACGGCCTCCGAAGCCCTAAGGGCCTTGGCCCCCATCACTTTGGCCTCGGAAGTCCCAGGGGACTCGACTTTGACCCCGGTGGCCTCGGCGATTGGGGGCGCCTCGGCCCCATCTGACTCATGGGCCTCGATAATGCGAGGCATAGGCTCTTCCTCCTCTGCCTGCTCCGTGGCTGCCCTGGTAGCCTCTTCCTGGGCAACCGGCTCCTCCAGGTCGGCCCCGGTCGATGCCGCGCCACGCTGCACGGTGGCTTGCGCCTCCACCGTCCGTTGAGCAGTGGAACTGGCGCTCACCTTGAGCGCCTTACGTGGCGCCAAGGCAGGCACCTCCACCTGATGCTTCTGCCTAAAAGCAGCACTCTCACAAGGTCAGCATACGATCGAGGAACGGATGGGAAATGCTGCCAACTCCACCAAAAAGACACTCACCTCAAACGGGGGTGCAACCGCTTTGGCACTGCAACCCTCCTCAGCAGCGGCGGTGGTGGCGGCAGAGGCATGGCTTCCATGTCCGCTGGTGCTGGCTAGTCTCTGCCGGACTCCAGCGCCCCCTCGATCCTCTACGGAGACGGTTGCGTCGCCCCCACCGTCACCTGCTCCACCTCCGCCGTTGAGCCCACCGGGCTGACGGCGCGCTTCCCTAACGCCCGTGCCTCGGACGTGTTGGCCTTGGACCTAGGGCGAGTGGTCGCTAGCCCCGAGGCGTCCTCTCCTCCTCCCCCTAGAAACGCCGGGCCCCTGATGTCAGGGAGATCGTCCAGGATACCCCACCCTGCCTCGCTCTCATCGTCATCGCCCAAAGAATCCGTCGACGGCGACGGTGACAGAGACGCCTCCATCGAGAGACAGTCCTGCCTCTGCTGCCGGCGGCACTTCTCTAGCTATTCGCGCTCAAGGATCTTCCTCTTGCGCTTTGCCTCCTCGGCATCCTTCTTCTTCTTCCACGCGTCGGTGTGCACCCGGTTCACTGCCCGCCGCTTTGCGTCCTCGGGAACGGGCGGTGGGGAGGCTCGCACATCCCTCATCCCCTGCAGGGATGGCAAACACAATGAGGAAATAAGAAAATACAAGGAGCAAAAAGGCATCGGAGGCGGCAGCAACGCGTGACTCACCAGACTTATGTACCCCCGCGATGGGCGCATCGAGAACAGGAACAAACCGCCGCTCTTCGACCACCCGTCCACCGTTCCTTTCACCCGATGTAGAATCTCCTCATCGGAGAGGGCGACGGTGGACATTCGGACGCCAACGATCGGCTCGTCCGGTCTCATCTCGAACAAGCGCCGCCGCTGAGCCATCAGCGGCAGCACCCTTCGATGATGGAAGGCCGCCACGACCACAGCCACCGTAAGGCCGTGGTCCTATAGCCTCTCTAGGCCCTCCAGGAGCAGCCGCAGCTTGGGCTGGTCCTCCCTCGGGACGCCATACCTCTACTTCTCCGAACAGTCCTCCACGATCCGCCCGGTGTAGGGGGGAAGTCCGCTGTCATCGTTGCGGAGGTAGAACCAGCTGGTGTACCAGCGGCGATTGGTTGACACGAGCTGGGCCGGGATGTAAAGCTGCTGCCAGTCTTGGCACACCTGGAGAGTGCAGCCGCCGGCCCTCATCGTCTTCCTCGTACCCGTCGTGCCTGTCGGCTTGGTGGTATGCCCTGCCCGGAAGAGATGGAGCCACAGCACCCAATGGGGGGCAATGCCCAAGTACCCCTCACAGACGGCAACAAAGATGGCCACCTACGCGATGGAGTTGGGGTCGAACTTGTGCAGCTCCACGCTGTAGTAATGCGGGAGCGCCCGCATGAATCGGTCCACCGACAGGCCGAGACCACGCTTGTGGAAAGACACGAAGCTCACGACGTACCCTTCGCGTGGCCTCGGCTCCAGCTCGCTCGATGGAGCAATCCACTCTGACCTATCGGGGTCGGTGATCGGGCGGAGAAGGCCGTCGTCGATGAGCAACTATAGCATCTCCACGGACACATCGGACGGATCCCAAGGATCCACTGGGAGGATGACAGGAGGGCCACCGGCTATTACGCGGTGGAGAATGCGGGCTACGGTGGTAAGGCTCTCTCTCTCTCTCTCGCCCTTCTCCCTTCTTCTCCCCGGCGCCCTCTGTTCTTAGCAATGGCTCAGAGGTAGAAAAGGCAAGTGCAGGCAAGGTAAGGAGGAGAGGGGTGAGGCTCGCCACATATTTATGCAGGAAGGGGGCGAAATGGATGGGCGATGAAATCGGGGAAGTTTCCCTCAAATCCGGCATAGTTAATCCAGATCCGATTTAACCGCCCACGTGCCCACCTTTTCCTCATTAATCGCACGCACAGTTATGTCCCATCCGCTGACACCGTGTCGCATCCGACCGCAGCAACGGCAGGCGCCGTTCCCTAAGAAACTGCCTCAAAAGGCGCGACCACCGTTGTCAGCCAATGGGAGGGGAATATCCCCCCACCCGATTCCTTTCATACTAAGGAACTGGGCACCGAGCCCATTACGGTCTAGGGGTTCGAAGGCTGGGCCCTCGAGGGACTCGATAGTCGCCCCAGGACAAACAGAGTTAGGGACAACTATGGGCGAGCCCGTACATGGCCGAGGCCCGAGCAAGCGATCGCTCGGGATGCCCTAAGTCGTGTCCGAGACCGGCAGGGAAGTCTCCAAATGGGATCCCACCGTAGGGAGGCGCCGAGTCCTCGGGGCCAATCGAACGGCCCTGGGACCCACTAGAGAGGCCCTCTGGTACTTTTGGAGTGTATCTCTGGACCGCTAACCGACCCCTATCGAATGAGGCACGGGCCTCCACTCAGACTTACCCGATAATAGCTCACCGGAAGTGTCACCGCTCGCGCCCACCGAGGGTAGCCTGGCATATTCCACCCCTCCTTCTGAACGAAAAGAATGCGTGAGGGTCACACAAAAAGCTAGGGGAACTCCTAATCGCTCTCTCGCTCCGTGTAGAGGCTTGAGGGCTCTTCCTGCAACCTTACCGAGACCCAGTGACCCAGCTCGCACTCGAGGGCTCGGCAAACAACCCCTCCTTCTGAACGAAAAGGATGCGCGAGGGTCGCACAAAAAGCCAGGGGAACTCCTAATCGCCTTCTCACTCCATGCAGAGGCTTGGGAGCTCTTCCTGCAACATTGCCGAGACCCAGCGACCCAGGCTCGCACTCGAGGGCTCAGCAAACAACCCCTCCTTCTGAGCAAAAAGGATGCGCGAGGATGGCACAAAAAGCCAGGGGAACTCCTGATCGCCCTCTCGCTCCGTGTAGAGGCTCGGGGGCTCTTCCTACAATCGTGCCAAGACCTAGCGACCCAGGCTCGCACTCGAGGGCTTGGCAAACAACTTAACCGAGGCCCTATGACCCAAACTCGCACTCAGGGCCTGGCAAATGTGATGAAACTCCTTACTCAACAGAGAAAAAGCCCCTGGAGGAGTAAATCCACTCCTCCAGGGCCTCGGGGGCTACACCCGGTGGGTGCGCTCGCGCGCACCCACCGGAACCACGAGTACAAAACACAATCCCGACGGGAGCTGTCGCGAGCCAAAATCTCGACAAAGCCTCAGGGAGAGTGCTCGCACTCTCCCCAAGGCTCGAGGGCTACTGTCGGATACCATAAAAAGGGGTACCCTAAGCAAGAACCGAAAAGATTGCTTAGACCTTGCAAATATCAAAGTCAAAGGACAACCACAGGGTCTCGGCCGATTCTCCGACTCGCCCGAGGCCCGCGCCGCAACGACACTCCGCCTCGCCGAGGCCCTCTCGCCGAGGCCCTCTAGCCCGAGGCCCTGCCCCATAAGGTCTCGGACGGGTTACCGATTCTCCGATTCGCTCGAGGCCCCGCGCATGAGGCATCGAACGGGTTATCAATTCTCCGGCTCGCTCAAGGCCGACTCGGCAACGACCTTGTCGCCTCCGCCTCGACCGACTTCTCTGTCAAAACGTCACACGTCCAACCACTCCCGCAATGTCAGCCGCACGTCGAACGTAGTACAGCAGAGTGGCCGACGGGACGGGAGGCAGGACTAAGCAAGGGTTACCGGCCACTATGCTCAGCACTGCTCCCATGACTGGTGCCTGTACTGCACTGTGCTACCTAATTCCTGCTCTAGGAATAGTGCGGCGTGGGGAGTCAGGTACGGGTCACTATAGTCTCGGAATCAGTGCATAGGACCAACTGCTTCCTCCAAGGCCACGACAATCCACTTCAGGGCCTCGGCAGCCTCGGGATTCGTGTCCACCGAGCTCCCCACAATGGCTCGGCCTCGGCACCAACTGAGCCTCGGCTGTTTACACTGCCAACGAACAGCGACCGGCACATCATCGGCCATACCCTGCGCCAAGCTATCATTGGAGCGCCCGCGTCGTACAAGATCGGGTGTGACTGGCGTGTTGCTCTAGTGCATCAAGGACAAGACCACTCCATTGACCATGCCACCACAGTAGTAAGCTATAGGACTCAGGCATGCCACCTTCGCTGGCCGCATAGTGAACACATGTATCACCCCGGTCCCCCCTTCAACTATAAAAGGAGAGACCAGGGCCGCTTCTAAGGAGGTGCTCACACACACAGACGCGCTCACGGATAGATCGCACAGAAAGAAAGACAAACACTCGCATAGGCTCACATAGATTCAGACACACGCTCCCCCGCTGCCTGAGAGCAACGTCTCAAGTAGCCCGCACCGCTCCACGCAGAGACCTAGGACTAGCTCCCTCTCTCACCCAGCTTGTAACCCCCTACTACAAGCACTTTGGTGTAAGGAATACAAGATTGATCTCTCAAACTGGACGTAGGGCACCGATTGCCTGAACCAGTATAAACCTTGTGTCACTTTGTATCACCATCCGGGATTAGGGGCACGTAGTTCAAATTCACTAGTTGGTTGAGGACCCCCCGGTCCAAAACACCGACAGTTGGCGCGCCAGGTAGGGGTTCTACGTGTTACCTTAATCGTCCCAACAAGTTCCGGATGGCTGACCCCATACGCCCACTACGTCTCGGCATGGTGGTCTGGTTTGGGAGCCTAAAGTTCATGTCTCTAGGACGCGAGTACTATATGGTACTCCTCACGCCCAGAGCCCCACCAACTGACAACGACGTCACGCACCAGCAGCCCAGGCGTAGGCGGCACCAGGGCCGTCGCTCTCGTCGCGCTCGCCAGGCACGACAGTAGCGGGACCACCCCGACACCGCATGAGCTCAGGGCGACGCGTCGCGCTCCGCCGGTATCCCATGCCTGGCTATTGGTACAGAGTCCCTGGTTAGGGACCTGTCTAGCTTAAGCCTGGGCAGGGGAAAGACGCCGGTGACGCGCAACAATGCCCCGTCATCAAGCTCTGCCCCACCACATCCTGAGGAATCGACTCAGGCGGAGCGGAACCCGGCGATGGCACCATCCTTGTACCCCTTCGGGCTGAACAACATCGTCGCCGCCTACGCTTCTGCCTACACCTCCGCTCACGCGGAGCCCTCAGGACGCCACCAACATTTTGCCCTTGACTTCTTCACCACAACCTCGACCCACACCCACGCTGACTCCATGGAGGAGGACGAGGCGTGGGCCGGAGCAGACTTCTCCGGGCTTCGTGACCCTGAGGCCATGCGCCGCCTCTTGGCCACGAGTGACTACTGCTTCGGCTACTCTAACTCCAATGACGAAGGCACCTACGATCCCACCCGTGAGTGTTTTGTCGTCGAGCTCGGGACGTCGAGAGTGGGCAATGAAGACGAGGGGGCAGACAATCGCTCCCCACCCCGTGCGGGGATAGGTAACGCCACACCTCCACGCGTCGAACCCCCAGCAGCGCAGAACGAAAACCCTACCCACGAGGGACTTCAATGCCTTGACTTGGAGCAGCTCCGCGAGCTCCAGGCCAAGGTTGAACAAGACCGACTCCTGCTGCAGCAACTCCGAGATACTCTCGAGCGTGAGCAGCGGGGTCGCGGTGATGGCAGAGGAGCCCGGCGGAGGGCTCGTAACGTCTACCACCGCATCAATAACGACGAAGGGGGTGAGCAACCCCCTATCTTCAATCGCGCTAGCCAGAACGTCGCGGCGACCGCAATGCTGGTCCGAAAAATGCTCGAGCCATCTACCTCAGAGGGGCGACGGGTCCACAGCAGGCCAAAAGCTCCGCGTCTCGACGGCGTGAGGACACCTCGAAATGGCCCTCGGTGCACGACCGCCTCAGGGCCCCCTCAGTGCACGACTGCCTCAACGACCGACGTGAGGCGCAAGACGACCACGATGTAATTTGATTAGTAAAATACACTAGAGCACTTTGATTAGTAAAATAAACGGCGAAAAACAAACTTGCTCTAGCTCTATAAGGGTTGCGAGCCACCTACCCAACAATTCTAGTTGCTATGATCTCTAGTCACACAAGAGACTAAGTCACTACTCACTAAGAGCTCTCAACAAGGCTACACTAAAGAGCTCCACTAGATGAAACTAAGCTACAAGGCAAGCTCTCAATTCTAGCTACACTAAAAAGCTTGTTACAACTAGTTTGCGGGAAGGTAATAGAGTGAGTAAGGTGATTATACCGTCACGTCGAGGAATGAACCGATCATAATATGATGACAACCAATTCACCGGGAGAATTCCAATCAAACAAGAGACACAAGATTTTCTCCCGAGGTTCACGTGTTTGCCGGCACACTAGTCCCCATTGTGACGACCAACACTTGGTGGTTCGGCGGCAAAGAGGTGTTGCACGAACCTCGTCCACACAATTGGACACCGCAAGAACTGTAACACCCCGGTGTTATGCCTACATTTAAGCACTGCAAATCACGCATATCATGCATCATCAAGCATCCTAATCATACATGCGTAATCTTGCATATAACAACTGAAACATTACTTCGAAACATACGAAACATGTTTGTGAAAAGTAAATGATGCATACACTTATTAGAGTTGTTTTGCTCTGATTCTTGCTTGCTAGTTGAGTAGAAACTGTTGGTTATGCTTGTAAATCATCTAGAATTGTTTAGCATAATTTTTGGAGCAAGGTTTGTATTCAAATTAATTCAAAATTTTGCTTCCAAAGTAATTTCCCAAAATTAGGGTTTTGAGTTAAAATTTAACTTTGATTCTATAATTTAAAATCTAGATAGAATTGGACTTTGGCCATAAAAGCAAAGTTGTAGGGAATTAAATTCTAAGCAACTTTCATTTTTGGTACATTTTCAAAAGAGGTCATTTTCTTGCTCAAAATAATGTTTGAAAGTTGGCATTTAAAAATATCTTGAAAATCTTCATTTCCTTTTTCCTGGGCCGCCGCCTCGCTTCTGGCCCGCCTGCCGAAGCCGGCCCAGCGCGCCAGCAAGCCGCCCGCAGCCGCGCGCCAGCCCATCGCGCCTTGGCCCAGCCCTGCGCGCTGGCCCGTCTCCCGCGCGCCGCGCCGTCCCCCTGCTGCTCGCCGCGCCACGCCACGACCGCGACAGAAAGCGTCCGCCGCGTGGCGACCGCATGCCGGCGTCAACCACCGCGCGGCAGCCGCGGCCTGACACCGCGCCCACGCACCCGCCTTCACCTGCTGATGCCCGTGCACTCGCTCACTCGCGCCCACGTTTCCTCTTCTCTCCTCCAGAGCCGAGAGCTCGAGCTCCGCCCTCGCCGCGCCCGCCGCTCCGCCGGCGCCAAGCTCTCGCACCGCCGCGTCATTTTCCGATTGCTCGCGCCCATAGCTCCGCCTCGCCTTCCTTCGGCTCACGCTCGCGCTTGCGCCGCCTTCCGAGCCCTGGGTGAGCTTCCCCGCGCCTCACCACCGACGTCCATGGCGCCGCCGTGCTCGGCCGCCGTGGAGCGCCCTCTTCCTCCCCTTCTCAGCCGTGCTTAGCTGCCTGCTCGCTTTCGCCATGGCCTCGCACACCTATTGCACTCGCTTGCTTGCGCTGCCATGGCCGGAGACGACCACCGGCCGCTGGCCGAGCCGCGCCGTCGCGCCAGCGCGCGCCCCGGCGAGACACCCTGCCTCGGCTGGCCAGGCCAAGCCGGCCAGGCAAAGCGGCCGTGGGCCGAAGCCCTGCCAGGCCGCCGCGCTCCTCCTTTCGCTCGGGCCGCGCAGGCCGAAAACGGCCGTGGGCCAGCTGTTCCCCACGGGCCGGCCCAGTAGTTCTTAAATGAATTGATTTCCATTTATCATTTGTTATTTGAAATCAAAAATGGTTTGAAAAATGTTTGGGTGACCAAATTTGCTCCAAATTTGTTGAAACAAAATTTGCTAGGTTCCTTATCACCAGATCTACTTGGGAAAATTATTGCATGTCATTTTTGGGATACTTTTCTGTAGGATTTTATTTAATCATGGATATTGCTGATAACTTGAAAAATATGTAGAAAAATCCATAGTCTACAGAAAAATATGATTTCAAGTTTGCTAATCTTCTTAGGTCATGTACTTCCTAGGAAAAATATGTTTCATGCATGTGCTGTAGAAAATTGTTGAGGTGTAGTTCAAGTGCCTTTAATGGCTGATTTTTGTTATTTTTGCTAGAGAGCAAACTTTGTATAAAACATGCATGTGAAAATTTTTGGACAGTCATTATAGGCTATGAAGAACCTAGGAAAAATATTAATTCTGTTGTTTGACACTTTTCATAGTACAAAGTAATTTCATGCTCATTTTTATGCTATAGCTTGTCAATTTTGTGCAGGATAGTTTACTTATCCAAATGCCATGAAATTTTTATGGTAGTCTGTTTAGGGTAGTATTATGCTACTGTAATTTTCTCAGATTTTTAGGAGCATCAGAAATATAGGTTGCTATTGAAACCTATTATTAATTAGGGTTTAAGCAAGTGTTGCTTTAAGTGTGATTAAGAAATTAGTAAAGCTTTGGTGTATCTTTGAAGCATTACATAAGATAGGTTAACTTAACATATTAGTAGTAGAAGAGAATGCAGTAGATGACATGTGCTTGTAGTATAGTTCTTAGATGATGTTGACTACCTTGCATTTCAACATATCCATTGCATGCATCTCCTTCGATGCACCGTTGCATAATCACTTACGCGCAATGCATCATACAGGATCGCAAACCGAGAATCCAGTCGTCATACCCGAGGAGCCAGAGGAGTAGCTCGAGGTGCGGTAGCAGGAAGTGCCAGAAGCCGACGAGGAGGACGTTGAGGAACTTCCGGAGTGCCCCGATCACCGTCCGAGCTCCTTCGAGAGAGGCAAGCCCCGGAGCATTTTTCTCCCGGTTTGCAATGATTTAATTAAATGCTTTACTTTAATTGATGCATTACGTTCAGGAGTTGTTTGCAACCGTTGCGGCATTATACCTTGCTTACCTTTGTTATACTACATCCTTGTTACCCTGGTATCCGCAGTCGAGTCAATGCTTAGCTGGCTTAGACCGGTAGAAGTCGGGTGATTTCCTATCACCTGCGAGCTATAGATGGTTACCTGGATCTGCTTGGATGACTATGAAGTCATGGTATAACTAAGTGTTAAATGAAGTTGAGACCGAACGGAGACTTGCAGAGTTTTGGACTGTAGTGTCTCCGTCTGTGTCGATTAAGGACCGACCGTTGTTGGGCCTCGAGTCATGTTGAACGCATGCCTTACATTTAGCTGGCCGGATAAAGTACCTTCCGACCGCGAAGCTGGGAGATTTTTCGGGCCGAGCAGATTGCCCGCAACGCACTGTACCGGAGCAGGTGTGGTAGGACACGGGGGCGGGATGATAAGGCCAAAGTGCAGTCGGTCGGCCCCCAGGTACATGTGGTTCCTGGCAAACTCGAGATTCCTGGAAAGTTGACTCGGTGATCAATATCTCACTTTAGCGGGTGAGTGAGGTTTGTGTAAGGAATAAATCACCAGCTGGTTAGGAATCGATTCGAATCGCTATCGCTCCTGGATAGTGAGCACTTGACTTGAGTTACTTCATCGTAGTAAATGTTATGGAACACTTGGACAGTTATAATGAATATGACAGTATGGAAGTTGTTTAATGATCATTGGTTATCATTATCTGCTTAATCACATGGTTACTCTAGTGTAGGTGCAAATCTAGTCGACAGGATAATAACAATTAACTTGACAATAATGTTTTTGAAAAGGTTCTTGAAATGTTAAAATGCTTCTTTTTGCAAATGAGTCAGCTACCCTACTATAAAGCCCTTCATAATCCTTGGTGTCACTTTATTTTCATTTATGACGGGTAAGTCTGGCTGAGTACCTTCTCGTACTCAGGGTTTTATTCCCACTTGTTGCAGATGGGCAGATGTATTATGGCTACTGTATCAACTGCCTGTATCCTGCGATGGGTGATGCTTAGGACCATGGGCATGGTCATTCCTTACGTCTCGTCTAATGCTTTTGTTGGAAATGATCATCAGCTGGCACTATATTTGAACTCTGTGTGAGTGTGTGTGGTTTTAAACAAACGACTTCCGCTACTTTTATTCGAACTGGTTTGTAATAACTATGTTTAAACTCTGATGTATCTGTGATGCGAACTTTTATGTAATTTGTGATGGTGACCGCTAAACTTATTACGATCATGGCTGGGACACGAGTTGGTTTGAAATCCTTCGTGATTTCATGGACTACCGGGTTATACGGGCTTAAGTTTGCTCAATCGTCTGCTCTGGTGGATGATTTTCTTACTTAATTTCGTATAATTGGTCGGTTCAGTTACAAGAACTTACCCACAAGTGAGGTAACTCAATGACACGAGCAATCCACTAGAGTTACTTTTCGGCTCTCCGCAGGGGAAGGAACAAGACCCCTCACAAATCACCGGAGCCGGCCACGAATAATCACCAACACGTGCCAAAGCTCCTTCGCTGCTCCAAGCCATCTTGGTGGCGACAACCACCAAGAGTAACAAGAAATCCGTAGCCACAACGATGTCCAAGTGCCACTAGATGCAATCACTCAAGCAAATACACTTGGAATCACTCTCAATCTCACTATAATGATGAATCAATGATGGAGATGAGTAGAAGGTGTTTGCTTAGGCTCACAAGGTTGTCAAGTATGTCAAAGTGCCAAGAGAGTGAGCCCCAATCCGGTTCCTTCCTATTTATAGAGCCCAAGACTCAAAGAGCCGTTGGGCTCTCTCGGGCTGACCGGACGCACCCCAGCGTCCGGTCGGCCTCGGCCGTCCACGTGTCCGCGCTTTGAATCTCATCCACTGATCTTCAACGGTCAAGTCCACGCGCTTGCGAAGTTAAAGAGTGACCGGACGTACAACACAAGTGACCGGACGCACCACACTGCGGCGTTCGATCTGTTTCAGTAAGGTTCCAGAGCGCAAAATCAATGATGGGATGCGTTAGATCTTAGGCGACCGGACGCGTCGGTGAGTCCGATCGCTCCAGCTAAACCGCGCGCGCGCCACTGAGTACTGACCGGACGCGGGAACAGTGTTCCCCGCGCGTCCGGTCGCGCTAGTTCTCCAGCGTCCGATCGACCGCCAGAGCGCCACCTTCTCTGCGCTGTCTAACTGGACACGCCCGGGGTGAGCCCGGTCACCCCGGCGCTAGAGTCCGGTCATTGCTCTCTCCTCATTTTTCTTTTTCTAACTCTTCAACCTTTTCACCCTTGCTTGAAAGTTGCTAACTACAAAGTGTAGAACTTATGTGCTCGTGTGTTAGTATTTTTTAAAGTATTTTACAAGGGTTCGAAGTTAGCACACTAGGTCCCTAAATGCAATGCATGAATCATGTCACTAGTGGCACTCGATAACCGCTTAGCCGAAGATTTTCCCTTTTTATAGTACGGCTATCGATCATAAAAGTGATCACACTCTCTATAGTGTCTCGATCACCAAAACAAAACCCTATCTTATACATTTACCTTGATCTCATTGGATTTTGTTTTTCTCTTTTTTTCTAAATTGGAGCACTTAATGATCATCACACGTGGCCATCTGCTTCAC